>NC_143174.1:13951893-14254924 GCF_047325235.1 Durio zibethinus
AAGACAGGATGTACAAGCCGTGAA
This sequence comes from Durio zibethinus, assembly GCF_047325235.1. Classification (NCBI taxonomy): domain Eukaryota; kingdom Viridiplantae; phylum Streptophyta; class Magnoliopsida; order Malvales; family Malvaceae; genus Durio; species Durio zibethinus. The sequence goes on from NC_143174.1 coordinate 13,951,918, forward strand.
TCGAAAGGGTGGTAGGTGGGTTTAGGCACATCTTCATATTTCTGCATGCCAATGCCATTTTTATGGCTTGTAAATTCATACAATGGTCCCTTAAGCCTTCACGTGAAGTTTCATGGCAAGACAACTCGTTTTCTATTTTTCACGATTTTTACGGTTCAGGATTTTTTTAAATTTTTTCGAAAAGAGTTTTGGCCCCAAACTTGGTAGATGTGATCCTTGTATTTTTGTTGGCATATACAAAAAAATTCAGCTAAAAACTCGAAGTGTACAAGATTTTGTGACCATTTGAAAAAAAGTGTCCCCATTTCAGACACTTTAATGGCTACTGGCAGCAAACCTGTAAAATCTCAAATGCTCTTTAAGGGGGTGTGAGTTCTCGAGGTTTGATGAGGGATAGGGGGCCAATATGAGGGCCATGTACCAGCACCCTCGCACATTATGTCCGCACAGCCCCCCCAGCCCCCCCGATCGTCGGAACCCCAATGCCGCCGGTCAAGTTCTCCGATGATGGTGCCCCGGTGAAGAAAAATACGGCACCAGCAGGTGCTCGAGCCCAGCATGTGCTGCCGAAACACTTGGTCTAGTCCGATCTTGGACTGGGAATGAACTCCGTATGCCTAAGTCAACCCACGAAACGAGCGTGTTGGCGCTCAGCCGGGCAGAGGGTGGGATGCGTAAACCGGGGATCGATCGAGTCCCCCTCTGTATGCTACCAATCTTGTTGCCGTAACCCTCGGTCTGGTCTATTCATAGACTGGGAATGAACTTCGTATGCCTAAGCCATCCGACGAAACGAGTTGGTGGGTGGGCGGGCAGGCACTACACCGACCAGAGAGACAGGATGCGTAAGCCGTGGATCGATAGGGTGGTAGGTGGGTTTAGGCACATCTTCATATTTTTACGTGCCAGTGCCATTTTTATGGCTTGTAAATTCATACAATGGTCCCTTAAGCCTTCACGTGAGGTTTCATGGCAAGATGATTCGTTTTCTATTTTTCATGATTTTTGAAAATTTTTACGGTTCAGGATTTTTGAAAATTTTTTCGGAAGAAGTTTTGGCCCCAAACTTGGTAGTCGTGATCCTTGTATTTTTGTTGGCATGTACCAAAACATTCAGCTAAAAACTCGAAGTGTACAAGATTTTGTGACCATTTGAAAAAAGTGTCCCTATTTTAGGCACTTTAATGGCTACTGGAAGCAAACCTGTAAAATCTCAAATGCGCTTTAAGGGGGTGTGAGTTCTCGAGGTTTGATGAGGGATAGGGGGCCAATATGAGGGCCAAGTACCAGCACCCATCACTCATTATGTGCGCACAGCCCCCCCGGCTCCCCCGATCATCGGAACCCCAATGTCGACGGTCAAGTTCTCCGGCGATGGTGCCCCAACGAAGAAAAATGCGGCACCAGCACTTGCTCGAGCCTAGCATGTGCTGCCACAACCCTCGGTCCGGTCCGATCTTAGACTGGGAATGAACTCCATATGCCAAAGACAACCCACGAAATGAGCGTTCGGGCGTTCAACCGGCCAGAGGGGTTGGATGCGCAAGCTGGGGAACGGGCAGGTCCTCCTCTGCATGCTGCCGATCCTGCTACTGCAACCCTCGATCCGATCTGATCTTAGACTAGGAATGAACTCCGTATACCTAAGCCAACTGACGAAATGAGCAGGTGGACGGGCGGGCACTACGCCGGCCAGAGAGATAAGATGCGCAAGCCATGGATCAATAGTGTGGTAAGTGGGTTTAGGCACATCTTCATATTTCTACGTGCCAATGCCATTTTTATGACTTGTAAATTCATACAACAGTCCCTTAAGCTTTCACGTGAAGTTTCATGGCAAGACGACTCATTTTCTATTTTTCATGATTTTTGAAACTTTTTGCGGTTTGGGATTTTTTAAAATTTTTTCGGAAGGCATGATAATTGTTTTTTTGTTGGCATGCAAAAAAATATTCAGCTAAAAACTTGAAGCGTACTACATTTTGTGACCATTTGAAAAAGTGTCTCCATTTCAGACACTTTAATGGCTACTGACAGCAAACCTATAAAATCTCAAATGCTCTTTAAAGGGGTGTGAGTTCTCGAGGTTTGATGAGGGATAGGGGGCCAATATAAGGGCCAAGTACCAGCACCCATCATACATCATGTGCGCACATCCCCCGGCCCCCCAATCGCCGGAACCCCAATGCCTCCGATCAGGTTCTCCGATAATGCTTCGGTGATGGTGCCCCGACGAAGAAAAATGCGGCACCAGGACATGCCCGAGCCCAGCATGTGCTACCGCAACCATTGGGTCGGTCTGATCTTAGACTGGGAATGAATTCCGTATGCTTAGACTAGGAATGAACTCTGTATGCCTAAGTAAACCCACGAAACGAGCGTGCGGGCGCTCAGCTGGCCAGACGGGCGGGATGCGCAATCCGAGGATCTGTCAGATCTCACTCTACGTGCTACCAATCCTGCTGCCACAACCCTTGGTCCGATCTGATCTTAGACTAGGAATGAACTCCGTATGCCTAAGCCAACCGACGAAACGAGCGGGCGGGCGAGTGGGCGTGTACTACACCGACAAGAGAGGCGGGATGCGCAAGCCATGGATCGATAGGGTGGTAGGTGGGTTTAGGCACATCTTCATATTTCTGCATGCCAAAGCCATTTTTATGGCTTGTAAATTCATACAATGGTACCTTAAGCCTTCACGTGAAGTTTAATGGCAAGGCGACTCGTTTTCTATTTTTCACAATTTTTGAAACTTTTTACGGTTCGAGATTTTTTAAAATGCTTTCGGGAGGATTTTTGGCCCCAAACTTGGTAGACGTGATCCTTGTATTTTTTTTGGCATGCATAAAAAAATTTAGCTAAAAACTCGAAGTGTACAAGATTTTGTGGCCATTTGAAAAAAGTGTCCCCATTTTCAGAGACTTTAATGGCTACTGGCAGTAAACCTGTAAAATCTCAAATGCTCTTTAAGGGGGTGTGAGTTCTCAAGGTTTGATGAGGGATAGGGGCCAATATAAGGGCCAAGTACTAGCACCCATCGCACATCATGTGCGTACACCCCCCCAGCCGCTCCGATCGTCGAAACCCCAATGCCGCTAGTCAGGGTCTCCGGTAATACTCTGGCGATGCTCCAACGATGGTGCCCCGACGAAGATAAATGCGGCACCAGCACATGCTTGAGCCCAGCATGTGCTGCTGCAACCTTTGGTCTGGTCTGATCTTAGACTGAGAATGAACTCCGTATACTTAGACTGGGAATGAACTCCGTATGCCTAAGTCAACCCACAAAACAAGTGTTCGGGCGCTCAGCCTACCAGAGGGGCGGGATGCGTAAGCCAGGGATTGGCTGGGTCCCCCTCTGCGTGTTGCTGATCCTATTGTCGTAACCCTCAGTCTGATCTGGTTTAGACTGGGAATGAACTCCATATGCCTAAGCCAACCGATGAAACGAGCGGGCGGGCACTACGCCGGCCAGAGAGACGGGATGCGCAAGTCGTGGATCGATAAGGTGGTAGGTGGGTTTAGGCACATCTTCATATTTCTGCATGCCAATGCCATTTTTATGGCTTGTAAATTCATACAATTGTCCCTTAAGCCTCCACGTGAAGTTTCATGACAAGACGACTCGTTTTTTATTTTTCACGATTTATACGGTTCAGGATTTTTTAAAATTCTTTCGAAATGAGTTTTGGCCCCAAACTTGGTAGACGTGATCCTTGTATTTTTGTTGGCATACACAAAAAAATTCAGCTAAAAACTCAAAGTGTACAAGATTTTGTAACCATTTGAAAAAAGTGTCCCCATTTCAGACACTTTAATGGCTACTGGCAGCAAACCTGTAAAATCTAAAATGCTCTTTAAGAGGGTGTGAGTTCTCGAGGTTTGATGAGGGATAGGGGGCCAATATGAGGGCCATGTACCAGCACCCATCGCACATTATGTCCGCACAGCCCCCCTGGCCCTCCCGATCATCGGAACCCCAATACCGTTGGTCAAGTTCTCCGACGATGGTGCCTCGGTGAAGAAAAATACGGCATCAGCAGATGCCCGAGCCCAACATGTGCTGCCGTAACACTCGATCCTATCTGATCTTGGACTGGAAATGAACTCTGTATGCCTAAGTCAACCCACGAAACGAGCGTGCTGGCGCTCAACCGGCCAGAGGGGCGGGATGCGCAAGTCGGGGATCGGCCGGGTCCCCTTCTGCATGCTGCCGATCCTGCTGCCGCAACCCTCAGTCTGGTCTATTCATAGACTAGGAATGAACTCCGTATGCCTAAGCCAACCAACGAAACGAGTTGGCGGGCGGGCACTACACCGGCCAGAGAGATAGGATGCGCAAGCCGTGGATCGATAGGGTGGTAGGTGGGTTTAGGCACATCTTCATATTTCTACATGTCAGTGCAATTTTTATGGCTTGTAAATTCATACAATGGTCCCTTAAGCCTTCACGTGAGGTTTCATGGCAAGAGACTCGTTTTCTATTTTTCATGATTTTTGAAACTTTTTACGGTTCAGGATTTTTTAAAATTTTTTTGGAAGGAGTTTTGGCCCCAAACTTGGTAGATGAGATCCCTTTATTTTTGTTGGCATGTACCAAAAAATTCAGATAAAAACTCGAAGTGTACAAGATTTTGTGACCATTTGAAAAAAGTGTCCCCATTTTAGGCACTTTAATGGCTACTGGAAGCAAACTTGTAAAATCTCAAATGCTCTTTAAGGGGGTGTGAGTTCTCGAGGTTTGATGAGGGATAAGGGGCCAATATGAGGGCCAAGTACCAGCACCCATCACACATTATGTGTGCACAGCCCCCACCGGCTCCCCCGAACGTCGGAACCCCAATGCTCCCGATCAAGTTCACCGGTGATGGTGCCCCGATGAAGAAAAATGTGGCACCATTTCATGCTCGAGCCCAGCATGTGCTGCCACAACCCTCGATCCGGTCGGATGTTAGACTGGGAATGAACTCCGTATGCCAAAGAGAAACCACGAAATTAACGTTCGGGCGCTCAACCGGCCAGAGGGGTTGGATGCGCAAGCCGGGGATCGGGCAGGTCCCCCTCTGCATGCTGCCGATCCTGCTGCCGCAACCCTCGGCCCGGTCCGATCTTAGACTAGGAATGAACTCCGTATGCCTAAGCCAACCGACGAAATGAGCGGGCGGGCAGGCGAGCACTACGTCGGCCAGAGCGGCGGGATGTGCAAGCCACGGATCGATAGTGTGGTAAGTGGGTTTAGGCACATCTTCATATTTCTGTGAGCCAATGCCATTTTTATGACTTGTAAATTCAAACAATGGTCCCTTAAGCCTTCACGTGAAGTTTCATGGCAAGACGACTTGTTTTCTATTTTTCACGATTTTTGAAACTTTTTACGGTTCGGGATTGTTTAACATTTTTTCGAAAGGAGTTTTGGCCCCAAACTTCGTAGATGTGATCCTTGTATTTTTGTTGGCTTGTACAAAAAAATTCAGCTAAAAACTCGAAGTGTACAAGATTTTGTGACCATTTGAAAAAAGTGTCCCCATTTCAGACACTTTAATGGCTACTGGCAGCAAACCTGTAAAATCTCGAATGCTCTTTAAGGGGGTGTGAGTTCTCAAGGTTTGATGAGGGATTGGGGGCCAGTATAAGGGCCAAATACCAGCACCCATCGCACATCATGTGCGCACACCCCCCCGACCCCCCGATCGTCGGGACCCCAATGCCGCTGGTCAGGTTCTCCGATGATGCTCCGACGATGGTGCCCCGGTAAAGAAAAATGCGACACCAGCACATGCCCGAGGCCAGCATGTGCTGCCGTAACCCTCGGTCCGATCGATCTTAGACTGGGAATGAACTCCGTATGCCTAAGCCAACCGATGAAACAAACGGGCGGATGGGCGGGCACTACGCCGGCCAAAGAGACGGGATGCGTAAGCTAAGGATCAATAGGGTGGTAGGTGGGTTTAGGTACATCTTCATATTTCTGTGTGCCAATGCCATTTTTATGGCTTGTAAATTCATACAATGGTCCCTTAAGCCTTCACGTGAAGTTTCACGGCAAGATGACTCATTTTTTATTTTTCATAATTTTTGAAACTTTTTGCTGTTTGAAATTTTGTAAAGTTTTCTCGGAAGGAGTTTTGGTCCCAAACTTGGTAGACATGATCCTTGTATTTTGTTGGCATGCACAAAAAAATTCAGCTAAAAACTCGAAGTGTACGAGATTTTGTAACCATTTCAAAAAAAGTGTCCCCATTTCAGACACTTTAATGGCTACTGGCAGCAAACCTGTAAAATCTCAAATGCCCTTTAAAGGGGGTGTGAGTTCTCGAGGTTTGATGAGAGATAGGGGGCCAATATAAGGGCCAAGTACTAGCACCCATTGCATATCATGTGCGTACACCCCCCCGGCCCCCTCGATCGCCGGAACTCCAATGCCGCCGGTCAGGTTCTCTATCGATGCACCGACGATGGTGGCCCGGTGAAGAAAAATGTGGCACTAGCACATGCCCAAGCCCAGCATGTGCTACCACAACCCTCGATCCGGTCCGATCTTAGACTGGGAAAGAACTCCATATGCTTAGACTGGGAATTAACTCTGTATGCCTAAGTCAACCCACGAAACGAGTATGCGGGCACTCAGCCGGCCAAAGGGGTGGGATGCGTAAGCTAGGGATCAGTCAGGTCCCCCTACGCGTGCTGCCGATCCTGCTACCGCAACCCTCGATCCGTTGGATCTTACACTTGGAATGAACTCCGTATCCTTAAGCCAGCTGACAAAACGAGTTGGTGGGCAGACGGGCGGGCACTACACCGGCCAGAGAGACGAGATGCGCAAGCTGTGGATCGATAGTGTGGTAGGTGGGTTTAGGCACATCTTCATATTTCTACGTGCCAATGCCATTTTTATGGCTTGTAAATTCATACAATGGTCTCTTAAGCCTTCACGTGAAGCTTCATGGCAAGATGACTCATTTTCTATTTTTCATGATTTTTGAAACTTTGTGCAGTTCAGGATTTTTTTAAATTTTTTTGGAAGAATTTTTGGCCCCAAACTTGGTAGACGTGATCCTATTATTTTTTTTGGCATGCACAAAAAAATTCAGCTAAAAACTAGAAGTGTACAAGATTTTGTGACGATTTGAAAAAAGTGTCCCCATTTTAGACACTTTAATGGCTACTGACAGCAAAGCTGTGAAATCTCAAATGCTCTTTAAGGGGGTGTGAGTTCTAGAGGTTTGATGAGGGATAGGGGGCCGAAATAAGGGCCAAGTACCAGCACCCATTGCACATCATGTGCGCACACCCCCCTCGGCCCCCCCGATCGTCAGAACCCCAATATCGCCCCGTCAGGTTCTCCGGTGATGGTGCCCCGACAAAGAAAAATGCGGCACCAGCACTTGCTCGAGCCCAGCATGTGCTGCCACAACCCTCGGTCCGGTCCGATCTTAGATTGGGAATGAACTCCGTATCCCAAAGATAACCCACGAAACGAGCGTTCGGGCGGTCAACCGGCCAGAAGGGTTGGATGCGCAAGCTGGGGATCGGGCAGGTCCCCCTCTGCATGCTGCCGATCCTGCTACCGCAACCCTCAATCCGGTCTGATCTTAGACTAGGAATGAACTCCGTATGCCTAAGCCAACCGACGAAACGAGCGGGCGGGCGGGCGGGCACTACGCCTATCAGAGAGACGGATGCACAAGCCATGGATCGATAGGGTGGTAGGTGGGTTTAGGCACATCTTCATATTTCTACATGCCAATGCCTTTTTTATGGCTTGTAAATTCATACAATGGTCCCTTAAGCCTTCACGTGAAGTTTCATGGCAAGACGACTCATTTTCTATTTTTCATGATTTTGAAACTTTTTACGGTTCAGGATTTTTTTAAATTTTTTTGGAAAGAGTTTTGGCCCCAAACTTGGTAGACGTGATCCTTGTATATTTTGTTGGCATGCACAAAAAAATTCAGCTAAAAACTCGAAGTGTACAAGATTTTGTGACCATTTGAAAAAAGTGTCCCTAATTCAAACACTTTAAAGGCTGCTAGCAGCAAACCTATAAAATCTCAAATGCTCTTTAAGGGGGTGTGAGTTCTCGAGGTTTGATGAGGGATAGGGGGCCAATATCAGGGCTAAGTACCGGCACCCATCGTACATCATCGGCGCACACCCCGCCCGGCCCCCCCGATCGTCAGTACCCCAATGCCGTCGGTCAGGTTCTCCGGTGATACTTCGACGAAGAAAAATGTGACACCAGCACATGCTCGAGCCCAGCATGTGCTGCCGTAACCCTCGGTCCGATCCGATCTTAGACTGGGAATGAGCTTCGTATGCCTAAGTCAACCCATGAAATGAGCGTGCGGGCGTTCAGCCGGCCAGAAGGGTGGGATGTGCAAGTCGGGGACAGATCGGGTCCCCCTCTGCATGCTATCGATCCTGCTGCCGCAACCCTCGGTTTGTTCTGATCTTAGACTGGGAATGAACTCCGTATGCCTAAGATAACCGATGAAATGAGCGGACGGGCGGGCAGGCGGGAACTACACCCGCCAGAGAGATGGGATGCGCAAGCTGTGGATCGATAGGGTGGTAGGTGGGTTTAGGCACATCTTCATATTTCTATGTGCCAATGCCATTTATATGGCTTGTAAATTCATACAATGGTCCCTTAAGCCTTCATGTGAAGTTTCATGGCAAGACGACGAGTTTTATATTTTTCACGATTATCGAAACATTTTGCAGTTCATGATTTTTTAAAGTTTTTTCGCAATGAGTTTTGGCCCCAAACTTGGTAGACGTGATTCTTGTATTGTTGTTGGCATGCACAAAAAAATTCAGCTAAAAACTCGAAGTGTACAAGATTTTGTGACTATTTGAAAAAAGTGTCCCCATTTCAGTCACTTTAATGGCTACTGGCAGCAAACCTGTAAAATCTCAAATGCTCTTTAAGGGGGTGTGAGTTTTCGAGGTTTGATGAGGGATTGGGGGCCAATATAAGGGCCAAGTACCAGCACCCATTGCACATCATGTGCGTATACCCCCCGGCCCTCCGATCGCCGGAACCCCAATGCCGCCGGTCAGGTTCTCCGACGATGCTTTGATGATGGTGCCCCGGCAAAGAAAAATGCGGTACCAGCACATGCCCGAGGCCAGCATGTGCTGCCGTAACCCTCGGTCTGGTCCAATCTTAGACTGGAATGAATTCCGTATGCCTAAGCCAACCGACGACACGAGCGGGTGGGCGGGCGGGCGGGCACTACGCCGGCCAGAGAGACGGGATGCGTAAGCCGTGGATCGATAGGGTGGTAGGTGGGTTTAGGTACATCTTCGTATTTCTGTGTGACAATGCCATTTTTATGGCTTGTAAATTCATACAATGGTAACTTAAGCCTTCACGTGAAGTTTCATGGCAAGACGACTCGTTTTCTATTCTTCATAATTTTCAAAACATTTTCCTGTTCGGGATTTTTTTAAATTTTTTCGGAAGGGGTTTTTGCCCCAAACTTGGTAGACGTGATCCTTGTATTTTTGTTTGGCATGCACAAAAAAATTCAGCTAAAAACTGGGAGTGTACAAGATTTTGTGACCATTTGAAAAAAGTGTCCCTATTTCAGACACTTTAAAGGCTGTTAGCAGCAAACCTGTAAAATCTCAAATGCTCTTTAAGGGGGTGTGAGTTCTCGAGGTTTGATGAGGGATAGGGGGCCAATATAAGGGCCAAGTACCAGCACCCATCGTACATCATGGGCGTACACCCCGCCCGGCCCCCCTGATGGACAGTACCCCAATGCCGCCGGTCAGGTTCTCCGACGATGCTTCGACGAAGAAAAATGTGACACCAGCACATGCTCGAGCCCAGCATATGCTGCTGCAACCCTTGGTCCGATCCGATCTTAGACTGGGAATGAGCTCCGTATGCCTAAGTCAACCCATGAAATGAGCGTGCGGGCGCTCAGCCGGCCAGAGGGGCGGGATGCGCAAGCCGAGGATCGATCGGGTCCCCTTCTGCATGCTGCCGTAACCCCCGGTCCGGTCTGATCTTAGACTGGGAATGAACTCCGTATGCCTAAGCTAACCGACGAAACGAGCAGACGGGCGTACGGACGGGAACTACGCTGGCCAAAGAGACGGGATGCGCAAGCTGTGGATCGATAGGGTGGTAGGTGGGTTTAGGCACATCTTCATATTTCTATGTGCCAATGCCATTTATATGGCTTGTAAATTCATACAATGGTCCCTTAAGCCTTCAGGTGAAGTTTCATGGCAAGACGACGAGTTTTATATTTTTCACGATTTTTGAAACTTTTTGCAGTTCAGGATTTTTTAACATTTTTTCACAACGAGTTTTGGCCCCAAACTTGGTAGACGTGATCCTTGTATTTTTGTTGGCATGCACAAAAAAATTCAGCTAAAAACTCGAAGTGTACAAGATTTTGTGACCATTTGAAAAAAATGTCCCCATTTCAGACACTTTAATGGCTACTGGCAGCAAACCTGTAAAATCTCAAATGCTCTTTAAAGGGGTGTGAGTTCTCGAGGTTTGATGAGGGATTGGGGGCCAGTATAAGGGCCAAGTACCAGCACCCATCGCACATCATGTGCGCACACCCCCCCGGCCCCCCGATCGTCGGAACCCCAATGCCGTCGATCAGGTTCTCTGACGATGCTCCGACGATGGTGCCCCGACGAAGAAAAATACGATACCTGCACATGCTCGAGGCCAGTATGTGCTACCGTAACCCTCGGTCCGGTCCGATCTTAGACTGGGAATGAATTCCGTATGCCTAAGCCAACTGACGACATGAGCGGGTGGGCGGGCGGGCGGGCACTACGCCGGCCAGAGAGATGGGATGCGTAAGCCGTGGATCGATAGGGTGGTAGGTAGGTTTAGGTACATCTTCGTATTTCTGTGTGCCAATGCCATTTTTATGGCTTGTAAATTCATACAATGGTAACTTAAGCCTTCACGTGAAGTTTCATGGCAAGACGACTCGTTTTCTATTTTTCAAAATTTTCAAAACATTTTCCTGTTCGGGATTTTTTAAAATTTTTTCGGAAGGGGTTTTGGCCCCAAACTTGGTAGACGTGATCCTTGTATTTTTGTTTGGCATGCACAAAAAAATTCAGCTAAAAACTCGAAGTGTACAAGATTTTCTGACCATTTGAAAAAAGTGTCCCCATTTCAAACACTTTAATGGCTACTGGCAGCAAACCTATAAAATCTCAAATGCTCTTTAAGGCGGTGTGAGTTCTTGAGGTTTGATGAGGGATAGGGGGCCAATATAAGGGCCAAGTACCAGCAACCATCGCACATCATGTGCACACACCCCCAGGCCCCCCCGATTGCCGGAACCCTAATGCCGTCGGTTAGGTTCTCCGGCGATGCTCCGACGATCGTGCCCCGGTGAAGAAAAATGCTACACCAGCACATGCCCGAGCCTAGCATGTGCTGCTGCAACCCTCGATCCGGTCCGATCTTAGACTGGGAATTAACTCTGTTTGCTTAGACTGGGAATGAACTCCGTATGCCTAAGTCAACCCATGAAATGAGCGTGCGGGCGCTCAGCCGGGCAGAGGGTCGGGATGCGTAAGCCGAGGATCGGCCAGGTCCCCTCTACGCGCTGCCAATCCTGTTGCTGTAACCCTCAATCCAGTCCGATCTTAGACTTGGAATGAACTCCGTATGCCTAAGCCAACCGACGAAACGAGTGGGCGGGCGGGCACTACGCCGGACAGAGAGACGGGATGTGCAAGTCGTGGATCAATAGGGTGGTAGGTGGCGTTAGGCACATCTTCATATTTCTGTGTGACAATTCCATTCTTATGGCTTGTAAATTCATACAATGGTCCCTTAAGCCTTCACGTGAAGTTTCATGGCAAGATGACCCATTTTCTATTTTTCATGATTTTTGAAACTTTTTACGGTTCGAGATTTTTTAAAATTTTTTTGGAAGGATTTTTGACCCCAAACTTGGTAGACGTGATCCTTTTATTTTTTTTGGCATGCACAAAAAAATTCAGCTAAAAATTTGAAGTGTACAAGGTTTTGTGGCCATTTGAAAAAAGTGTCCCCATTTTAGACACTTTAATGGCTACTGGTAGCAAACCTGTAAAATCTCAAATGCTCTTTAAGGGGGTGTGAGTTCTCAAGGTTTGATGAGGGATAGGGGGCCAATCTAAGGGCCAACTACCAGAAGCCATCGCACATCATGTGCACACACCCCCTCCGGCTCCCCCGATCGCCGGAACCCCAATGCCGTTGGTCAGGTTCTCCGACGATCTTAGACTTGGAATGAACTCCGTATGCTTAGACTGCGAATGAACTCTGTATGCCTAAGTCAACCCACGAAACGAGAGTGCGGGCACTCAGTCGGCCAGAGGGGTGGGATACGCAAGCCGGGGATCGGTCGAGTCCCCCTCTGCGTGCTGCCGTTCCTGCTGTTGCAGCCCTTCATCTACTCCGATCTTAAACTGGGAATGAACTCCGTATGCCTAAGCCAACTGACGAAACGAGCGGGCAAGCGGGCACTACACCGGCCAGAGAGACGGGATGCGCAAGCCGTGGATGATTGGGTGGTAGGTGGGTTTAGGCACATCTTCATATTTCTACGTGCCAATGCCATTTTTATAACTTGTAAATTCATACAATGGTCCCTTAAGCCTTCATGTGAAGTTTAATGGCAAGACGACTCGTTTTCTATTTTTCACGATTTTAAAAACTTTTTACGGTTTGAGATTTTTTTAAATTTTTTCGGACGAAGTTTTGGCCCCAAACTTGGAAGACGTGATCCTTGTATTTTTGTTGGCATGCATAAAAAAATTCAGCTAAAAACTTGAAGTGTACAAGATTTTGTGACCATTTGAAAAAAGTGTCCCCATTTCAGACACTTTAATGGCTACTGGCAGCAAACCTGTAAAATCTCAAATGCTCTTTAAGAGGGTGTGAGTTCTCAAAGTTTGATGAGGGATAGGGGGCAATATAAGGGCTAGGTATCAGCACCCATCACACATCATGTGCGCACACCCCCCGACCCCCTCGATAGCTGGAACCCAATGCCGTCGGTCAGGTTCTCCGATGATGGTACCCCGGTGAAGAAAAATGTGGCACCAGCACATGCCCGAGCGAAGTATGTGCTGCCACAACCCTCGGTCCGGTTCGATCTTAGTCTGGGAATGAACTTCGTATGCTTAGACTGGGAATGAACTCCGTATGCCTAAGTCAAACCACGAAAGGAGCTCCGGGCACTCAGTCGACCAGAGGGACGGGATGCGCAAGCCGAGAATCGATCGGGTCCCCCTCTGCGTGCTGCCAATCCTGCTACCGTAACCCTCGGTCCAGTTTGATCTTAGACTGGGAATGAACTCTATATGCCTAAGCCAACCGACGAAACGAGCGGGCGGGCGGGCGGGTGGGCACTATGCCGGCCAGAGAGACGGGATATGCAAGCCGTGGATCGATAGGGTGGTTGGTGGGTTTAGGCACATCTTCATATTTCTACGAGCCAATGCCATTTTTATGGCTTGTAAATTCATACATTGGTCCCTTAATCCTTCACGTGAAGTTTCTTGGCAAGACGACTCGTTTTCTATTTTTTACGATTTTTGAAACTTTTTGGGGTTCGAGATTTTTTAAAATTTTTTCGAAAGGAGTTTTGGCCCGAAACATGGTGGACTTGATCCTTGTATTTTTGATAGCATGCATAGAAAAATTCAGCTCAAAACTCGAAGTTTACAAGATTTTGTGACCATTTGAAAAAAGTGTCCCCATTTCAACACTTTAATGGCTACTGGCAGCAAACCTGTAAAATCTCAAATGCTCTTTAATGAGGTGTGAGTTCTCGAGGTTTGATGAGGGATAGGGGGCCAATATAAGGGCCAAGTACCAGCACCCATGGCACATCATGTGCGCCACCCCCCGACCCCCCCGATCGCTGGAACCCCAATGTCGTCGGTCAGAATTTTCGGCGATGAAATGGGCAGGCGGGCGGGCACTACGCCGGCCAGAGAGACGGGATATGCAAGCCGTGGATCGATAGGGTGGTTTGTGGGTTTAGGTACATCTTCATATTTCTATGAGCCAATGCCATTTTTATGGCTTGTAAATTCATACAATGGTCCCTTAAGCCTTCACGTGAAGTTTCTTGGCAAGACGACTCGTTTTCTATTTTTCACGATTTTTAAAACTTTTTATGGCTCAGGATTTTTTAAAATTTTTTTGGAAGGATTTTTGACCCCAAACTTGGCAGACATTATCCTTGTATTTTTTTTGGTATGCACAAAAAAATTCAGCTAAAAACTCGAAGTGTACAAGATATTGTGACCATTTGAAAAAAGTGTTCCCATTTCAAACACTTTAATGGCTACTGGTAGCAAACCTGTAAAATGTCAAATGCTCTTTAAGGGGGAATGAGTTCTCGAGGATTGATGAGGGATAGGGGGCCAATATAAGGGCCAAGTACCAGCACCCTTCACACATCATGTGCGTACAACCACTCTTGGCCCCCCCGATCGCCAAAACCCCAATGCCGCCGGTCAGGTTCTCCAACGATGCTCCGGCGATTGTGCCCCGGTGAGGAAAAATGTGGCACTAGCAAATGCCCAAGCCCAGCATGTGCTGCCGCAACCCTCGGTCCAGTCCAATCTTAGACTGGGAATGAACTCTGTATGCTTAGACTAGGAATGAACTCCGTATGCCTAAGTCAACCCACGAAACGAGCATACGGGTGCTCAGTCGGCCAAAGGGGCGGGATGCGCAAGCCGGGATTGGTCGGGTCTCCTTCTGCATGCTGCTGATCCTACTGTCACAACCCTCAGTCCGGTCTGAACTTAGACTGGGAATGAACACCGTATGCCTAAGCCAACAGACGAAATGAGCGGGCGGCCACTACGTCAGCCAGAGAGATGAGATGCGCAAGCCGTGGATCGATAGGGTGGTAGGTGGCTTTAGGCACATCTTCATATTTTTGTGTGCCAATGCCATTCTTATGGCTTGTAAATTCATACAATGGTCCCTTAAGCCTTCACGTGAAGTTTACGGCAAGATGACCCATTTTTTATTTTTCATGATTTTTGAAACTTTTTTCGGTTCGGGATTTTTTAAAATTTTTTCGGAAGGAGTTTTGGCCCCAAACATGGTAGACATGATCCTTGTATTTTTGTTGGCTTGCACAAAAAAATTCAAGTAAAAACTTGAAGTGTACAAGATTTTGTGACCATTTGAAAAAAGTGTCCCCATTTCAGACACTTTAATGTTTACTGGCAGCAAACCTGTAAAATCTCAAATGCTCTTTAAGGGGTCTGAGTTCTCGAGGTTTGATGTGGGATAGGGGGCCAATATAAGGGCCGAGTACCAGCACCCATCGCACATCATGTCCGCATACCCCCCGACCCTGCGATCACCGAAACCCCAATGCCACCGGTCAGGTTCTCCGATGATGCTCCGACGATGGTGCCCCGGTGAAGAAAAATGCGACACCAGCACATGTCCGAGCCCAACATTTTTTGCCGGAACCCTCGGTCTGGTTCAATCTTAGACTGGGAATGAACTCCGTATGCTTAGACTGGGAATGAACTCCGTATGCCTAAGTCAACCCATAAAACGAGCGTGCCGACGCTCATCCGCCAGAGGGGTGGGATGCGCAAGCCGGGGATCGACGGGGTCCCCTTCTACGTGCTATCGATCTTGCTGCCGCAACCCTCGGTCCGATCTGATCTTAGACTGGGAATCAACTCCGTATGCCTAAGCCAACTGACGAAACGAGCGGGCGGGCAACCGGGCACTACGTTGGCCAGAGAGACGGGATGCACAAGCCATGGATCGATAGGGTGGTAGGTGGTTTAGGCACATCTTTATATTTCTGTGTGCCAATGCCATTTTTATGACTTGTAAATTCATACAATGGTCCCTTAGGCTTGCACGTGAAGTTTCATGGCAAGACGACTCGTTTTCTATTTTTCATGATTTTTGAAACTTTTTACGATTCAGGATTTTTTTAAATTTTTTCGGAAGGAGTTTTTACCCCAAACTTGGTAGATGTGATCCTTTTAATTTTTTTGGCATGCACAAAACAATTCAGCTAAAAACTCGAAGTGTACAAGATTTTGTGACCATTTGAAAAAAGTGTCCCCATTTCAGACACTTTAATGGCTACTGGCAGCAAACCTGTAAAATCTCAAATGCTTTTTAAGGGGGTGTGAGTTCTCGAGGTTTGATGAGGGATAGGGGCCAATATAAGGGCCAAGTACCAGCACCCATCGCACATCATGTGCACACAACCCCCTAGGCCCTCCCGATCGCCGGAACCCTAATGCCGCCGGTCAGGTTCTCCAGCGATGCTCCGACGATGGTGCCCCGGTGAAGAAAAATGCAGCACCAAGACATGCTCGAGCCCAGCATGTGCTGTTGCAACCCTCGGTTTGGTCTGATCTTAGACTGGGAATGAACTCCGTATGCCTAAGTCAACCCACGAAACGAGCGTGCGGGCGCTCAGCCGGCCAAAGGGGTGAGATGCGCAAGTCAGGGATCGATCGGGTCCCCCTCTACGTGCTGCCGATCCTGCTATCGCAACCCTCAGTCTAATCCGATCTTAGACTGGTAATGAACTCCGTATGCCTAAGCCAACTGACGAAACGAGCGGGCGGGCGGGCACTATGTCGGCAGAGAGATGGGATGCGCAAGCCATGGATCGATAGGGTGGTAGGTGGGTCTATGCACATCTTCATATTTTTGCATACCAATGCCATTTTTATGGCTTGTAAATTCATACAGTGGTCCCTTAAGGCTTCACGTGAAGTTTCATGGCAAGACGACTCATTTTCTATTTTTCACGATTTTGAAAACTTTATACGGTTCGGGATTTTTGAAAAATTTTTTGAAATGATTTTTGGCCCCAAACTTAGTAGGCGTGATCCTTGTATTTTTATTGGCATGCACAAAAAAATTCAGCTAAAAAATCGAAGTGTACAAGATTTTGTGACCATTTTAAAAAAGTGTCCCCATTTCAGACACTTTAATGGCTACTGGCAACAAACCTATTAAATCTCAAACACTCTTTAAGGGGGTGTGTGTTCTCGAGGTTTGATGAGGGATAGGGGGCCAATATAAGGGCCAAGTACCAGCACCCATCGCACATCATGTGTGCACACCCCCCGGCCCCCCATCGTTGGAACCCTAATGTCGTCGGTCAGGTTCTCCGGTGATACTCCGGTGATGGTGCCCCGGTGAAGAAAAATGTGGCACCAGTACATGCCCGAGCCCAGCTTGTCCTGTCACAACCCTCGGTCCGATCCG
The DNA here is from genome assembly GCF_047325235.1 of Durio zibethinus. Classification (NCBI taxonomy): domain Eukaryota; kingdom Viridiplantae; phylum Streptophyta; class Magnoliopsida; order Malvales; family Malvaceae; genus Durio; species Durio zibethinus. Next base: position 13,969,190 of record NC_143174.1, read on the forward strand.
ATCTTAGATTGGGAATGAACTCCGTATGCTTAGACTGGAATGAACTCCGTATGCCTAAGCAACCCACGAAACAAGCGTACGGGCGCTCAGCCGACCAGAGGGGTAGGATGCGCAAGCCGAGGATCGATCGGGTCTCCCTCTGTGTACTGTCGATCCTACTATCGCAACCCTCGATCTGATCCGATCTTAGACTGGGAATGAACTCCGTATGCCTAGGCCAACTGACGAAACGAGCGGACGGGCTGGCAGACGAACACTACGTCGGTAAGAGAGATGGGATGCGCAAGCCGTGGATCGATAGGGTGGTAGGTGGGTTTTGGTACATCTTCATATTTCTGGTTGCCAATGCCATTTTTATGGCTTGTAAATTCATACAATGCTCCCTTAAGCCTTCACGTGAAGTTTCATGGCAAGACGACTCGTTTTTTATTTTTCACAATTTTTGAAACTTTTTACGGTTCGGGATTTTTCAAAATTTTTTTGAAAGGAGTTTTGGCCCCAAACTTGGTAGAACTGATCCTTGTATTTTTTTTGGCATGCACAAAAAAATTCAGCTAAAAACTCTAAGTGTACAAGATTTTGTGACCATTTGAAAAAAGTGTCCCCATTTCAGACACTTTAATGGCTACAGGCAGCAAACCTGTAAAATCTCAAATGCTCTTTAAGGGGGTGTCAGTTCTCAAGGTTTGATGAGGGATAGGGGGCCAATATATGGGCCAAGTACCAGCACCCATCGCACTTCATGTGCGCACACCCCCTCCCCCGGCCCTCCCGATCATTGGAACCCCAATGTCGTCGGTCAGGTTCTCCGATGATGCTCCGGTGATGGTGCCCCGGCGAAGAAAAATGCGGCACCAGCACATGCCTGAGCCCAGTATGTGCTGCCACAACCCTCAGTCCAGTTCGATCTTAGACTAAAAATGAACTCCGTATGCTTAGACTGGGAATGAACTCCGTATGCCTAAGTCAACCCACGAAACGAGCATGCGGGCGCTCAACCGGCCAGAGGGGTGGGATGCGCAAACCAGGGATCAACCGGATCCCGCTCTGTGTGCTATTGATCCTGCTACAGCAACCCTCGGTCTGGTCAGATCTTAGACTGGGAATGAACTCCGTATGCCTAAGCCAACCGACGAAACGAGCGGGCGGGCGGGGAATATGTCGGCCAAAGAGACGGGATGGCAAGCCGTGGATCGATAGGGTGGTAGGTGGGTTTAGGGACATCTTCATATTTCTGCGTGCCAATGCCATTTTTATGGCTTGTAAATTCATACAATGGTCCCTTAAGCCTTCACGTGAAGTTTCATGGCAAGACGTCTCGTTTTCTATTTTTCATGATTTTTGAAACTTTTTTGCAGTTCGGGATTTTGTAAAATTTTTTCGGAAGCAGTTTTGACCCAAAACTTGGAAGACATGATCCGTGTATTTTTGTTGGCATGCACAAAACAATTCAGCTAAAAACTCAAAGTGTACAAGATTTTGTGACCATTTGAAAAAAGTGTCCCCATTTCAGACACTTTAATGGCTACTGGTAGCAAACCTCTAAAATCTCAAATGCTCTTTAAGGGGGTGTGAGTTCTCAAGGTTTGATGAGGGATAGGGGGCCAATATAAGGGCCAAGTACTAGCACCCATCGCACATCATGTGCACACACCCCCCGGCCCCCCGATCGTCGAAAACCCAATGCCGTCGGTCAGGTTCTCCGGTGATACTCCGGCGATGGTGCCCCGACGAAGAAAAATGCGGCACCAGCACATGCCTGAGCCCAGTATGTGCTACCGTAACCCTCAGTCCGATCTGATCTAAGACTGGGAATGAACTCCGTATGCCTAAGTCAACCCACCAAACGAGCGTGCGGGCGCTCAACCGGCTAGGGGGGTGGGATGCGTAAGCTGGGGATCGATCGGGTCCCCATCTGCTTCCTGTCGATCCTGCTACCACAACCCTCGATCCAGTCTGATATTAGACTGGGAATGAACTCCGTATACCTAAGCCAACCGACGAAACGAGTGGGCGGGCGAACGGGTACTATGCCGGCCAAAGAGACAGGATGCGCAAGCCGTGGATCGATAGGGTGCTAGGTGGGTTTAGGTACATCTTCATATTTCTATGTGCCAATGGCATTTTTATGGCCTGTAAATTCTTTCAATGGTCCCTTGAGCCTTCACATGAAGTTTCATGGCAAGACGACTCGTTTTCTATTTTTCACGATTTTTGAAACTTTTTGCGGTTCGGGATTTTTTAAAAATTTTTCGAAAGGAGTTTTGGTCCCAAACGTGGTGGACGTGATCCTTGTATTTTTGCTGGCATGCACAAAAAAATTCACCTAAAAAATCGAGGTGTACAAGATTTTGTGACCATTTGAAAAAGTGTCCCCATTTCAGACACTTTAATGGCTACTGGCAGCAAACCTGTAAAATCTCAAATGCTCTTTAAGGGAGTGTGAGTTGTCGAGGTTTGATGAGGGATAGGGGGCCAATATAAGGGCCAAGTACCAGCACCCACCTCACATCATGTGCGCACACCCCCTCCCCCGACCCCCCCGATCATTGGAACCCTAATGCCGTCGGTCAGGTTCTCCGGTGATGCTCCGGTGATGCTGCCCCGACGAAGAAAAATGCGGCACCAGCACATGCTTGAGCCCAGTATGTGTTGCCACAACCCTCAGTCCAGTTCGATCTTAGACTGAAAAAAAAATCGTATGCTTAGACTGGGAATGAACTCCGTATGCCTAAGTCAACCCACGAAACGAGCATGCGGGCGCTCAACCGACCAGAGGGGTGGGATGCGCAAATCGGGGATCGGTCGGGTCCCCCTCTGCGTGCTATCGATCCTGCTACCTCAACCCTCGATCTGGTCCAATCTTAGATTGGGAATGAACTCCGTATGCCTAAGCCAACCGATGAAACGAGCGGGCGGGCGGGAACTACGTCAGCCATAGAGACGGGATGCGTAAGCTGTGGATCGATAGGGTGGTAGGTGGGTTTAGGCACATCTTCATATTTCTGTGTGCCAATGCCATTTTTATGGCTTGTAAATTCATACAATGGTCCCTTAAGCCTTCACGTGAAGTTTCATGGCAAGACGTCTCATTTTCTATTTTTCATGATTTTTGAAACTTTTTTGCGGTTCGGGATTTTTTAAAATTTTTTCGGAAGCAGTTTTGGCCCAAAACTTGGTAGACGTGATCCTTGTATTTTTGTTGGCATGCACAAAACAATTCAGCTAGAAACTCAAAGTGTACAACATTTTGTGACCACTTAAAAAAACTGTCCCCATTTTAAACACTTTAATGGCTACTGACAGCAAACCATAAAATCTCAAATGCTCTTTAAGGGGGTGTAAGTTCTCAAGGTTCCCAACACCCATCGCACATCATGTGCGCACACCCCCCCGGCCCCCCCGATCGCCGGAACCCCAATGCTGCTGGTCAGGTTCTCCGGCGATGCTCCGGCGATGGTGCCCCGGTGAAGAAAAATTCGACACCAGCACATGCCCGAGCCCAGCATGTGCTACCACAACCCTCGGTCCGGTCCAATCTTAGACTGGGAATGAACTCCGTATGCCTAAGTCAACCCATGAAACGAGTGTACGGGTGCTCAACCGGCCAGAGGGAAGGGATATGCAAGCTCGAGATCGGTCGTGTCCCCCTTTGCATGCTACCAATCCTGCTATCACAACCCTGAGTTTGGTCCAATCTTAAACTAGGAATGAACTCCGTATGCCTAAGCCAACCGACGAAATGAGCGGGCGGGCGGGCAGGCGTGTGGGCGGGCACTACGCCGGCCAGAGAGAGGGGATGCGCAAGCTGTGGACCGATAGGGTGGTATGTGGGTTTAGGAACATCTTCATATTTCTACCTGCCAATGCCATTTTGTGGCTTGTAAATTCATACAATGCTCCCTTAAACCTTCACGTGAACTTTCATGGCAAGACGACTCGTTTTTTATTTTTGACGATTTTCAAAACTTTTTGCGTTTCGGGATTTTTTAAAATTTTTTCAGAAGGAGTCTTGGCCCTAAACTTAGTAGATGTGATCCTTGTATTTTTGTTGGCATGCACAAAAAAATTCAGCTAAAAACATGAAGTGTACAAGATTTTGTGACCATTTGAAAAAAGTGTCCCCATTTCAGACACTTTAATTGCTACTGGCAGCAAACCTGTAAAATCTCAAATGCTCTTTAAGGGGGTGTCAGTTCTCGAGGTTTGATGAGGGATAGGGGGCCAATATAAGTGCCAAGTACCAGCACCCATCGCACATCATGTGCGCACACCCCCCCGACCCCCCCAATCGTCGGAACCCCAATGCCGTCGGTCAGGTTCTCCGGCGATGATCCGACGATGGTGCCCCGATGAAGAAAAATGCGGCACCAGCACATACCCGAGCCCAGCATGTGCTGCCGCAGCCCTCGGTCCAATCCAATCTTAGACTGGGAATGAACTCTGTATGCTTAGACTGGGAATGAACTCCCTATGCCTAAGTCAACCCACGAAACGAGCGTGCGGGTACTCAGCCGGTCAGAGGGGCGGGATGTGCAAGATGGGGATCGGTCGGGTCCCCCTCTATGTGCTATCGATCTTGCTGTCACAACCCTCAGTCTGGTCCAATCTTAGACTGAGAATGAACTCCATATGCCTAAGCCATTTGACGAAACGAGCGGGCGGGCACTACACCGGCCAGAGAGACGAGATGCGCAAGCCGTCGAATGATAGGGTAGTAGGTGGGTTTAGGCACATCTTCATATTTCTGCATGCCAATGCCATTTTTATGGCTGGTAAATTCATACAATGGTCCCTTAAGCCTTCACGTGAAGTTTCATGGCAAGACGACTCGTTTTCTATTTTTCATGATTTTTAAAACTTTTTACGGTACGAGATTTTTTAAAATTTTTTTGGAAAGAGTTTTGGCCCCAAACTTGGTAGACGTGATCCTTGTATTTTTATTGGCATGCAAAAAAAAATTCAGCTAAAAATTCGAAGTGTACAAGATTTTGTGACCATTTGAAGAAAGCGTCCCTATTTCAGACACTTTAATGGCTACTGGCAGCAAACCTGTAAAATCTTAAATGCTCTTTAAGGGGGTGTGAGTTCTCGAGGTTTGATGAGGGATAGGGGGCCAATATAAGCGCCAAGTACTAGCACCCATCGCACATCATGTGCGCACACCCCCTCGGCCCCCCCGATCGCAAAAACCTCAATACCGTCGACCAGGTTCTCCAGCGATGCTCCCGCGATGGTGCCCCGACGAAGAAAAATGCGACACTAGCACATGCCCGAGCCCAGCATGTGCTGCTGCAACCCTCGATCCGGTCCAATATTAGACTGGGAATGAACTCCGTATACTTAGACTGGGAATGAACTCTATATGCCTAAGTCAACCCACGAAACGAGCATGCGGGCGCTCAACCGGCCAAACGGGCGGGATGCGCAAGCCAGGGATTGATCGGGTCCTCTTTTGCGTGCTACCTATCCTGCTGCCACAACCCTCGATCTGGTCTGATCTTAGATTGGGAATGAACTCCATATGCTTACACTGGGAATGAACTTCGTATGTCTAAGTCAGCCTACGAAACGAGCGTGCGGGTGCTCAACCGGCCAGAGGGTCAGGATGCGTAAGCCGGTGATCAACTGGGTCCCCCTCTGTGTGCCAATGCCATTTTTATGGCTTGTAAATTCATACAATGGTCCCTTAAGCCATCACGTGAAGTTTCATGGTAAGACGACTTGTTTTCTATTTTTCATGATTTTTGAAACTTTTTGTGGTTCGGGATTTTTTAAAATTTTTTTGGAAGGAGTTTTAGCCCCAAACTTGGTAGACGTGATCCTTGTATTTTTGTTGGCATGCATAAAAAAAATTCAGCTAAAAACTCGAAGTGTACAAGATTTTGTAACCATTTGAAAAAAGGTGTCCCTATTTCAGACACTTTAATGGCTACTGGCAGCAAACCTGTAAAATCTCAAATGCTCTTTAAAGGGGTGTGAGTTCTCAAGGTTTGATGAGGGATAGGGGGCCAATATAAGGGCCAAGTGCCAGCACCCATCGCACATCATGTGCACACACCCCCCGGCCCTCCGATCGTCGGAACCCCAATACCGTCAGCCAGGTTCTTCGACGATGGTGCCCCGACGAAGAAAAATGCGGTACCAGCACATGCCCGAGCCCAGTATGTGCTGCCGCAACCCTCGGTCTGATCCGATCATAGACTGGGAATGAACTCCGTATGCTTAGACTGGGAATGAACTTCGTATGCCTAAGTCAACCCACGAAACAAGCGTGTGGGCGCTCAGCCAGCCAAAGGGGCGGGATGCGCAAGCCGGGGATCGATCGGGTCCCCCTAAGTGTGCTGCTGATCTTGCTGCCACAACCCTTGGTCCGATCCGATCTTAGACTAGGAATGAACTCCATATGCCTAAGCCAACCGACGAAACGAGCGGGCGGGCACCACGCCAGCCAGAGAGACGGGATGTACAAGCCGTGGATCAATCGGGTGGTAGTTGAATTTAGGCACATCTTCATATTTCTGTGTGCCAATGCCATTTTTATGGCTTGTAAATTCATAAAATGGTCCCTTAAGCCTTCACGTGAAGTTTCATGGCAAGACGACTCGTTTTTTATTTTTCACGATTTTTGAAACCTTTTGCGGTTCTGGATTTTTTTAAATTTTTTCAGAAAGATTTTTCAAACCAAACTTGGTAGACGTGATCCTTGTATTTTTGTTGGCATGCACAAAAAAATTCAGCTAAAAACTCAAAATGTATAAGATTTTCTGACCATTTGAAAAACGTGTCCCCATTTCAGACACGTTAATGGCTACTGGCAGCAAACCTGTAAATTCTCAAATGCTCTTTCAGGGGTGTGAGTTCTCGAGGTTTGATGAGGGATAGGGGGCCAATATAAGGGCCATGTACCAACACCCATCGCACATCATGTGCACACACCCCCCGACCCCCCGATTGTCGGAACCCCAATGCCGTCGGTCAGGTTCTCCGACGATGGTTCCCCGACGAAAAAAAATGCAGCACCAGCACACGCCCGAGCCCAGTATGTGCCACCGCAACCCTCGGTCCGATCCAATCATAGACTGGGAATGAGCTCCGTATGCTTAGACTGGGAATGAACTTCGTATGCCTAAGTCAACCCACGAAACGAGCGTGCGGGCGTTCAGCCGGCCAAAGGGGCGGGATGCACAAGCTGGGGATCGGTCGGGTCCCCCTCTGCATGCTGCCACAACCCTCGGTCCGGTCCGATCTTAGACTGGGAATGAACTCCGTATGCCTAAGCCAATCAATGAAACGAGCGGGCGGGCGGGCAGGCAGGCACCACGTCGGCCAAAGAGACGGGATGCGCAACTCGTGGATCGATAGGGTGGTAGGTGGGTTTAGGTACATCTTCATATTTCTACGTGCCAATGCCATTTTTATTGCTTGTAAATTCATACAATGGTCCTTTAAGCTTTCACGTGAAGTTTGATGGCAAGACGACTCATTTTTTATTTTTCATGATTTTTGAAACTTTTTGCGGTTCGGGATTTTTTAAAATATTTTCAGAAAGAGTTCTAGCATCAAACTTGGTAGACGTGATCCTTGTATTTTTGTTACCATGCAAAAAAAAAATTCAGCTAAAAACTAGAAGTGTACAAGATTTTGTGACCATTTGGAAAAAGTGTCCACATTTCAGACACTTCAATGGCTACTAGCAGCAAACCTGTAAAATCTGAAATGCTCTTTAAGGGGGTGTGAGTTCTCAAGGTTTGATGAGGGATAGGGGGCCAATATAAGGGCCAAGTACCAGCACCCATCGCACATCATGTGCGCACACTGCCTGGCCCCCCTATCGTCAGAACCCCAATGCCGCCTGTCAGGTTCTCCGATGATACTCCAGCGATGGTGCCCCGACGAAGAAAAATACGGCACCAGCACATGCCCGAGCCCAGCATGTGCTGCCGCAACCCTCGGTCCGGTCTGATCTTAGACTGAGAATGAACTCTGTATGCCTAAGTCAACCCGTGAAACGAGTGTGCGGGTGCTCAGCCGGCCAGAGGGGCGAGATGCACAAGCCGAGGATCGATCGGGTCCCATTCTGTGTGCTGTCGATCCTGCTGCAGCAACCCTCGGTCCGGTCTGATCTTAGACTGGGAATGAACTCTGAATGCCTAAGCCAACCGACGAAACGAGCGGGCGGGCGGACGTGCGGGCACTACGCCAGCCAGAAAGACAGGATTCGCAAAACGTGGATTGATAGGGTGGTAGGTGGGTTTAGGCACATCTTCATATTTCTGCATGCCAATGCCATTTTAGAGGCTTGTAAATTCATGCAATGGTCCCTTAAGCCTTCACGTGAAGTTTCATGGCAAGGTGACTCGTTTTCTATTTTTCACGATTTTTAAAACTTTTTACGGTTCGAGATTTTTTAAAATTTTTTCGGAAGGAGTTTTGGCCCCAAACTTGGTAGACATGATCCTTTTATTTTTGTTGGCATGCACAAAGAAATTCAGCTAAAAACTCGAAGTGTACAAGATTTGTGACCATTTGAAAAAAGTGTCCCCATTTCAGACACTTTAATGACTACTGGCAGCAAACCTGTAAAATCTGAAATGCTTTTTAAAGGGGTGTGAGTTCTCAAGGTTTGATGAGGGATAGGGGGCCAATATAAGGGCCAAGTACCAGCACCCATCTCACATCATGTGCGCACACTGCCTGGCCCCCTATCGTCGGAAGCCCAATGCCGCCAGTCAGGTTCTTCGATGATGCTCCAGCGATGGTGCCCCGACGAAGAAAAATACGACACCAGCACATGCCCGAGCCCAGCATGTGCTGCCGCAACCCTCGGTCCGGTCTGATCTTAGACTAAGAATGAACTCTGTATGCCTAAGTCAGCCCGTGAAACGAGTGTGCGGGTGCTCAGCCGGCCAGAGGGGCGAGATGCGCAAGCCGAGGATCGACCGGGTCCCCTTCTGTGTGCTGTCGATCCTGCTGCCGCAACCCTCAGTCTGGTGTGATCTTAGACTGGGAATGAACTCTGAATGGCTAAGCCAACCGACGAAACGAGCGGGCAGGCGGGCGTGCGGGCACTACGCCGGCCAGAGAGACAGGATTCGCAAAACGTGAATTGATGGGGTGGTAGGTGGGTTTAGGCACATCTTCATATTTCTGCATGGCAATTCCATTTTAGAGGCTTGTAAATTCATGCAATGGTCCCTTAAGCCTTCACGTGAAGTTTCATGGCAAGGCGACTCGTTTTCTATTTTTCACGATTTTTAAAACTTTTTACGGTTCGAGATTTTTTAAAATTTTTTCGGAAGGAGTTTTGGCCCCAAACTTGGTAGACATGATCCTTTTTTTTTGTTGGCATGCACAAAAAAATTCAGCTAAAAACTCGAAGTGTACAAGATTTGTGACCATTTGAAAAAAATATCCCCATTTCAGACACTTTAATGACTACTGGCAGCAAACTTGTAAAATCTGAAATGCTCTTTAAGGGGGTGTGAGTTCTCGAGGTTTTATGAGGGATAGGGGGCCAACATAAGGGCCAAGTACCAGCACCCATCGGACATCATGTGCGCACACCCCCCGGCCCCCCCGATCGTCGGAACCCCAATGCCGTCAGTTAGGTTCTCCGACGATGCTCCAACGATGGTGCCCCAATGAAGAAAAATGTGGCACCAGAACATACCCGAGCCCAGTATGTGCTATCGCAACCCTCGGTCTGGTCTGATCTTAGACTTGGAATGAACTCCGTATGCCTAAGTCAACTCATGAAACGAGCGTACGGGCGCTCAGCCGGCCAGAGGGCTGGGATGCGCAAGCCAGGGATCGGTCGTGCCCCCCTTCGCGTGCTGCCGATCCTGCTGTCGCAACCCTTGATCTGGTCAAATCTTACACTGGGAATGAACTCTATATGCCTAAGCCAACTGACGAAACGAGCAGGCGGGCACTACGCTAGCCGGAGAGACGGGATGCGCAAGCCGTGGATCGATAGGGTGGTAGGTGGGTTTAGGCACATCTTCATATTTCTGTGTGCCATTGCCATTTTTATGGCTTGTAAATTCATACAATGGTCCTTTAAGCCTTCACGTGAAGTTTCATGGCAAGACAACTCGTTTTCTATTTTTCACGATTTTTGAAACCTTTTGCGGTTTGAGATTTTTTTAAATTTTTTCGAAAGGAGTTTTGGCCCCAAACTTGTTACACGTGATCCTCGTATTTTTTTTGGCATGCACAAAAAAATTCAACTAAAAACTTGAAGTGTACAAGATTTTGTGACCATTTGAAAAAAGTGTCCCCATTTCAGACACTTTAATGGCTACTGGCAGCAAACCTGTAAAATCTCAAATGCTCTTTAAGGGGGTGAGAGTTCTCAAGTTTTGATGAGGGATAGGGGGCCAATATAAGGGCCAAGTACTAGCACCCATTGCACATCATGTGCGCACACCCCCCAGACCCCCCGATCATCGGAACCCTAATGCCGCCGGTCAGGTTCTCCGGCGATGGTGCCCCGACGAAGAAAAATGTAGCACCAGCATATGCCCGACCCCAGCATGTGCTACCGCAACCCTCGATCCGATCTGATCTTAGACTGGGAATTAACACCGTACGCTTAGACTGGGAATGAACTCCGTATGCCTAAGTCAACCCATGAAACGAGCGTACGGGCGCTCAGTCGGCCAGAGGGGGGCATGCGTAAGCCGAGGATTAGTCGGGTCCCCCTTTGCATGCTGTCGATCCTGTTGTCGCAACCCTCAATCTGGTCCAATCTTAGACTGGGAATGAACTTTGTATCACACATCATGTGTGCACACCCCCCTTCGGCCCCCCCGATCGTCGGAACCCCAATGCCGTCGGTCAGGTTCTCAGGCGATGCTCCGGCAATGGTGCCCCGACGAAGAAAAATGTAGCACCAGCACATGCCGAGCCCAGCATGTTCTCCCGCAACCCTCGGTTTGTCTGATGTTAGACTGGGAAAGAACTCCATAAGCTTAGACTGGAAATGAACTCCGTATGCCTAAGTCAAACCATGAAACGTGCGTGCGGGCGCTCAGCCGGCCAGAGGGGCGGGATGCGCAAGCCGGGGATCAGTCGGGTCCCCCTCTGCGTGCTACCGATCCTGCTGCCATAACCCTCAGTCCGATTCGATCTTAGACTGGGAATGAACTCCGTATGCCTAAGCAATCGACGAAACAAGTGGGCGGGCGGGTGGGCGCTACGTCGGCCAGAGAGATGGGATGCGCAAGCCGTAGATCAATAGAGTGTTAGGTGGGTTTAGGCACATCTTCATATTTCTACATGCCAATGCCATTTTTATGGCTTGTAAATTCATACAATGGTCCCTTAAGCCTTCATGTGAAGTTTTATGGCAAGACGACTCGTTTTCTATTTTTCACAATTTTCAAAAACTTTTTACGGTTCGAGATTTTTTAAAATTTTTTCGAAAGAAGTTTTGGCCCCAAAATTGGTAGAGATGATCCTTGTATTTTTGTTGGCATGCATACAAACATTTAGCTAAAAACTCGAAGTGTACAAGATTTTGTGACAATTTGAAAAAAGTGTCCCCATTTCAGATACTTTAATGGCTACTGGCAGCAAACCTGTAAAATCTCAAATGCTCTTTAAAGGGGTGTGAGTTCTCGAGGTTTGATGAGGTATAAGGGCCCAATATAAGGGCCAAGTACTAGGACCCATCGCACATCATGTGCGCACACCCCTCGGCCACCCCGATTGTCGAAACCCCAATGCCGTCGGTCAGGTTCTCTGGTGATGCTCCGACGATGGTGCCCCGATGAAGAAAAATACGGCACCAGCACATGCCCGAGCCCAGCATGTGCTGCCGCAACCCTCGGTCTGGTCTGATCTTAGATTGGGAATGAACTCCATATGCTTAGACTGGGAATGAATTCCGTATGCCTAAGTCAACCCATGAAATGAGCGTGTGGGCGCTCAGCCGGCCAGAGGGGCGGGATGCACAAGCCGAGGATCGACCGGGTCCCCCTCTACGTTCAGCCGATCCTGCTGCCGTAACCCTTGATCTGGTCCTATCTTAGACTGGGAATGAACTCCGTATGCCTAAGCCAACCGACGAAACGAGTAGGCGGGCGGGCGGACGGGCACTACGTCGGTCAGAGAAAAGGGATGCGCAAGCCGTGGATCGATAGGGTGGTAGGTGGGTTTAGGCAGATCTTCATATTTCTGCATGCCAATGCCATTTTTATGGCTTGTAAATTCATACAATGGTCCCTTATGCCTTCACGTGAAGTTTTCTGGCAAGATGACTCGTTTTCTATTTTTCACGATTTTTAAAACTTTTTGTTGTTCGGGATTTTTTAAAATTTTTTCGGAAGGATTTTTGGCCCCAAACTTGGTAGACGTGATCCTTGTATTTTTTTTTGGCATGCATAAAAAAATTCAGCTAAAAACTTGAAGTGTACAAGATTTTGTGATCATTTGAAAAATGTGTCCCCATTTCAGACACTTTAATGGCTACTGGCAGCAAACCTGTAAAATCTCTAATGCTCTTTAAGGGGGTGTGAGTTGTCAAGGTTTGATTAGGTATAGGGGGCCAATATAAGGGCCAAGTACCAGCACCCATCGCACATCATGTGCGCACACCTTCCCCTCCGACCCCCTCGATCGCCGGAACCCCAATGCCACCGGTCAGGTTCTCCGACGATGCTCCGACGATGGTGCCCCGGGGAAGAAAAATGCGGCACCAGAACATGCCTGAGCCCACGAAACAAGCGTACGGGCACTCAGTCGGACAGAGGGGCGGGATGCACAAGCTGGGGATCGACCGGGTCCCCCTCTGCGTGCTGCTGATCCTACTATCGTAACCCTCGGTTCGATCCGATCTTAGACTGGGAATGAACTCCGTATGCCTAAGTCAACCCACGAAATGAGCGTGCAGGCGCTCAGTCGGCCAGAGGGGCGGGATGCACAAGTCGAGGATCGACCGAGTCCCCCTCTACGTTCAGCCGATCCTACTGTCGTAACCCTCGATTCGGTCCTATCTTAGAGTGGGAATGAACTCCGTATCCTAAGCCAACCGACGAAACGAGTAGGCGGGCGGGCGGGCACTACGTCGGCCAGAGAGACGGGATACGCAAGCCGTGGATCGATAGGGTGGTAGGTGGGTTTAGGCACATCTTCATATTTTTGCATGCCAATGCCATTTTTATGGCTTGTAAATTCATACAATGGTCCCTTATGCCTTCACGTGAAGTTTCATGGCAAGATGACTCGTTTTCTATTTTTCACGATTTTCAAAACTTTTTGCTGTTTGGGATTTTTAAAAATGTTTTTGAAAGGATTTTTGACCCCAAACTTGGTAGACATGATCCTTGTATTTTTTTTGGCATGCATAAAAAAATTCAACTAAAAACTTGAAGTGTACAAGATTTTGTGACCATTTGAAAAAATTGTCCCCATTTCAGACACTTTAATGGCTACTGGCAGCAAACCTGTAAAATCTCTAATACTCTTTAAGGGGGTGTGAGTTCTTGAGGTTTGATTAGGTATAGGGGGCCAATATAAGGGCCAAGTACTAGCACCCATCGCACATCATGTGCGCACACCCCCCGGCCCCCTCGAGCCCAGCATGTGCTACCGCACCCCTCGGTCCGATCCGATCGTAGACTGGGAATGAACTCCGTATGCTTAAGTCAACCCACGAAATGAGCGTACGGGCACTCAGCCGGCCAGAGGGGTGCGATGCGCAAGCTGAGGATCGGCCGGGTCCCCCTTTACGTGCTACCGATCCTGCTACTGCAACCCTCGGTCTGGTTTGATCGTAGACTGAGAATGAACTCCGTATGCCTAAGCCAACTGATGAAACAAGTGGGCAGGCGGGCAGGCGGGCATTACGTCGGCCAAAGAGACGGGATGCGCAAGCCGTGGCTCAATAGGGTGGTAGGTGGGTTTAGGCACATCTTCATATTTCTGCGTGCCAATGCCATTTTTATGGCTTGTAAATTCATACAATGGTCCCTTAAGCCTTCACGTGAAGTTTCACGGCAAGACGACTCATTTTCTATTTTTCATGATTTTTGAAACTTTTTACGGTTCGTGATTTTTTAAAATTTTTTCGGAAGGATTTTTGGCCCAAACTTGGTAGACGTGATCCTTGTATTTTTGTTGGCATGCACAAAACAATTCAGCTAAAAACTCGAAGTGTACAAGATTTTGTGACCATTTCCAAAAAGTGTCCCCATTTCAGACATTTTAATGGCTACTGGCAGCAAACCTGTAAAACCTCAAATGCTCTTTAAGGGGGTGTGAGTTCTCGAGGTTTGATGAGGAATAGGGGGCCAATATAAGGGCCAAGTACCAGCACCCATCGCACATCTTGTGCGCACACCCTCCCCTCCGGCCCCCTCGATCGTCGGAACCCCAATGCCGCCGGTCAGGTTCTCCGACGATGCTCCGACGATGGTGCCCTGGGGAAGAAAAATGTGGCACCAGAACATGCCTGAGCCCATGAAACGAGCGTGCGGGTGCTCAGCCGGCCAGAGGGGCGAGATGCGCAAGCTGGGGATCGACCGGGTCCCCCTCTGCGTGCTACTGATCCTACTACCGTAACCCTCAGTCTGGTCTGATCTTAGACTGGGAATGAACTCCATATGCCTAAGCCAACCGACAGAACGAGCGGGCGGGCAGGCGGGCACTACGTCGGCCAGAGAGACGGGATGCACAAGTCGTGGATCGATAGGGTGGTAGGTGGGTTTAGGCACATCTTCATATTTCTATGTGCCAATGCCACTTTTATGGCTTGTAAATTCATACAATGGTCCCTTAAGCCTTCACGTGAAGTTTCATGGCAAGACAACTCGTTTTCTATTTTTCACGATTTTTGAAACCTTTTGCTGTTCGAGATTTTTTAAAATTTTTTCGAAAGGAGTTTTAGCCCCAAACTTGGTAGCCTTGATCCTTGTATTTTTTTTGGCATGCACAAAAAAATTCAGCTAAAAACTCAAAGTTTACAAGATTTTGTGACCATTTGAAAAAAATGTCCCCATTTCAGACACTTTAATGGCTACTGGCAGCAAACCTGTAAAATCTCAAATGCTCTTTAAGGGGATGTGAGTTCTCGAGGTTTGATGAGGGATTGGGGGCCAATATAAGGGCCAAGTACCAGCACCAATCGCACAACAAGTGCGCACACCCCTCCGGCCCCCCCGATCTTCGGAACCCCAATGCCGTCGATCAGATTCTCCGACGATGCTCCGGCGATGGTGCCCCGACGAAGAAAAATGTGGCACCAGCACATGCTCGAGCCCAGCATGTGTTATCGCAACCCCCGGTCCGGTCTAATCTTAGACTGGGAATGAACTCCGTATGCCTAAGTCAACCCACGAAACGAGCGTGCAGGCGCTCAGCTGGCCAGAGGGGTGGGATGCGCAAGCCAAGGATTGACCGAGTCCCCCTCTATGTGCTGCCAATCCTGCTAGCACAACCCTCAGTCCGGTCTGATCTTTGACTGGGAATGAACTTCGTATACCTAAGCCAACCAACAAAACGAGTGGGTGGGCGGGCATTACGCCGTCCAGAAAGACGGGATGCGTAAGCCGTGGATCGATAGAGTGGTAGGTGGGTTTAGGCACATCTTCATTTTTCTGCATGCCAATGCCATTTTTATGGCTTGTAAATTCATACAATGGTCCCTTAAGCCTTCATGTGAAGTTTCATGGCAAGACAACTCGTTTTCTATTTTTCACGATTTTCAAAACTTTTTACGTTTCAGGATTTTTTAAAATTTTTTCGGAAGGAGTTTTGGCCCCAAACTTGGTAGACGTGATCCATGCATTTTTGTAGGCAATGAAAAAAAAATTCAGCTAAAAACTCGAAGTGTACAAGATTTTGTGATCATATGAAAAAAGTGTCCCCATTTCAAACACTTTAATGGCTACTGGCAGCAAACCTATAAAATCTCAAACGCTCTTTAAGGGGGTGTGAGTTCTAGAGCTTTGATGAGGGATAGGGGGCCAATATAAGGGCCAAGAACCAGCATGCATCGCACATCATGAGCGCACACCCCCCTTGGCCGCCTCGATCGTCGGAACCCCAATGCTGTCGGTCAGGTTGTCCGGCGATGCTCCGGCGATGGTGCCCCGGCGAAGAAAAATATGGCACCAGCACATGCCCGAGCCCAGCATGTGCTAACGCAACCCTCGGTCTGGTCCGATCTTAGACTGGGAATGAACTCCGTATGCCTAAGCCAACTGACGAAATGAGCGGGCTGGCACTACGCCGGCCAGAGAGACGGGATGCGGAAGCCGTGGATCGATAGGGTGGTAGGTGGGTTTAGGAACATCTTCATATTTCTACGTGACAATGACATTTTTATGGCTTGTAAATTCATACAATTGTCCCTTAAGCCTTCCCGTGAAGTTTCATGGCAAGACGAATCGTTTTCTATTTTTCACGATTTTCAAAACTTTTTACGATTCGGGATTTTTTAAAATTTTTTCAGAAGGGGTTTTGGCCCCAAACTTGGCAGACATGATTCTTGTATTTTTATTGGCATGCACAAAAATATTCAGCTAAAAACTCGAAGTGTACAAGATTTTGTGACAATTTCAAAAAACTGTCCCCATTTCAGACACTTTAATGGCTACTGGCAGCAAACCTGTAAAATCTCAAATGCTTTTTAAGGGGGTGTGAGTTCTCGAGGTTTGATGAGGGATAGGGGGCCAATATAAGGGCCAAGTACCAGCACCCATCGCACATCATGTGTGCACACCCCCCCGGCCCCCCCGATCGCCGGAACCCCAATGCGACCGGTCAGGTTCTCCGGCGATGGTGCCCCGACGAAGAAAAATACTACACCAGCACATGCCCAAGCCCAGCATGTGCTACCGTAACCCTCGGTCTGGTCCGATCTTAGACTGGGAATGAACTCTGTATGCTTAGACTGGGAATGAACTACGTATGCCTAAGTTAACCCACGAAACGAGCGGGCGGACGCTCAATCGGCTAGAGGGGCGGGATGCGCAAGCCGGGGATCGGTCGGGTCCCCCTCTACGTGCTGCCAATCCTGCTATCACAACCCTCGGTCCGGTTCGATCTTAGACTCGGAATGAACTCCGTATGCCTAAGCCAACCAACGAAATGAGCGGGCGGGCGGGCACTACGCCGGCCAGAGAGACGGGATGCGCAAGCCGTGGATCGATAGGGTGGTAGGTGGGTTTAGGTACATCTTCATATTTCTACGTGCCAATGCCATTTTTATGGCTTATAAATTCATACAATGGTCCCTTAAGCCTTCACGTGAAGTTTCATGGCAAGGCGACTCGTTTTCTATTTTTCAAGATTTTTGAAACTTTTTACGGTTCGGGATTTTTTTAAATTTTTTCGAAAGGAGTTTTGGCCCCAAACTTGGTAGACGTGATCCTTGTATTTTTTTTGGCATGCACAAAAACATTCAGCGAAAAACTCAAAGTGTACAAATTTAGTGACCATTTGAAAAAATTGTCCCCATTTTAAACACTTTAATGGCTATTGGTAGCAAACCTGTAAAATCTCAAATGCTCTTTAAGGGGGTGTGAGTTCTCGAGGTTTGATGAGGGATAAGGGGCCACTATAAGGGCCAAGTACCAGCACCCATCCCACATCATGTGCGCACACCGCCCCAGGCCCCCCGATTGCCGGAACCCTAATGCCACCGTTCAGGTTCTCCGGCGATGCTCCTACGATGGTGCCCCAGCGCAGAAAAATGCGGCACCATGACATGCCCGAGCCCAGCATGTGCTATTGCAACCCTCGGTCCGATCCGATCTTGGAATGGGAATGAACTTCGTATGCTTAGACTGGGAATGAACTCCGTATGCCTAAGTCAACCCACGAAACGAGTGTGCGGGTGCTCAGCCGGCCAAAGGGGCGGGACGCGCAAGACAGGGATCGAGCGGGTCCCCCTCTGCGTGCTGCTGATCCTGCTGCTGCAACCCTCGGTCCAGTCCCATCTTAGACTGGGAATGAACTCCGTATGCCTAAACCAACCAATGAAACGAGCGGGCAGGCAGGCAGTATACCGGCCAGAGAGACAGGATGTGCAAGTCATGGATCGATAGGATGGTAGGTGGGTTTAGGCACATCTTCATATTTCTACGTGCTAATGCCATTTTTATGGCTTGTAAATTCATACAATGGTCCCTTAATCCTTCACGTGAAGTTTCATGGCAAGACGACTCGTTTTCTATTTTTCATGATTTTCAAAACTTTTTGCGGTTTGAGATTTTTTAAAATTATTTCGGAAGGAGTTTTGGCCCCAAAGTTGGTAGACGTGATCCATGTATTTTTGTAGGAATGCACAAAAAAATTCAAATAAAGGGCCAAGTACCAGCACCCATCGCACATCATGTGCGCACACCCCTCCGACCCCCCCGATCGTCGGAACCCCAATGCCGCCAGTCAGGTTCTCCGACGATACTCCGGTGATGGTACCCCGACGATGAAAAATGCGGCACCGGCACATGCCCGAGCCCAGCATGTGCTGTCACAACCCTCGGTCCGGTCCGATCTTAAACTGGGAATGAACTTCGTTTGCTTAGATTGGGAATGAACTCCGTATGCCTAAGTCAACTCAAGAAACGAGCGTGCGGGAGCTCAGTCGCCAGAGGGGCGGGATGCGTAAGTCAAGGAATGATCAGGTCCCCCTCTGCGTGCTGCCGATCCTGCTGCAGCAACCTTCGGTCCAACATTATCTTAGATTGGGAATGAACTCCGTATGCCTAAGTCAACCCATAAAATGAGCGTACGGGCGCTCAGTCGGCCAGAGGGGCTGGATCCGCAAGCCGGGGATCGACCGGGTCCCCCTCTGCATGCTGTCGATCCTGCTGCAGCAACCCTCGATCCGGTCTGATCTTAGATGGGAATGAACTCTGTATGCCTAAGCCAACCGACGAAATGAGCAGGTGGGCGGGCGGGCACTACGTCGGCCAGAGAGACGGGATTCGCAAGCCATGGATCGATAGGGTGGTAGGTGGGTTTAGGCACATCTTCATACTTCTGCGTGCCAATGCTATTTTTATGGCTTGTAAATTCATATAATGGTCCCTTAAGCCTTCACGTGAAGTTTCATGGCAAGACGACTCGTTTTCTATTTTTCACGATTTTTGAAACTTTTTACAGTTCGAGATTTTTTAAAATTTTTTCGGAAGGAGTTTTGGTCCCAAACTTGGTAGACGTGATCCTTGTATTTTTGTTGGCATGCACAAAAACATTCAGCTAAAAACTCGAAGTGGACAAGATTTTTTGACCCTTTGAAAAAAGTGTCCCCATTTTAGACACTTTAGTGGCTACTGGCAGCAAACCTGTAAAATCTCAAATGCTCTTTAAGGAGGGGTGAGTTGTCGAGGATTGATGAGGGATAGGGGGCCAATATAAGGGCCAATTATGAGCACCAATCGCACATCATGTGCGCACACCCCCCGGCCCCCCCGATCACCTAAACCCCAATGCCATCGGCCAGGTTCACCGGAGCCCAGCATGTGCTGCCGCAACCTTCAGTTTGGTCCGATCTTAGACTGGGAATGAACTCCGTATGCTTAGACTGGGAATGAACTTTGTATGCCTAAGTCAACCCACGAAACGAGCGTGCGGGCGCTCAGCCAACCAGAGGGGCTGGATACGCAAGCCAGGGATCGGCCGATCCCCCTCTGCGTGCTGCCGATCCTGCTACAGCAACCCTCGATCCGGTCTGATCTTAGACTGGGAATGAACTCCGTATGCCTAAGCCAACTGACGAAACGAGCGGGCAGGCAGGCACTACGCCGGCTAGAGAGACGGGATGCGCAAGCCGTGGATCGATAGGGTGGTAGGTGGGTTTAGTCACATCTTAATATTTTTGCCTACCAATGCCATTTTTATGGCTTGTAAATTCATACAATGGTTGCTTAAGCCTTCACGTGAAGTTTCATGGCCAGACGACTCGTTTTTTATTTTTCATAATTTTTGAAACTTTCTGCAGTTCAGGATTTTTTAAAATTTTTTCAGAAGGAGTTTTCGCCCCAAACCTGGTAGACATGATCCTTGTATTTTTGTTGGCATGCACAAAAAATTCAGCTAAAAACTTGAAGTGTACAAGATTTTTTGACCATTTGAAAAAGTGTCCCCATTTTAGACACTTTAGTGGCTACTGGCAGCAAACCTGTAAAATCTCAAATGCTCTTTAAGGGGGTGAGAGTTCTCGAGGATTGATGAGGGATAGGGGGCCAATATACGGGCCAACTACCAGCACCCATCGCACATCATGTGCGCACACCCCCTCGGCCCCCCTGATCGTCGGAACCCTAATGCCGTCGGTCAGGTTCTCCGGCGATGCTTCGGCGATGGTGCCCCGACGAAGAAAAATGCGGCACCAGCACATGCCCGAGCCCAGCATGTGCTACCGCAACCCTCGGTCTGGTCTGATCTTAGACTGGGAATGAACTCCGTATGCTTAGACTAGGAATGAACTCCATATGGCTATGTCAACCCACGAAATGGGCGTGCGAGCGCTCAACCTGCAAGAGGGGCGAGATACGCAAGTCAGGGATTGGCCGGGTCCCCCTCTACGTGCTGTCGATCCCGCTATCACAACCCTCAGTTCGGTCCGATCATAGACTGGGAATGAACTCTGTATGCCTAAGCCAACCGATGAAACGAGCGGGCGGGCGAGTGGGCAGGCACTACGCTGGCAAGAGAGACGGGATGCGCAAGCCGTGGATCGATAGTGTGGTAGGTGGATTTAGGCACATCTTCATATTTCTGCATGCCAATGCCATTTTTATGGCTTGTAAATTCATACAATGGTCCCTTAAGCCTTCACGTGAAGTTTCATGGCAAGATGACTCGTTTTTTATTTTTCATGATTTTAGAAACTTTTTACGGTTCGGGATTTTTTAAAATTTTTTCGAAAGGAGTTTTAGTCCCAAACTTGGTTGACGTGATCCTTGTATTTTTGTTGGCATGCACAAAAAAATTTAGCTAAAAACACGAAGTGTACAAGATTTTGTGACCATTTGAAAAAAATGTCCCCATTCTAGACACTTTAATGGCTACTGGCAGCAAACCTGTAAAATCCCAAATGCTCTTTAAGGGGGTGTGAGTTGTTGAGGTTTGATGAGGGATAGGGGGCAATATAAGGGCCAAGTACCAGCACCAATCACATATCATATGCGCACACCCCCTGGCCCTCCCGATCGCCAGAACCCCAATGCCGCCGGTCAGGTTCTCCGACGATGCTCCGGTGATGGTGCCCCGACGAAGAAAAATGCGGCACCAGCACATGCCCGAGCCCAACATGTGCTACCGTAACCCTCGGTTCGGTCTGATCTTAGACTGAAATGAACTCCATATGCTTAGACTGGGAATGAACTCCGTATGCCTAAGTCAACCCACAAAACGAGCGTGCGGGCGCTCAACCTGCCAGAGGGGTGGGATGCGTAAGTCGGGGATCGACCGGGTCCCCCTCTGTGTGCTGCCAATCCTGCTGCCACAACCCTCGGTCCGGTCTGATCTTAGATTGGGAATGAACTCCGTATGCCTAAGCCAACCGACGAAACGAGCGGGCGGGCGGGCTCTATGCTGACCAGAGAGACGGGATGCGCAAGCCGTGGATCGATAGGGTGATAGGTGGGTTTAGGCACATCTTAATATTTCTACCCACCAATGCCATTTTTATGGCTTGTAAATTCATACAATAGTCCCTTACGCCTTCACGTGAAGTTTCATGGCAAGACGACTCGTTTTCTATTTTTCATGATTTTCAAAAGTTTTTGGGGTTCAGGATTTTTTAAAATTATTTTGGAAGGAGTTTCGCCCCAAAGTTGGTAGACGTCATCCTTGTATTTTTGTAGGCATGCACAAAAAAATTCAAATAAAAACTTGAAGTGTACAACATTTTGTGATCATTTGAAAAAAGTGTCCCCATTTCAGACACTTTAATGGCTACTGGCAGCAAACCTATAAAATCTCAAACGCCCTTTAAGGGGGTGTGAGTTCTTGAGCTTTGATGGGGGATAGGGGGCCAATATAAGGGCCAAGTACCAGCACCCATCGCACATCATGTGCGCACACCCCCCGGCCCCCCGATCACCGGATCCCAATGTCACCGGTCAGGTTCTTCGGTGATACTCCGACGATGGTGCCCCGACGATGAAAAATGTGGCAGCAGCACATGCCCGAGCCCAGCCTGTGCTACCGCAACCCTCGATCTGGTCCGATCTTAGACTGGGAATGAACTCCGTATGCTTAGACTGGAAATGAACTCCGTATGCCTAAGTCAACCCATGAAACGAGCGTGCGGGCATTCAGCCGGCCAGAGGATCGATCGGGTCCCCCCCTACGTGCTGTCGATCTTGCTGTAGCAACCCTCGGTCTGGCTCAATCTTAGACTGGGAATGAACTCCGTATGCCTAAGTCAACCCACGAAACGAGAGTGCGGGCGTTCAACCAGCCAGAGGGGTTGGATGCGCAAGCCAGGGATTGATCGGATCCCCCTCTGCATGCTGCCAATCCTGCTGCAGCAACCCTTGATCTGGTCCTATCTTAGATGGGAATGAACTCCGTTTGCCTAAGCCAACCGACGAAACGAGCAGGCGGGCACTACGCCAGCCAAGAGACGAGATGCGCAAGCCATGGATCGATAGGGTCTTAGGTGGGTTTAGGCACAACTTCATATTTCTGCATGCCAATGCCATTTTCTTATAGCTTTTAAATTCATACAATGGTCCCTTAAGCCTTCACGTGAAGTTTCATGGCAAGACGACTCGTTTTCTATTTTTCATGATTTTTTAAACTTTTTACGGTTCGGGATTTTTTAAAATTTTTTCGGAAGGATTTTTGGCCCCAAACTTGGTAAACATGATCCTTGTATTTTTTTTGGCATGCATAAAAAATTTCAGCTAAAAACTCGAAGTGTACAAGATTTTGTGATGATTTGAAAAAAGTGCCCCCATTTCAGACACTTTAATGGCTACTGGCAGCAAACCTGTAAAATCTCAAATGCTTTTTTAAGGGGGAGTGAGTTCTCGAGGTTTGATGAGGGATAGGGGGCCAATATAAGGGCCAAGTACCAGCACCCATCGCACATCATGTGTGCACACCCACCCCGGCCCCCCCGATCGCCGGAACCCCAATGCCGCGGTCAGGTTCTTCAACGATGCTCCGACGATGGTACCACGATGAAGAAAAATGCGGCACCAGCACATGCCCGACCCAGCATGTGCTGTCGTAACCCTCGGTACGGTCCGATCTTAGACTGGGAATGAACTCCGTATGCTTAGACTGGGAATGAACTCCGTATGCCTAAGTCAACCCATGAAACGAGCGTGCGGGCGCTCAGTCGACCAGAGGGGTGGGATGCGCAAGCCGGGGTTCGGTCAGTCCCCCTCTATGTGCTGCCGATCCTGCTGCTGTAACCCTTGGTCTGGTCTGATCTAAGACTGGAAATGAACTTCGTATGCCTAAGCGAACCGACGAAACGAGCGAGCGGGCGGGCACCATGCCGGCCAGAGAGGCGGGATGCGCAAGCCGTGGATCGATAGGGTGGTAGGTGGGTTTAGGCACATCTTCATATTTCTATGTGCCAATGCCATTTTTATGGCATGTAAATTCATAAAATGGTCCCTTAAGCCGTCAAGTGAAGTTTCATGGCAAGACGACTCGTTTTTTATTTTTCATGATTTTTGAAACTTTTTACGGTTCGGGGTTTTTTAAAATTTTTTCGGAAGGAGTTTTGGTCCCAAACTTGGTAGACGTGATCCTTGTATTTTTGTTGGCATGCAAAAAAAAATTCAGCTAAAAACTCGTAGTGTACAAGATTTTGTGACCATTTGAAAAAAGGGTCCTCATTTTAGACACTTTAATTGCTACTGGCAGCAAACCTGTAAAATCTCAAATGCTCTTTAAGGGGGTGTGAGTTCTCGAGGTTTGATGAGGGATAAGGGGCCAATATAAGGGCCAAGTACCAGCACCCATCGCACATCATGTGCGCACACTCCCCCCTCTCCGACCGCCCCGATCGCCGAAACCCCAATGCCGCCGGTCAGGTTCTCCGGCGATGCTCCAGCTATGGTGCCCCGACAAAAAAAAATACGGCACCAGCACATGCCCGAGCCCAGCATGTGCTGTCGCAACCCTCGGTCCACTTCGATCTTAGACTGGGAATGAACTTCGTATGCTTAGACTGGGAATGAACTCCATATGCCTAAGTCAACCCACAAAATGAGCGTGCGGGCGCTCAGCCGGCCAGAGGGGCGGGATGCGCAAGCCGGGGATCAGTCGGGTCCCCCTTTGCGTGCTGTCAATCTTGCTGTCGTAACCCTTGGTCTGGTTCGATCTTAGACTGGGAATGAACTCCGTATGCCTAACTCAACCCATAAAACGAGCGTGCGGGCGCTCAGCCGGCCAGAGGGGCGGGATGCGCAAGTCGGGGATCGGCCGGGTCCCCCTCTGCGTGCTGCCGATCTTCCTACCGTAACCCTTAATCCAGTCCGATCTTAGACTGGGAATGAACTTCGTATGCCTAAGCCGACTGGCGAAACGAGCGGGCGGGCAGACGGGCGGGCACTACGCCAGCTAGAGATACGGGATGCACAAGCCGTGGATCGATAGGGTGGTAGGTGGGTTTACGAACAACTTCATATTTCTACGTGCCAATGCCATTTTATGGCTTGTAAATTCATACAATGGTCCCTTAAGCCTTCACGTGAAGTTTGATGGCAAGACGACTCGTTTTCTATTTTTCACGATTTTTGAAACTTTTTGCGGTTCGAGATTTTTTAAAATTTTTTCGAAAGGAGTTTTGGCCCCAAACTTGGTAGACGTTGTAGACACCCAATTGGGTCCAGGCCGATTGGGAGAATAGGGATGTATAGAGACCTAAGAAAAGGTTTAGGAGTGTTTTGGGAGTGAGAAAAAATTTTTTGAAAATTTTTGGCGATTTTTTTTTCTTGGAATTTCTGGAAAATTTCAGATTCCGGTGAATTTTCCGGCGAAATCTGAATTTTTCGATGAAAATTCTGGCCAACCTTGAAGTTTTCGGTGACCTGCCCAGTTTTCGGCAAAGAATCCCAAAAATCGGTGATCTTTCGGTGAACTTCCGACGAACTTCCGGTGAAAAAACCCAGATTCTGGTGACAAAACCCAGAATCCGGTGAATCTTCAACCGGAGTTCTTCGGCCTTTTAGAAAGAAGAGGGAGGAAAAAGGAAGAAGAGAGAGAGAGGGGAGGAGCGTTCTGCCGAAAAACAAATGGAAGTGCCTTTTATACCCTCTTAAAACGACGTTATTTTGGCCTTAAGTGACCCAGAGGATCCGCGCATTTTACCGTGACCCGACCCCACCCGAGCGTCGACCCGCTTCTTGACCCGTGCGTGCCTGCCCCCCTCCAAGCCGAACCGAGCTCCAAGCCCTCCCTGAGCCGTTTCTCTTCCTTGAGCCGAGCCGAGCTGAGCTGCGATCCGAGCCGCTCCAGGTTTTTTTTTTTTGAATTTTTTTTATTTTCATTTATTTGCTTATTTGTTTTTTTTTTATTTATTAGATTAGGTTTATTTAATATTCTTTTTATCTTTATTTTATTTTTATTTTTGTTTTACTTTTCTTTATTTTTTTATTTTTATTTATTTTTTTATTATTATGTTTTCTTTAAATAAAAATCAAAATTTCCAAAAAAAAATATTTTTAGGGAAAAGTTGAAAGTATCAATTTTCCTTAAAAATAAGTTTAAAAAAAAAGTATTTTTGAGGAAAAGTTGAAAGTATCAATTTTCCTTGAAAATCAAAGTTTCCAAAAAAAAAAACATTTTTGGGGAAAAGTTGAAAGTATCAATTTTCCTTAAAAATAAAATTTCAAAAAAAAGGGTTTTTGAGGAAAAGTTGAAAGTATCAATTTTCCTTGAAAATCAAAGTTTCCAAAAAAAAACATTTTTGGGGAAAAGTTGAAAGTATCAATTTTCCCTACATAAGAACAACCATCATTTCCTTCCTTTCTATTTTGATTTTGATTTTGATTTTTCTTTAACTAATCCGACGACGGAGCCTCTGTAAGTGAAAAGTAGTTTTTCTTGCATACTCTTGAGGTGAGGGAATTTTCTCAATTTTCTACTAAAAGTATTAGAGTCAATTGAGAATAATTTCCAATAATTAATTACTTGGTAAAATTTTAAGGCTTTTGGATAACACAAATTTAAGCTGGTACCATCTTTTGATGGGCGTTGTGAGGGTGCTATAACCTTTCTCACACGTAATCGAACTCCCGAACCTTGTTCTGGTTTGTAGACCTGAACCTATTCTTTTAGGGACCCTTAAGCTTAGGTGTTCCCTGAAAGGATAGATTCCTTAGGTGGCCAATCGCACCTAGATAAAAAAAGATTGGTGGTGACTCCCTAAAGTCAATGTCTAGCGATAGATCCTCGGATCTAGACATTATGACAGCTTGGCGACTCCACTGGGGAATTTGAGAGTCAGGCCAGCAAATAATTTGTGTTATCCAAAAGCCTAATAAAATTGAACCTTTTTGTATATATGTATTATTGTTCATTCATGTTTATTTACTTTGTTAATTATGTCATTCATGTGCATGTGCATAACATGAGCTCTACACCTGAGCTCATCCCTCTAGGAGGGAGTAAAGTACCTATTGCTTTCGTGAGGTCTAATGCCTCTGCAGTGACTAGCGAAATACTCCCACTCAAATTGAACTTTTTTCGCTTGTAGCCTGTAATGGGCGAGGATTACAGTGCCTTACTAGTTTGTGATGGACAAGGATGTAAGGAACAAATTGAGGACCTTTAGACTTTGACCCTAAAACCGCATATAGTGAACTTTAAGAGTGCCTAACCTATAGATAGAGCCATCACTCTTCCCTGATAGAATTAACCAAAAGCATAGGATTCATCCCTTTTACTTTGTGTGATGTTTAAATTTATTTAGTTATTTATTCTTTTTCTGGGTATACTAACCTTTTTTTCCTTTCGCATTGGTTCATGCGCATATCATAAAGTTGCATAGAGAACATTTGCCTAAAAAACGGTCTTCAACAAATTTTTTCATGGACACCAATGAACGCTTAGTCTGTTCTTCATCAGTATTAGCACCTTGTGGGACACCCAATGAAGTAAAGGCCCAATCAAAAAAGACTCAACTGAAGATGGGAGATTGCTTGCCAATTGGGTATGAGTCTATTCTGTCTCAAGAAACATCTATCCTCCTCAAACATAACAATTTAGAAGATTTGGTGGATATCTGGAAGAAGATGAGTCCGTTAAAACAAAAGCAGTTTTGTCAGAAACATGGGCATATAGCACACCCTCTAGCAGTGGTTGTTGATGATCAACTAATTAGAGCTACAACACAATTCTGGGATCTTGCATACAGGTGTTTCATCTTTAACAAAGCTGATATGACTCCCACCATAGAAGAATATTCGATCTTATTGGGTTTGCATCTAAAGACTCCTGACAAGATATATGTCAAAAAACATAAGTCAGGATTTTGTAAAAGTCTGGCTCAACTCATGGGGATAGACAAAGAAGTTGTGGATTCTCATACAAAGAAGAAACAGGAACAGGTTTGCCTACCTTGGAAGTTCTTTCATGAGTTTTTGATGTAACACGTCAATGAAGAACGGGGGTTAGACATATTTGCCTTGGCTATATACGGACTGGTAATCTTTCCAAAGGTTTTGGGACATATTGAGATAGCGATGGTCGATTTCTTTGAAAGTGTGATCAATGGCTGTAATCTTTCAACGGTAATATTAGCCGAGACTATCAGATCTTTGAGTTATCATCGTCGAAATGGAGGGCACTTCATAGGATGCATACAGTTATTGTACGTGTGGATGAAAAGCCATTTTGAACAAGAAAATGGCACTTTCTCGAAGATTTACATTCGTAATCATTTTCCAATCAAGGAATTCTGTGAACGTGGATGGTCAAAGCAGAAGCCTAAACAAGAATGGATAACTTTCTTACAAAAATTAGAAAGTGCCAGGGTGAGATGGTTGGCCCCATGGATGAATCGTGAGCCTATGTTATACCAATGTGGGGATAGTACAGTGGTTCCGCTTCTGGGTTTATGGGGAGTGACGAATTATGCACCACTCCTAGTGAGAAGGCAATTGGGGGGAGAACAGTTCATTCCTATGACTTATGGGCTTCATCAGTTAGATTTCTCTTACAGTGAGCCTAAAGCATTTCAGAGGATGAATGAGATGATCAAAGCATGGAAAAATCCCCAAAGAATGAGTCCTGGACCATTCACTGAAAAAGTCACCCCAGGTTACTTGGTTTGGAGAACAAAGAGAAGACAAGAAATGGTATTCACTTATGAAATCTCTCAACCACCAACAGAAGAAAAACTTAAAGAGACACCATCAGAGTTAGAGCTGGCAACAAAAGAATTTGAGTTTGAAAAGATCAAGTTAAAGAAAGAGATTCAAGAACTTCAAGAAGAAAAAGCCCAGTGGAAAGGTAGAGCCAAAAATTATGAAGTTAAAGTTCACAAGATTGCTAGAGAATGAGATATAGCTACTGAAGATCTAGCAAGGTTACACCAGGAGCATAAGAGGCTATGTGTGAGAGAATGAGCCAAAGAGATAACCATTACCGAGCTGACTGAGGAAAATACAAGACTGAAGCAAGAGTATGCCGAATTGGAAGAAGAAAGTATGGAAGCACAGGCAGAAATTAACATGCTAAACAATTATTTGAGCAGGTTAAGTCAAAGGTTGGATGAACAAGGAGACCACATCACTGCATTGGTTAGAGAACATAGAGAATTATCATACCAAGTCTGGTATGGTAAAAGAGAGAACCTAGGAAGGCAGAAATACATTGAGCACTTAACAACCCAAATTCATAAAAGGGTGTGTAAGGCAAGAGAGATGGTGGAAGAGGCAGAGGCATTAAGACAAGTGGTGGCCCCAGTAAGAGAACATGGACAGCGTCTCTTGAACTTCATAGAAGAAGCCAAGGCCCAGTATGAATAGATCAAACAATTTTATGGTTATAATTCTAGGATGATAAACTCAATGTAGATCAAAGTTTTTTGGAATAAATGAAATTTTTTAGTTGAATACCATTTTAAGCCAAATGTTCTTTGCGTACATGCATTTTTCATTCATTGCATTCTCATTCATTACACTTAACAAAGTAACCATGTGATGATCATGCAAATTTACTAATTCTGAGATATGGTACTCGAGATTCCAGGATAGCTCCATCTAGCGAAAACCTTGCCCATCGATTCAACACAAGATTCAGAGCAAGGCAAATAGAGTAAGAAAATTCCCAAAGATTTAAAAAGATAGAAAAGCCCAGGAGATGAGTGAAAGTGAGCTAAGGAAGATTCTGGAAGCTCTTAATAACATGAATAAAGGAAAAGGAGTTAAAGAAAGTACAAGCCAGCAAGAAGTGGCTGACCCTTTGTACCCTCCAAGTTTTGGCCCACCTCAAGCCCAGTCTGCTCAAGAGGTCCCGCCACAACACTTCGTATATCCAACATATCCTGGAATGCCATCAGCTTTTAACCCAGGCCAGTATAATAGCTATATAAATCCTGTCTTCACTGAAAAGGCAGCAGAACCAATTCATGATCTAGATGATTTAAAACAGAAAGAGAAGGAAAAGATGAGGGTGGAAGCTAATGAAAGTTCTAAGATTAGCATGCTAGAGCAAAGGCTAAGGGATGTGGAAGGATTTAGCTTTTATGGGTCAGTTGATGCTGCTGGGCTCTGCCTAGTTCCTGATGTAGTTATCCCTCATAAGTTCAAAGTACTGAAATTTAAAAAAAATGACGGTACAAAGTGCCCCAAAACCCACATCACCATGTATTGTAGGAAGATGGCAACTCATGCTCATGATGAGAAACTCTTGATGCATGTTTTCCAGGACAGTCTTACTGGTTCTGTAGCCAGATGGTATGTTCAGCTAGACAGGACTCGCATTCGCTCTTAGAGTGATATGGCACATGACTTTATCAGTCAATATCGACATATCATCGATTTGGCCCCAGATCGTTTGTCTTTGCAGAATTTGGAGAAAAAGTCAAACGAGTCCTTTAAAGAGTATGTTCAGAGGTAGAGGGATATTGCTTCTCAAGTACAGCCTCCTCTGACCGAGAAAGAAACTATAGTGCTATTTGTTAGCACTTTAAAATCTCCCTATTATGAAAAAATGATAGGGAATGCAACAGAAAATTTTGCTGATATGGTAATCTCGAGAGAAATCATTGAAAGCGCCATCAAGAATGGCAAGCTAGAAGGAAATGAAGCATCTAGCAAAAGGGTCCCGAAGAAGAAAGAAACTGAAGCTCAGGCTGTGAGCTTTGATAGACAACAGTTTAGAGGTTATTCACCCTACCCCTTACCAGAATATCTGCCATATCACCCCACTGTAAATAACACGTCCTTTCACCCATACCAACCGTTTACACAACCACCATACCCCCAAACCTATCAAACCTCTCATAGACCCCAAAATACCATGTATAGTCCTAACATTCAACCTACCTCAAGACCACAAAATCGCCCAACTAACCCTGCTGGTGGCTCGCGGGAGCAACGAACCACTCGTGAGAAACTTGTTTTTAACCCTATTCCCATGACTTATACGAAATTATATAAGAAGCTCTACAACAGTCACCTGATTGCTCCAAGTAAATTGAAACCCCTCAAGCCACCTTACCCCAAGTGGAATGATCCCACTGCCCATTATGACTATCATTATGGGATTGCTGGTCACTCTACCAAAAATTGCACTACCCTGAAACACAAAGTGCAATGGTTGATCAAGGATGGGATGATCTGCTTTGATACTGGAGGGATGGCTACGCCAAATGTTAGTGGCAATCCTTTATCGAATCATAATGTGAATGCTATAGGTGAAGAATAGGAGCGCCATGTGAAGAAGAAAGTGACAGATATTAAGACACCTCTCAGTCAGCTATTCGATGTTTTACGAAAAGCAGACATGATACAACTGGTAAGTCTACACAGCTATCATGGAACATATATAGCTGGTACTAGTTGTAAATATCATAGTGGGGCAATGGGCCATTCCATTGAGACCTATGAGCGGTTTCACCAAGAAGTGCAAAAACTCTTGGATTCATATCAGATGGAGGTCTATGAAAAAAAAGAAGACTTGAAAAACGCTGAGGTGTACATGACTGATAGGCCTAAAAAGCTCTTTCCCAAACCAGTGACAATTCAATGTAGGAACAAACCAAAGTCAGTCATAGATAAACTCCTCTCAGGCCAGTAACTTTTAAAATCTCAACTTTTTTCCTATATAAAGATGATAAAGCTGTACCCTGGAGATACGACTGTGACACTGTAGTTCAGGGACAGAAAAAAGAGGTCTCCAAAGTCGATGCTTCCAATATTACTGGTGTAGGAGGCATTACTCGAAGTGAGAGATGTTACACCCCAGAAATGCTAGAGAAGGCTAGAAGGGAGAAGGCTAAAAAAGGAGAAAGATGGAATAATCCAGAGATAGAGCCTGAAAAAGATCAGCGAAAGCTAGTATTAGAAAGGAAGGTTTGTGAATTCCTGAAACTGGTAAAACATAGTGAGTATTCAGTTATGGAACAGTTGAATAAAATGCCATCTCGAATCTTATTATTATCACTGTTGCTGAACTTAGAGCCACACCAAAATGCCTTACTGAAAGTGTTAAATCAGGCATACGTGGCACATAACGGGTTTGTCAAATATGTGAACCACTTGGCTAGAAATCTAGTTATGCCAAATCACATTTCATTCAGTGATGATGAGATCCCTTTGGAGGGAAAAAGAAATGCCAAGGCTCTGCATATCATAGTTAAGTGCAAGAGCCATATCATAGCCAAAGTCCTTATCGATAATGGTTCTGCCATCAATGTCATGCCTATGTCAACTTTGGCAAGGTTACCCTTTGATTATTCTCATATGAAAGATAGTCAGATGATTGTGAGAGCCTTTGATGGGACCAGAAAAAAAGTCCTGGGGGATATTAAGATGCCCTTACAAATTGGGCCATGCACTTTCAATATAAAATTTTAAGTGATGGATATCTCTCTATCCTACAGCTGTCTATTAGGAAGGCCATGGATTCACATGGCAGGAACTGTGCCCTCTACTTTACATCAGAAGATCAAGTTCAATATGGAAGGTCAATTAGTAGTGGTAGTTGGGGAAGAAGATATGCTAGTGACCCAACCATTGAACACTTCATATGTAGAGGCTGTCGAAAAAGCATTGGAATGCTCCTATCGGTCTTTTAAATTGGTCAATACTGTAGGTGAAGGATTTCAAAGTCAACCTTTTTCAAAGATAGTGGTGAGCCAAGTCATCAATAAAGGCTGGTGTCCAGGACTTGGGCTAGGCAAAAATTTGTAGGGAATTAAAGAACTTCCAACAATAGTGGACAATAGCGACAGGGCAGGCCTAGGTTATGAGATGGCAGAGTGGGAAGTCAAAAGAAGGCCATCAAGAAAGACAGCAAGATTGATGTTTATCCCACACTTGTATGAAACCTTCAGACCTGGAGGATTCATGTACCCAGATGCAAGAAAAAGTGTGAAAGATGATTTTACCCAGTTAGCCATTAATGCTATTGAAGATGAAGTGGGGGTTAATCAAGAGGAGTGGGTTCACCTTTGTCCGCCAGATTTTGAGCTGAACAACTGGAGTGCCATCAAAATGCCTTTGACTTTTGATTTAGATGCAATGTAATTGTAACATCCCGATAGCTATTGCCCAAGGCATTGGGGTGATATTTTTTCGGGGCATTCATTATTTATTATTTTTAATAAAAATTAGGAAGTATGCATTTCCATTCATTTCTTCTTGTGTCTTCATTATTTCTATCTCTCCAACCACATCTTGCCAACATATCCCATTTCATTCAATTACAGGTCTTTAAATGAACATGAAGATAATCATGATAACAATTGAGAGGTTAGCTTTGAGAATTCAATTAGCACTGATGAACTTGACAATGAAGAAAATTTTGAAGAATATGTTATGCCTCCAGACATAATGAGAATGATTGAACAAGAGAATAAGCCAATTGAGCCTCATCAAGAGGTAGTGGACTTAGTGAATTTGAGAGATGAAAAAAATAAGAAAGAGGTCAGAATGGGCACTTCACTTTCATCTGAAGATAGGCAACGATTGGTAGAACTACTTCAAGAATTTATAGATATATTTGCTTGGTCTTACCAAGATATGCCAGGATTGAGCACAAAGATAGTGGAGCATAGATTGCCCCTAAAGCCAGAATGTAAGCCAGTTCAGCAGAAACTGAGACGGATGAAGCTTGAAATGTTGCTAAAGATTAAAGAAGAGGTGAAGAAACAATTTGATGCAGGTTTTCTACAAGTGGCTAAGTATCCAAAATGGGTAGCCAATATAGTCCCGATTCCTAAGAAAGATGGAAGAGTACGAATGTGTGTGGACTATCGAGACTTGAATAAGGCCAGCCCAAAGGATAACTTTCCTTTGCCTTATATTGATACATTGGTAGATAACACGGCTAAGCATTCGATTTTCTCCTTTATGGATGGTTTCTCGGGGTATAATCAGATAAAAATGGCTATGGAGGATATGGAAAAGACTACTTTTATGACCATATGGGGAACCTTCTGTTATAAAGTCATGCCTTTTGGGTTGAAAAATGCTGGGGCAACATATCAAAGAGCCATGGTAACACTCTTCCATGACATGATGCACAAAGAGATTGAAGTGTATGTAGATGATATGATTGCAAAGTCTTGTGAGAATGAAGATTATGTCACCAGCCTCAAAAAGTTATTTGAAAGGTTGAAAAAATTTCAGCTCAAATTAAATCCAGCCAAGTGCACCTTTGGGGTAAAGTCAGGCAAGTTACTAGGCTTTGTGGTCAGTGAAAAAGGAATTGAAGTTGATCCCGATAAGATACGGGCCATCCATAATTTGTCACCTACCAACACACCAAAAGAAGTTCGAGGTTTTCTGAGGAGATTGAACTACATTTCTTGGTTCATCTCTCAACTTACCTACAAATGTGATCCCATCTTTAAGCTTCTCCGTAAAGATAATCCTAGGAAATGGAATGAAAAATGTCAAGAGGCATTTGATAAAATTAAGCAATATTTATCGAACCCTCCAGTATTGGTGCCACCTGTTCCAGGAAAACCTTTAATCTTATACCTAACTGTATGTGAAAGTTCAATGGGATGTGTGCTCGGACAGCAAGACGAGGCCAATCAAAAGGAGAGAGCTATTTACTATCTGAGTAAAAAGTTCACTGAATATGAATTCAAGTATTCTTCATTGGAGAAAATATGTTGTGCATTAGCGTGGACTGCCAAAAGACTCAGACAGTATATGCTCTATCATACTACATGGCTCATAGCAAAATTGGATCCCATTAAGTATATCTTCGAGAAGCCTTCTTTGTCTGAGAGAATCGCTAGATGGCAAGTAATGCTCTCAGAATATGATATTATATATGTGAGCCAAAAAGCAATAAAAGGGGGCGCTATAGTAGAATTTCTTGTAGATTGTGCTACTAAAGACTATGAGCCGATAAAGCTAGAATTCCCTGACGAAGACTTAATGACTATTTCCCAAACAGAGAAAGGGGAGCATGTAGAAAAATGTTGGAGAATGTACTTTGATGGAGTTGCTAATGGCTTGGGGCATGGAATTGGAGCAATTCTGATTTCTCTTGAAGAACAATAATGTCCTGTAACAGCGAGGTTAAATTTTAATTGCACAAACAACATCGCTGAATATAAGGCATGTGTCATGGGCCTGTAAGCTGCTATAGATAGAAGAGTGAAAGTACTGAAAGTGTTTGGATACTTAGCTCTAGTCATATATCAGTTGAAAGGAGAATGAGAGACAAGAGATTCAAAACTTGTTCCATAGCATAAGTATATTCTAGAGTTGACGAAACGATTTGAAGATGTCTAGTTTGATCACTTACCCCGAAAAGAGAATGTGATTGCTGATGCATTGGCTACTCTGGCTGCAATTATTCGAATTAATGATAATACCAACATTCAGCCCATCAAGTTAGATGTTAAGGATATACCAGCATATTGTTCTAATGTAGAGGGGGAAAAAGATAGAAAACCTTAGTATTATGACATCTTACAGTATGTCAAGGATCAGCAGTATCCAGTTCATGCAACAGAAAATGATAAAAGGGTCATCCGAAGATTGGCTATGAGTTTTTTCTTGGATGAGGATGTCCTATACAAAAGAAGCAAAGATCAAGTATTATTGAGGTGCGTAAATGAGACTGAAGTAAAGGAAATCATTAAAGAAGTGCATGATGGAATATGTGGGGCACATACTAGTGGACATATGATGGCAAGACAGATTATGAGAGTGAGATATTATTGGTTGACGATGGAGAATGATTGCATTGACTATGCTCGTAAATGCCATAAATGCCAGATATATGCTGATAAGATTCATGCTCCGCCATCTGTTTTACATGTTATGGCACCACTATGGCCATTTTCAATGTGGGGCATGGATGTCATTGGTCCGATCACCCCAAAGGCCTCTAACCGGCACAGATTCATTTTTGTGATGATAGATTACTTCACAAAATGGGTAGAAGCAGCATCATACGTAAATGTGACACGCTCCGTGGTTTGCAAGTTCATAAAAAAAGAGATCATCTGTAGATATGGACTTCCAGAGAAAATTATTTTAGACAATACTAAGAATCTAAATAGTAAGATGATGCAAAAAATATGTGTTCAATACAAGATCAAGCATCATAACTCGACACCATACCGTCCGAAAATGAATGGGACAGTTGAGGCAGCCAACAAGAACATAAAGAAGATTTTGGAGAAGATGATCGAGACTTACAAAGATTGGCATGAAAAGTTGCCATTTGCATTGCATGCATATCGAACGTCAGTTCGCACCTCTACTGGGGCAACCCCATTTTTTTTGGTTTATGGGATGGAAGCTGTACTATCAGTGGAAGTAGAGATCCCCTCTTTGAGAGTCTTAAAAAAAGTTGAGTTGGAAGAAGCTGAATGGATTCGAGAACGTTATGAGCAGTTAAATTTCATAGAAGAAAAGAGATTGACTGCACTATGCCATGGTCAGCTATATCAAAAAAGAATGATGAGGGCTCATGATAAGAAGACTCAGCCTCGTTGCTTTCGAGAAGAAGAGTTGGTTTTGAAAAGAATTCTCCCAATCCAACATGATATTAGAGGAAAATGGACTCCGAATTGGGAATGGCCGTACGTGGTGAAACGAGCTTTTTCGGGTGGAACGCTGATACTGACTGAGATGGATGGAAATGATTTACCCCATCCTGTAAATTCTGATGCTGTGAAGAAGTACTATGCTTGAAAAAGAATAAAAAAAAAGAGAAAAAATCAAAAAATGAAAAATGATGAAAAAAAATCAAAAAATGAAAAAAAATAAAAAATGAAAAAGTGATTGAAAAAGGAGGACTCAAGGCGAAAACCCAAAAAGGGCGGTTTGAGTCATAGGGGGTTTGTCTAAGTCGAAAATCTGAAAAGGCGGCTTAGATAAGGAGAATACAACATCGAATTTGAAAGTCTGCTGATATGGAGGTTAGCAAATTCGGAAGAGTTCCAAGTTCTTAAATACATCAATGGGTTGAGTTTTTAAAAAAAACTTTGAGATGTGTTATCATGATTATTGATTGTTCATTTTAGGCTTTGTCCCCATACCTATCCTTGTAATTCTCTCTTGGCCAAAGTTTGCCAACATTTTTCTAATAAGAAACGTTTTATTTCATTCTTTGGGCCTTTTTTTTATGATTGTTTCCCTACCATTCATATCCCTTTCTTCTTAGTACCCCACAATGGAAGAAATGTGCAAATGCATTCTCACTTTTTGACTTTGAAATAATGATTGGTGAATGAATAACAACATAAAAAGATTTTTACATTACATTGAATAAATCAAGAGTGATAAAGGCAGAATCGAGATGTTTAGTTCCTAATTAGGACATTGAATCCGAGAAGAGATTTTTGTTACAGGAAGAAGGTGAGTGGAAGAGACAATTAAGAGCTACACTGGTTTGATCTTAGAAGAGCAGTGTAATTGGATCTCTGAAGAATCAAAAGGCTTGATGCCCAAGAAGAGCTTGAGAAACTTGAGTACCATACATTGAATAGGAATTATTTGGCCAACATTTGCATAACATGCATTGAAATTCATATGCATTTGCATAGCATACACTACTTTCAGGAAAGTATAGTGTATAAACTCAAGAAGCAAGGGTGTTCCAACATCCCACATGGAGAAGACAGATATGAAGATATTTTGCAAAATTGAAAAAGAAAGAGCTTGTCAGGTAAATCCCTAATCCTTGAAATAGGATGTCTTCTGGTATCAGGGTTGATTTATAAGACCTTTGGGCATAATCTCCCAAAATTCCTTCAAACACAACTTTCAAACTCCTTTAGACATGATTGTCAAGGAGCAATTTACTTTCCAAAGTTCCGTTGCCTCTGTTTAGAGGAGCAATTTATTTTCCAAAGTCGTGGTGCCTCTGTTTAGAGGAGCAATTTATTTTCCAAAGTCGTGGTGCCTCTATTTAGAGGAGCAATTTACTTTTCGAAGTCGTGGTGCCTCTGTTTAGAGGAGCAATTTACTTTCCAAAGTCGTGTTGCTTCTGTTTAGAGGAGCAATTTATTTTCCAAAGTCGTGGTGCCTCTGTTTAGAGGGGCAATCCTCTGTTTAGAGGAGCAATTTACTTTTCCAAAGTCATGGTGCCTCTGTTTAGAGTCGTGGTGCCTCTGTTTAGAGGAGCTTTGGTCAAAAACAAAAAAAAACAAAAAAAAAAAAACAACAAAACAAAACACAAAACAAAACAAAAAATGACAATGTTGAGTTGAGTCTTGATTGGGTGTCTACATCTTTGCGCAATTTCTGTTTCACAAAAAATATGCAAAGAGGGGCAGCTGTAGACACCCAATTGGGTCCAGGCCCAGATCAATTGGGCCTGGCCCAAATAGGTATAGCCCAATTCAATTTTTTACCTTGTATTTTTTTTTCTTTTTTCTTTTTCCTTCTTTTGTATTTTAGGTATTTTATTATTTATTATTACTATTATTATGTATATCTTTATTTATTTATTTTTTTCTCTGTTAATATTTATATGTAATTTATTTATATAGTTATATATTTATTATTATATTATAATTTTTTTTGGTAATATTTTTGGATTTATTTTATTTTATTTTTTAATTATCTGTTAATTTTATCTGATTTTTTTTTATTTATCCGATTATTATTATTATTATTTTTTTCTTTTTTGAGGGCTAGGATTGAAAGTTGAAGAATCCCACTGTGAATGGGAATTCAATCAGAAGAGTCCAGTTGGATTCAAAGATTGAATTCCCGTCCAATGAGGAATTGGGATTGATCAGGAACTCCTGATCAATCCCTATAAAAGGGACCTCTGGAACATAATGAAGAACACACAGAAAATAGTAAGCAAAAGCTACTGATTGAGAGAATAGGGATGTATAGAGAGCTAAGAAAAGGTTTAGGAGTGTTCTGGGAGTGACAAAAAAATTTTTGAGAATTTTTGGCAATTTTTTTTCTGGGAATTTCTGGAAAATTCCAGATTTCGATGAATTTTTCGAGGAAGTTTGAATTTTCTGGCAAAAATTCCGACCAACCTTGAAGTTTTCGGTGACCTGCCCAGTTTTCGGCAAAGAATCCCAAAAACTTGTAATCTTCCGACGAACTTCTGACGAAAAAACCCAAATTCCGGTGACAAAACCCAGAATCCGATGAATCTTCAACCGGAGTTCTTCGGCCTTTTAGAGAGAATGGAGAGGAAAAAGGAAGAAGAGAGAGAGGGGAGGAGCGTTCTGTCGAAAAACAAAGGGAAGTGCCTTTTATACCCTCTCAAAACGACGTCGTTTTGGCCTTAAGTGACCTAGAGGATCCGCGCATTTTACCGTGACCCGACCCTACCCGAGCGTCGACCCGCTTCCTGACCCGCGCGTGCCTGCCCCCTCCAAGCCGAGCCGAGCCGAGCTGAGCTCCAAGCCGCCCCCCTGAGCCGTTTCTCTTCCTTGAGTCGAGCCGCGATCCGAGCCGCTCTAGGTTTTTTTTTTTTTTTCATTTATTTGCTTATTTGTTTTTTTTATTTTTTATTTATTAGATTAGGTTTATTTAATATTCTTTTTATCTTTATTTTATTTTTATTTTTGTTTTACTTTTGTTTATTTTTTTTATTTATTCTTTTTATTATTCTGTTTTCTTTAAATAAAAATCAAAATTTCCCAAAAAAAATATTTTTAGGGAAAAGTTAAAAGTATCAATTTTCCTTAAAAATAAGTTTAAAAAAAAAATATTTTTGAGGAAAAGTTGAAAGTATCAATTTTCCTTATAAATAAATTTCCAAAAAAAATATTTTTACGAAAAAGTTGAAAGTATCAATTTTCCTTGAAAATCAAAGTTTCCAAAAAAAAAATATTTTTGGGGAAAAGTTGAAAGTATCAATTTTCCTTAGAAATAAATTTCGAGAAAAATATTTTTAGGGAAAAATTGAAAGTATCAATTTTCCTTAAAAATAAAATTTCAAAAAAAAGGGTTTTTGAGGAAAAGTTGAAAGTATCAATTTTCCTTGAAAATCAAAGTTTCAAAAAAAAAAACATTTTTGGGGAAAAGTTGAAAGTATCAATTTTCCCTACACAAGAACAACCATCATTTCCTTCCTTTCTATTTTGATTTTGATTTTGATTTTTCTTTAACTAATCCGACGACGGAGCCTCTGTAAGTGAAACAGTAGTTTTTCTTACATACTCTTGAGGTGAGGGAATTTTCTCAATTTTCTTCTAAAAGTATTAGAGTCAATTGAGAATAATTTCCAATAATGAATTACTTGGTAAAATTTTAAGGCTTTTGGATAACACAAATTTAAGCTGGTACCATCTTTTGATGGGCGTTGTGAGGGTGCTATAACCTTCCTCACACGTAACTGAACTCCCGAACCCTGTTCTGGTTTGTAGACCTGAACCTATTCTTTTAGGGACCCTTAAGCTTAGGTGTTCCCTGAAAGGACAGATTCCTTAGGTGGCCAATCGCACCTAGATAAAAAAAGATTGGTGGCGACTCCCTAAAGTCAATATCTAGCGATAGATCCCCGAATCTAGACATTATGACAGACGTGATCCTTGTATTTTTGTTGGCATGCACAAAAAACTTCAGCTAAAAACTGGATTGTGCAAGATTTTGTGACCATTTGAAAAAAGTGTCCCTATTTCAGACACTTTAAAGGCTACTGACAGCAAACCTATAAAATCTTAAATGCTCTTTAAGGGGGGTGAGTTCTCGAGGTTTGATGAGGGATAGGGGGCCAATATAAGGGCCAAGTACAAGCACCTATCGCACATCATGTGCGCACACCCCTCGGCCCCCCCGATCGTCGAAACTCCGATGCCGTCAGTCAGGTTCTCCGACGATGCTCCGGTGATGGTGCCCCGAGGAAGAAAAATATGACACCAGCACATGCTCGAGCCCAGCATGAGCTACCGCAACCCTCGGTCCAGTCTGATTTTAGACAGGGAATGAACTTCGTATGCCTAAGTCAACCCATGAAACGAGCGTGCGGGCGTTAAGCCGGCCAGAGGGTGGGATATGCAAGTCGAAGATCGATCGGGTCCCCCTCTACGTGTTGCCGATCCTGCTACTGCAACCCTCAGTCCGATCCGATCTTAGAATGGGAATGAACTCCGTATGCCTAAGCCAACCGACGAAACGAGTGGGCGGGCGGGTGACGGGCACTACGTCGACCAGAGAGACGGGATGCGTAAGTCGTGGATCGATAGGGTAGTAGGTGGGTTTAGGCACATCTTTATATTTCTGCATACCAATGCCATTTTTATGCCTTATAAATTCATACAATGGTCCCTTAAGCCTTAACAGGAAGTTTAATGGCAAGACAACTCGTTTTCTATTTTTCACGATTTTTGAAACTTTTTACGGTTCGAGATTTTATAAAATTTTTTCGAAAGGATTTTTGGCCCCAAACTTTGTGGACATGATCCTTGTATTTTTTTTGGCATGCACAAAAAAATTCAGCTAAAAACTCGAAGTGTACAAGATTTTGTGACCATTTTAAAAAAGTGTCCCCATTTCAGACACTTTAATTGCTACTGGCAGCAGACCTGTAAAATCTCAAATGCTCTTTAAGGGGCGTGAGTTCTCGAGGTTTGATGAGGGATAGGGGGCCAATATAAGGGCCAAGTACCAGCACCCATTGCACATCATGTGCGCACTGCCCCCCGGCCCCCCGATCGCCGAACCCCAATGCCACCGGTCAGGTTCTCCGACGATGCTCCGACGATGGTGTCCCGACGAAGAAAAATGCGGCACTAGCACATGCTCGAGCCCAGCATGTGCTGCTGCAACCCTCGGTCCGATCCGATCTTAGACTGGGAATGAACTCCGTATGCTTAGACTGGGTTTAGGTGCATCTTCATATTTTCTGCATGCCAATGCCATTTTTATGGCTTGTAAATTCATACAATGGTCCCTTAAGCCTTCACGTGAAGTTTCAAGGCAAGACGACTCGTTTTCTATTTTTCATGATTTTCAAAACTTTTTACCATTTGGGATTTTTTAAAATTTTTTCGGAAAGGGTTTTGGCCCCTAACTTGGTAGACGTGATCCTTTTATTTTTTTGGCATGCACAAAAACATTCAGCTAAAAACTCGAAGTGTACAAGATTTTGTGACCATTTGAAAAAGTGTCCCCATTTCGGACACTTTAATGGCTATTGCAGCAAACGTGTAAATTCTCAAATGCTCTTTAAGGGGGTGTGAGTTCTCGAGGTTTGATGAGGGATAGGTGGCCAATATAAGGGCCAAGTACCAGCACCCATCGCACATCATGTGCACACACCCCCCTCCCCCCCGATCATCGGAACCCCAATGCCATCGGTTAGGTTCTCCGACGATGGTGCCCCGGTGAAGAAACATGCGGCACCTACACATGCCCGAGCCCAGCATGTGCTGTCGTAACCCTCGGTCTGGTCCGATCTTAGACTTGGAATGAACTCCGTATGCTTAGACTGGGAATGAACTCCGTATGCCTAAGTCAACCGACGAAACGAGGATGCGGGTGCTCATCTGGCCAGAGGGACAAGATGCGCAAGCCGAGGATCGGTCAGGTCCCCCTCTGTGAGCTGTCGATTCTGTTGCCGCAACCCTCAGTCCGATTCGATCTTAGACTGGGAATGAACTCTGTATGCCTAAGCCAACCGACGAAATGAGCGAGCGGGCGGGCAAACAGGAACTACGTCGGCCAGAAAGACAAGATGCGTAAGCTGTGGATTGATAGGGTGATAGGTGGGTTTAGGCACATCTTCATATTTCTGCATGCCAGTGCCATTTTTATGGCTTGCAAATTCATACAATGGTCCCTTAAGCCTTCACGTGAAGTTTCATGGCAAGACGACTCATTTTCTATTTTTCACGATTTTTGAATTTTTTTGCGGTTTGGGATTTTTTTAAATTTTTTTAGAAGGAGTTTTGGCCCCAAACTTGGTAGCATGATCCCTGTATTTTTTTTGGCATGCATAAAAAAATTTAGCTAAAAACTCGAAGTGTACAAGATTTGTGACCATTTGAAAAAAGTATTCTAATTCCAAACACTTTAATGGCTACTGGCAGGAAACCTGTAAAATCTCAAATGCTCTTTAAGGGGGTGTGAGTTCTCGAGGTTTGATGAGGGATAGGGGCCAATATAAGGGCCAAGTGCCAGCACCCATCGAACATCATGTGCGCACACCTCCCGGTGCCCCGATCGCCGGAACCCCAATGCCGTCGATCAAGTTTCCCGGCGATGCTCCGGTGATAGTGCCCTGACGAAGAAAAATGAGACCCCAGCACATGCCCGAGCCCAGCATGTGCTGCCGTAACCCTCAGTCTGGTCGGATCTTAGCCTGGGAATGAACTCCGTATGCCTAAGCCAACCGACGAAACGAGAGGGCAGGCGAGCGCTATGCCGGCCAGAGAGACGGGATGCGCAAGCCATGGATCGATAGGGTGGTAGGTGGGTTTAGGCACATCATCATATTTCTGCGTGCCAATGCCATTTTTATGGCTTGTAAATTCATTGAATGGTCCCTTAAGCCTTCACGTGAAGTTTCATGGAAAGACAACTCGTTTTCTATTTTTCACGATTTTCAAAACTTTTTACGGTTCAAGATATTTTAAAATATTTTCGGAAGGAGTTTTGGCCCCAAACTTGGTACACATGATCCTTGTATTTTTTTTGGCATGCAAAAAAAAATTCAACTAAAAACTCGAAGTGTACAAGATTTTGTGGCCATTTGAAAAAAGTGTCCCCATTTCAAACACTTTAATGGCTACTGGCAGCAAACCTGTAAAATCCCAAATGCTCTTTAAAGGGGTGGGAGTTCTCAAGGTTTGATGAGGGATAGGGGGCCAATATAAGGGCCAAGTACCAGCACCCATCGCACAGCATGTGCGCACACAGCCCCCGGCCCTTCGATCGCTAGAACCCCAATGCCGCCAGTCAGGTTCTCTTGCGATGCTCCAGTGATGGTGCCCCGACGAAGAAAAATACGGCACCAGCACATGCCCGAGCCCAGCATGTGCTGCCGTAACCCTCGGTCTAGTTTGATCTTAGACTGGGAATGAACTCTGTATGCTTAGACTGGGAATGAACTCCGTACGCCTAAGTCAACCCACGAAACGAGCGTGCGGGCGCTCAGCTGGCTAGAGGGGCGGGATGCGCAAGTTGGGGACCGATCGGGTCCCCCTCTCCATGCTATGGATCCTGCTGCCGCAACCCTCGGTCCAGTCCGATCTTAGACTGGTAATGAACTCCGTATGCCTAAGCCAATCGATGAAACAAGCGGGCGGGCGGGCGGGCACTATGCCAGCCAGAGAGACGGGATGTGCAAGCCGTGGACCGATAGGGTGGTAGGTGGGTTTAGGCAGATCTTCATATTTCTGCATGCCAATGCCATTTTTATGGCTTGTAAATCCATACAATCGTCCCTTAAGCCTTCACATGAAGTTTCATGGCAAGATGACTCGTGTTCAATTTTTCACGATTTTTGAAACTTTTTCTGGTTCGGGATTTTTTAAAATTTTTTCGAAAGGATTTTTGGCCCTAAACTTGGTAGACATGATCC
This sequence comes from Durio zibethinus, assembly GCF_047325235.1. Taxonomy (NCBI): domain Eukaryota; kingdom Viridiplantae; phylum Streptophyta; class Magnoliopsida; order Malvales; family Malvaceae; genus Durio; species Durio zibethinus. The sequence continues at coordinate 14,013,320 of NC_143174.1, forward strand.
TTGTATTTTTTTTGGCATGCACAAAATAATTCAGCTAAAAACTCGAAGTGTACAAGATTTTGTGACCATTTGAAAAAAGTGTCCCTATTTCAGATACTTTAATGGCTACTGGCAGCAAACCTGTAAAATCTCAAACGCTCTTTAAGGGGGTGTGTGTTCTCAAGGTTTGATGAGAGATAGGGGGCCAATATAAGGGCAAAGTACCAGCACCCATCGCACATCATGTACGCACACCCCCTCGACCCCCCGATCGTCGGAACCCTAATGCCGCCGATCAGGTTCTTTGGCGATGCTTCGACGATGGTGCCGCGACGAAGAAAAATACGGCACCAGCACATGCCCGAGCCTCACATGTGCTACCGTAACCCTCGGTCTGGTTCGATCTTAGACTGGGAATGAACTCTGTATGCCTAAGTCATCACACGAAACGAGCGTGCGGGCGCTCAACTGGCCAGAGTTGCGAAATGCGCAAACCAGGGATCGGTCGGGTCCCCCTCTGCCTGCTACCGATCCTGTTGCCGCAACCCTTGATCCGGTCCAATCTTATACTGGGAATGAACTCCATATGCCTAAGCCAACCGACGAAACAAGCAGGCGGGCGGGCCGGTGGGCACTATGCCGGCTAGAGAGACGGGATGCGCAAGCCGTGGATCGATAGGGTGGTAGGTGGGTTTAGGCACATCTTCATATTTCTGCATGCCAATGCCATTTTTATGGCTTGTAAATTCATACAATGGTCCCTTAAGCCTTTACGTTAAGTTTCATGGCAAGACGACTCGTTTTCTATTTTTCACGATTTTCAAAACTTTTTGTGGTTCAGGATTTTTTACAATTTTTTCAGATGGAGTTTTGGCCCCAAACTTGGTAGACGTGATCCTTGTATTTTTTTTGGCATACCCAAAAAAATTCAGCTAAAAACTCGAAGTGTACAAGATTTTGTGACCATTTAAAAAAAGTGTCCCTATTTCAGACACTTTAATGGCTACTGGGAGTAAACCTGTAAAATCTCAAATGCTCTTTAAGGGGGTGTGAGTTCTCAAAGTTTCATGAGGGATAGGGTGCCAATATAAGGGCCAAGTACCAGCACCCATCGCACATCATGTGCGTACACCACCCCGGCCCCCCTGATCGCCGGAACCCCAATGCCGTCAGGTAGGTTCTCCGGTGATGCTCCGACGATGGTGCCCCGGTGAAGAAAAATGCGGCACCAGCAAATGCTCGAGCCCAGCATGTGCTATCGTAACCCTCGGTCTTGTCTGATCTTAGACTGGGAATGAACTCCGTATGCCTAAGTCAACCCACGAAACGAGTGTGCGGGCGCTCAGCCAGCCTGAAGGGCGGGATGCGCAAGTCGGGGATCGATCGGGTCCCCCTATGCTTGCTGCCGATCCTAGTACCGTAACCTTCTATCTAGTCTGATCTTAGACTGGGAATGAACTTCGTATGGCTAAGCTAACCGACGAAACGAGCGGGCGGGCGGGCTGGCACTACGTTGGCCCGAGAGACGGGATGCGCAAGCCGTGGATCGATAGGGTGGTAGGTGGATTTAGGCACATCTTCATATTTCTGCATGCCAATGCCATTTTTATGGCTTGTAAATTCACACAATGGTCCCTTAAGCCTTCATGTGAAGTTTTTACGGTTCGAGATTTTTCAAAATTTTTTCAAAAGGGGTTTTGGCACCAAACTTGGTAGACGTGATCCTTGTATTTTTGTTGGCTTGCACAAAAAAATTCAACTAAAAACTCGAAGTGTACAAGATTTTGTGACCATTTGAAAAAAGTGTCCCCATTTCAAATACTTTAATGGCTACTGGCACCAAACCTATAAAATCTCAAATGCTCTTTAAGGGGGAGCAAGTTCTCAATGTTTGATAAGGGATAAGAGGCCAATATAAGGGCCAAGTATGAGCACCCATCGTACATCATGTGCGCACACCCTCCGGCCCCCACGATCACCGGAACCCCATGCCGCCAGTCAGGTTCTACGATGATGCTCCGACGATGGTGCCCCGACGAAGAAAAATACGGCACCAGCTCATGCCCGAGCTTAGCATGTCCTACCTCAACCCTCGATCCGGTCCGATCTTAGACTGGGAATGAACTCCGTATGCCTAAGTCAACCCACGAAATGAGCGTGCGGGCGTTCAGTCAGCGAGAGGGGCAGGATGCACAAGCTGGGGATCGGTTGGGTCCCCCTCTGCATGCTGCTGATCCTGCTGTCGTAACCCTCAGTCCGGTTCGATCTTAGACTGAGAATGAACTCCGTATGCCAAAGCCAATCGACAAAACGAGCGGGCGGGCGGGCACTACGTCGATCAGAGAGGCAGGATGCGCAAGCCATGGATCTATAGGATGGTAGGTGGGTTTAGGCACATCTTCATATTTCTGCATGCCAATGCCATTTTTATGGCTTGTAAATTCATACAATGGTCCCTTAAGCATTCACGTGAAGTTTCATTGCAAGACGGCCCGTTTTCTATTTTTCACGATTTTTGAAACCTTTTGCGGTTCGAGATTTTTTAAAATTTTTTCGGAAGGAGTTTTGGCCCCAAACTTGGTAGACGTGATCCTTGTATTTTTGTTGGCATGCACAAAACAATTCAGCTAAAAACTCAAAGTGTGCAAGATTTTGTGACCATTTGAAAAAAGTGTCCCCATTTCAGACACTTTAATGGCTACTGGCAGCAAACCTGTAAAATCTCAAATGCTCTTTAAGGGAGTGTGAGTTCTCGAGGTTTGATGAGGGATAGGGGGCCAATATAAGGGCCAAGTACCAGCACCCATCGAACATCATGTGCGCACACCACCCCCGGCCCTCCCGATCGCCGGAACCACAATGCCGTTGGTCAGGTTCTCCGGCGATGCTCCGACGTGGTGCCCCGGTGAAGAAAAATGTGGCACCAGCACATGCTCGAGCCTAGCATGTGCTGCTGCAACCCTCGATACCATTCGATCTTAGACTAGGAATGAACTCCATATGCTTAGACTGGGAATGAACTCCGTATGCCTAAGTCAACCCACGAAACGAACGTGCGGGCGCTCAGCCGGCCAGAGGGGCGGGATGCGGAAGCCGGGGATCGATCGGGTCCCCCTCTGTGTGCTACTGATCCAGTTGCCGCAACCCTCGGTTCGGTCTGATCTTAGACTGGGAATGAACTCTGTATGCCTAAGCCAACCGACGAAACGAACGAGCGGGCGGGTGGGCAGGCACTACGTCGGCCAGAGAGACGTGATACGTAAGCCGTTAATCGATAGGGTGGTAGCTGGGTTTAGGGACATCTTCATATTTCTGTGTTGCAATGCCATTTTTATGGCTTGTAAGTTAATACAATGGTCCCTTAAGCCTTCACGTGAAGTTTCGTGGCAAGACGACTCGTTTTCTATTTTTCATGATTTTTGAAACTTTTTGTGGTTTGGGATTTTTTAAAATTTTTTCGGAAGGAGTTTTGGCCCCAAACTTGTTAGACATGATCCTTGTATTTTTTTTGGCATGCATAAAAAAATTCATCTAAAAACTCGAAGTGTCCAAGATTTTGTGACCATTTGAAAAAAGTGTCCCCATTTCAGACACTTTAATGGCTACTGACAGCAAACCTGTAAAATCTCAAATGCTCTTTAAAGGGGTGTGAGTTCTCAAGGTTTGATGAGGGATAGGGGACCAATACAAGGGCCAAGTACCAGCACCCATCGCACATCATGTGCGCACACCGCCCCCGACCCCCCCGATCGCCAGAACCTCAATGCCGCCTGTCAGGTTCTCTGGCGATGCTCTGACGATGGTGCCTGGACGAAGAAAAATGCGGCACCAGCACATGCCCGAGCCCAGCATGTGCTACCGCAACCCTCGGTCCGGTCTGATCTTAGACTGGGAATGAACTCCGTATGCTTAGACTGGTAATGAACTCCGTATGCCTAAGTCAACCCACGAAACGAGCGCGCGGGTGCTCAGTCGGCCAGAGGGGCGGGATGCGTAAGTCGGGGATCAGCCGGGTCCGCCTCTGCTCACTGCTGATCCTCCTAGCACAACCCTCAATCTGGTCCAACCTTAGACTGGGAATGAACTCCATATGCATAAGCCAACTGACGAAATGAGCGGGCGGGCGAGCGAGCAAGCACTACACCGGCCATAGAGATGGGATGCGCAAGCCGTGGATTAATAGGGTGGTAGGTGGATTTAGGCACATCTTCATATTTCTGCGTACCAATGCCATTTTTATGGCTTGTAAATTCATACAATGGTCCCTTAAGCCTTCACGTGAAGTTTCATTGCAAGACGACTCGTTTTTTATTTTTCACGATTTTTGAAACTTTTGAGGTTCGAGATTTTTTAAAATTTTTTCGGAAGGAGTTTTGGCCCAAAAGTTGGTAGACGTGATCCTTGTATTTTTTTTGGCATGCACAAAAAAATTCAGGTAAAAACACGGAGTGTACAAGATTTTGTGACCATTTGAAAAAAGTGTCCCCATTTTAGACACTTTAATGGCTACTGGCAGCAAACCTGTAAAATCTCAAATGCTCTTTAAGGGGGTGTGAGTTCTCGAGGTTTGATGAGGGATAGGGGGCCAATATAAGGGCCAAGTACCAGCACCCATCGCACATCATGTGCGCACACCCCCCGGCCCCCCCGATCGTCGGAACCCCAATGCCGCCTGTCAGGTTCTCAGGCGATGTTTCGACGATGGTGCCCCAGCAAAGAAAAATGCGGCACCAGCACATGCCCGAGCCCAGCATATGCTGTCGTAACCCTAGGTCCGATCCGATCTTAGACTGGGAATAAACTCCGTATGCTTAGACTGGGAATGAACTCCGTATGCCTATGTCAACCCACAAAACGAGCGTGCATGCGCTCAGCCGGCCAGAGGGGTGGATGCGCAAGTCGGGGATCGACCGGGTCTCACTTTGTGTGCTGTCGATCTTGCTGCTGTAACCTTTCATTCGGTTTGATCTTAGACTAGGAATGAACTCCGTATGGCTAAGCCAACCGACAAAACGAGCGGGTGGGCGGGCGGGCGGGCACTACGTCGGCCAGAGAGACGGGATGCGCAAGCTGTGGATCGATAGGTTGGTAGGTGGGTTTAGGCACATCTTCATATTTTTGTGTGCCAATGCCATTTTTGAACTCCGTATGCCTAAGTCAACCCACGAAACGAGCGTGCGGGCGCTCAGCCGGCCAAAGGGGCGGGATGCGCAAGCCGGGGATCGATCGGGTCCCCCTCTGAGTGCTGTCGATCCTGCTATCATAACCCTCAATCCAGTCTGATCTGACTCTGGGAATGAACTCCCGATGCCTAAGCCAACCGACGAAACGAGCGGGAGGGCGGGCGTGCACTACGTCGGCCAGAGAGACGGGATGCGTAAGCCGTGGATCGATAGGGTGGTAGGTGGGTTTAGGCACATCTTCATATTTCTGCATGCCAATGAAATTTTTATGGCTTGTAAATTCATACAATGGTCCCTTAAGCCATCACGTGAAGTTTCATGGCAAGATGACTCGTTTTCTATTTTTCATGATTTTTGAAACATTCTGTGGTTTGGGATTTTTTCAAATTTTTTTGGAAGGAGTTTTGGCCCCAAACTTGGTAGACATGTTCCTTGTACTTTTTTTGGCATGCGCAAAAAATTCAGCTAAAAACTCGAAGTGTACAAGATTTTGTGACCATTTGAAAAAAGTGTCCTCATTTCAAACACTTTAATGGCCACTGGCAGCAAACCTGTAAAATCTCAAACGCTTTTTAAGAGGGTGTGAGTTCTCGAGGTTTGATGAGGGATAGGGGCCTAATATAAGGGCCAAGCACCAGCACCCATCGCCCATCATGTGTGCACAACCCCCGGCCCCCTCGATCGCTAGAACCCCAACGCTGCCTGTCAGGTTCTCTGACGATGCTCTGGCGATGGTGCCCCGATGAAGAAAAATACGGCACCAGCACATGCTCGAGCCCAGCATGTGCTGCCGCAACCCTCGGTCTGGTCCGATCTTATACTGGGAATGAACTCCGTATGCGTAAGCCAATCGATGAAATGAACGAGCGGGAGGGCGGGCGGGCTCTACGCTGGCCAGAGAGACGGGATGCGCAAGCCGTGGATCGATAGAGTGGTAGGTGGGTTTAGGCACATCTTCATATTTCTGCATGCCAATGCCATTTTTATGGCTTGTAAATTCATACAATGGTCCCTTAAGCCTTCACGTGAAGTTTCATGGCAAGACGACTCGTTTTTTATTTTTCAAGATTTTTGAAAGTTTTTGTGGTTCAGGATTTTTTAAAATTTTTTTGGAAGAAGTTTTGGCCCCAAACTTGGTAGACATGATCCTTGTATTTTTATTGGCATGCACAAAAAAATTCAGCTAAAAACTCAAAGTGTACAAGATTTTGTGACCATTTGAAAAAAATGTCCCCATTTTAGACACTTTAATGGCTATTGGCAGCAAACCTATAAAATCTCAAATGCTCTTTAAGGGGGTGTGAGTTCTTGAGGTTTGATGAGGGATAGGGGGCCAATATAAGGGCCAAGTACCAGCACCCATTGCACATCATTTGCGCACACCCCCCGGCCCCCCCGATCGCCAGAACCCTAATGCCACCGGTGAGGTTCTCTAGCGATGCTCCGACGATGGTGCGCCGACGGAGAAAAGTGTGGCACCAGCACATGCCCGAGCCCAGCATGTGCTGCTACAACCCTTGGTCTGATCCGATCTTAGACTGGGAATGAACTCCGTATGCCTAAGCCAACCAACGAAACGAGCGGGCGGGCAGGCACTACACCGGCCAGAGAGATGGTATGCGCAAGCCATGGATCGATAGGGTGGTAGGTGAGTTTAGGCAGATCTTCATATTTCTGCATGCCAATGCGATTTTTATGGCTTGTAAAATCATACAATGGTCGCTTAAGTCTTCACGTGAAGTTTCATGGAAAGACGACTCGTTTTCTATTTTTCATGATTTTCAAAACTTTTTGTAGTTCGGGATTTTTTAAAATTTTTTTGAAAGGATTTTTGGACCCAATCTTTGTAGACATGATCCTTGTATTTTTTTTGGCATGCACAAAAAAATTCAGCTAAAAACTCGAAGTGCACAAGATTTTGTGACCATTTGAAAAAAGCATCCCCATTTCAGACACTTTAATGGCTACTGGCAGCAAATCTGTAAAATCTCAAATGCTCTTTAAGGGGGTGTGAGTTCTCGAGGTTTGATGAGGGATAGGGGGCCAGTATAAGGGCCAAGTGCCAGCACCCATTGCACATCATGTGTGCACACCCCCCGACCCCCTATCGCTGGAACCCCAATGCCGTCGGTCAGGTTCTCCGGCGATGCTCCGACGATGGTGCCCCGACGAAAAAAAATGCGACACCAGCACATGCCCGAGCCCAGCATGTGCTGCCGCAACCCTCGGTCCGGTCTGATCTTAGGCTGGGAATGAACTCCGTATGCTTAGACTGGGAATGAACTCCGTATGCCTAGGTCAACCCATGAAACGAGCGTACGGGTGCTCAACCAGCAAGAGGGGTGGGATGCGCAAGCCAGGGATCGACCGAGTCCCCCTCTGCGTGCTGCCGATCTTGCTGCCATAACCCTTGGTCCGGTCTGATCTTAGACTGGGAATGAACTCCGTATGCCTAAGCCAATCGATGAAACGAGCGGGCAAGCGGGCTCTATGCCAGCCAGAGAAACGGGATGCGCAAGCCGTGGATCGATAGGGTGGTAAGTGGGTTTAGGCACATCTTCATATTTCTGCATGCCAATGCCATTTTATGGCTTGTAAATTCATACAATGGTCCCCTAAGCCTTCACGTGAAGTTTGATGGCAAGACGACTCGTTTTGTATTTTTCACGATTTTTGAAACTTTTTGCGGTTCAAGATTTTTTAAAATTTTTTCGGAAGGAGCTTTGGCCCAGACTTGGTAGACGTGATCCTTGTATTTTTGTTGGCATGCACAAAAAAAATTTGCTAAAAACTCGAAGTGTACAAGATTTTGTGACCATTTGAAAAAAGTGTCCCCATGTCAGACACTTTAATGGCTACTGGCAGCAAACCTGTAAAATCTCAAATGCTCATTAAGGGGCGTGAGTTCTCGAGGTTTGATGAGGGATAGGGGGCCAATATAAGGGCCAAGCACCAGCAACCATCAGACATCATGTGCGCACACCCTCCCTGGCCCCCCTAATCGTCGGAACCCCGATGCCACCGGTCAGGTTCTCCGACAATGCTCCGACGATGGTGCCTCGACGAAGAAAAAAGTGGCACCAGCACATGCTCGAGCCCAGCATGTGCTGCCGCAACCCTCGGTCTGGTCAGATCTTAGACTGGGAATGAACTCTGTATGCCTAAGTCAACCCACAAAACGAACGTGCGGGCGCTCAACCGGCCAGAGGAGCGGGATGCGTAAGCCGGGGATCGACCGGGTCTCGCTCTGCATGCTGTCGTAACCCTCAGTCCGGTCCGATCTTAGACTGGGAATGAACTTCGTATGCCTAAGCCAACAGACGAAATGAACGGGCAGGCGGGCGGGCTGTACGCTGGCCAGAGAGACGGGATGTGCAAGCCGTGGATCGATAGGGTGGTAGTTGGGTTTAGGCACATCTTCATATTTCTGCGTGCCAATGCCATTTTTATGGCTTGTAAATTCATAAATGGTCCCTTAAGCCTTCTCGTGAAGTTTAATGGCAAGACGAATCGTTTTCTATTTTTCATAATTTTTGAAACTTTTTATGATTCGAGATTTTTTTAAATTTTTTCGGAAGGAGTTTTGGCCCTAAACTTGGTAGACGTGACCCTTGTATTTTTGTTGGCATGCATAAAAACATTCAGCTAAAAACTCGAAGTGTACAAGATTTTGTGACCATTTTTAAAAAGTGTCCCCATTTCAGACACTTTAATTGCGACTGGCAGCAAACTTGTAAAATCTCAAATGCTCTTTTAGGGGGCGTGAGTTCTCGAGGTTTGATGAGGGATAGGGGGCCAATATAAGCACCAAGTACCAGTACCCATCACACATCATGTGCGTACCCCCGCCGTACCCTGATTGTCGGAACCCCAATGCTGTCGGTCAGGTTTTCCGACGATGGTGCCTCGGCAAAGAAAAATACGGCGCCAACACATGCCCGAACCCAGCATGTGCTACCGCAACCCTTGGTCTGGTCCGATCTTAGACTGGGAATGAACTCCGTATGCCTAAGTCAACACATGAAACGAGCATGCGGGCGTTCAGCTGGCCGAGGACCGAAATGTGCAAGCCAGGGATCGGTCGGGTCCCCCTCTGCGTGCTTCAGCAACCCTCGGTCCACTCTGATCTTAGACTAGGAATGAACTCCATTTGCCTAAGCCAACCGACGAAATGAGCGGGCGGGCGGACGGGCGGTCACTACGCCGGCCAGAGAGACGGGATGCGCAAGCCGTGGATCGATAGGGTGGTAGGTGACCATTTGAAAAAAGTGTCCTCATTTCATACATTTTAATGGCTACTGGCGGCAAACCTGTAAAATCTCAAATGCTCTTTAAGGGGGTGTGAGTTCTCGAGGTTTGATGAGGGATAGGGGGCCAATATAAGGGCCAAGTACCAGCACCCATCGCATATCATGTGCGTACACCACCTGGGCCCCCCGATCTCCAGAACCGCAATGCTATCGGTCAGGTTCCCCGATGATGCTCCGATGATGGTGCCCCGATGAAGAAAAATGAGGCACCAGCACATGCCCAACCCAGCATGTGGTACTGCAACCCTCGGTCCAGTCTGATCTTAGACTAGGAATGAACTTCGTATGCTTAGACTGGGAATGAACTCCGTATGCCTAAGTCAACCCACGAAACGAGTGTACGGGCACTCAACCGGCCAGAGGGGTGGAATGCGTAAGCCAGAGATTGGCCGGGTCCCCCTCTGTGTGCAACTGATCCTGCTGCGGCTACCCTCGGTCTGGTCCGATCTAAGAATGGGAATGAACTCCGTATGCCTAAGCCAACCGACGAAACGAACGGGCGGGTGGGCGGGTGGGCGGGCGGGCACTATGCCGGCCAGATAGACGGGATGTGCAAGCCGTGGATCGATAGGGTGGTAAGTGGGTTTAGGCACATCTTCATATTTTTGCATGCCAATGCCATTTTTATGGCTTGTAAATTCTTACAATGGTCCCTTAAGCCTTCATGTGAAGTTTCATGGCAAGACGACTCGTTTCTATTTTTCATGATTTTCAAAATTTTTACGGTTCCAGATTTTTTAAAATTTTTTTGGAAGGAGTTTTATCCCCAAACTTGGTAGATGTGATCCTTGTATTTTTGTTGGCATGCACAAAAAAATTCAGCTAAAAACTCGAAGTGTACAAGATTTTGTGACCATTTCAAAAAAGTGTCCCCATTTCAAACACTTTAATGGCTACTGGCAGCAAACCTGTAAAATCTCAAATGCTCTTTAAGGGGGTTGAGTTCTCGAGGTTTGATGAGGGATAGGGGGCCAACATAAGGGCCAAGTACCAGCACCCATCGCACATCATGTGCGCACACCCCCCGGTCCCCCTGATCGTCGGAACCCCAATGCTGCCGGTCAGGTTCTCCGGTGATGCTTCGACGATGGTTCCCGGACGAAGAAAAATGCGGCACCAGCACATGCCCGAGCCCAGCATGTGCTACCGTAACCCTTGGTCCGGTCTGATATTTGACTGGGAATGAACTTCGTATGCGTAGACTGGGAATGAACTCCATATGCCTAAGTCAACCCACAAAAGGAGCGTACGGGCGCTCAGCCGATGAGAGGGGCGGGATACGCAAGTCAGGGATCGACCGAGTCCCCCTTCACGTGTTGCTGATCCTACTATCGTAACCCTCAGTTCGGTATGATCTTAGACTGGGAATGAACTCCGTATACCTAAGCCAACCGACGAAACGAGCGGACAGGCGGGCGGGCACTACGTCGGCCAGAGAGGCGGGATGCGCAAGCCATGGATCGATAGGGTGGTAGGTGGGTTTAGGCACATCTTCATATTTCTACGTGCCAATGCCATTTTTATGGCTTGTAAATTCATACAATAGTCCTTTAAGCCTTCACGTGAAGTTTCGTGGCAAGACGACTCGTTTTCTATTTTTCATGATTTTTGAAACTTTTTTTGGTTCGGGATTTTTTAAAATTTTTTCGGAAGGAGTTTTGGCTTAAAACTTGGTAGACATGGTCCTTGTATTTTTGTTGGCTTGCACAAAAAAATTCAGCTAAAAACGTGAAGTGTACAAGATTTTGTGACCTTTTGAAAAAAGTGTCCCCATTTCAGACACTTTAACGGCTACTGGCAGCAAACCTGTAAAATCTCAAATGCTCTTTATGGGGGTGTGAGTTCTCAAGGTTTGATGAGGGATAGGGGGCCAATATAAGGTCCAAGTACCAGCACTCATCGCACATCATGTGCGCACACCCCGCCTGCCCCCGATCGTCATAATCCCAATTCCATCGGTCAGGTTCCCCGGCGATGCTCCAGCGATGGTGCCTCGACGAAGAAAAATACGGCACCAGCATATGCCTGGGCCCAGCATGTGCTTCCGTAACCCTCGGTCCGGTCTGATCTTAGACTGGGAATGAACTCCGTATGCTTAGACTGGGAATGAACACCGTATGCCTAAGTCAACCCATGAAACGAGCGTGCAGGCGCTCAGTCGGCCAGAGGGGTGGGATGTGCAAGTCAGGGATTGGCTGGTCCCATTCTGCGTGCTATCGATCCTGCTACCGTAACCCCCGATTCGATCTTAGACTGGGAATAAACTCCGTATGCCTAAGCCAACTGATTTTTCATGGCAAGATGACTTGTTTTCTATTTTTCACGATTTCGGAAGGAGTTTTGGCCCCAAACTTATTGATCGTGATCCTTATATTTTTGTTGGCATGCACAAAAAAATTGAGCTAAAAACTCGAATTGTACAAGATTTTGTGACCATTTGAAAAAAGTGTCCCCATTTCAGACACTTTAATGGCTACTGGTAGCAAACCTGTAAAATCCCAAATGCTCTTTAAGGGGGTGTGAGTTCTCGAGGCTTGATGACGAACAGGGGGCTAATATAAGTGCCAAGTACCAGCACCCATCGCACATCATGTGCGCACACTCCCCTCCGGCCCCCCCGATCGTCGGAACCCCAATGCCACCGGTCAGGTTCTCCGATGATGCTCTGGCGATGGGGACCTGGCAAAGAAAAATACGGCACCAGCACATGCCCGAGCCTAGCAGTGCTGCCGCAACCCTCGGTCCGATCTGATCTTAGATTGCAAATGAACTCCGTATGCTTAGACTCAGAATGAACTCCGTATGCTTAAGCCAACCGACAAAACGAGCAGGTGGACGGACGGGTGGGCACTACGCCGGCCAGAGAGACGAGATGCGCAAGTCGTGGATCGATAGGGTGGTAGGTGGGTTTAGGCACATCTTCATATTTCTACGTGCCAATGCCATTTTTATGGCTTGTAAATTAACACAATGGTCCCTTAAGCATTCACATGAAGTTTCATGGCAAGACGACTTGTTTTCTATTTTTCACGATTTTTGAAACTTTTTACGGTTCGGGATTTTTTTAAATTTTTTCGGAAGGAGTTTTTGCCCCAAACTTGGTAGACGTGATCCTTGTATTTTTTTTGGCATGCATAAAAACATTCAGCTAAAAACTTGAAGTGTACAAGATTTTGTGACCATTTGAAAAAAGTGTCCCCATTTTAGACACCTTAATGCTCTTTAAGGGGGTGTGAGTTCTCGAGGTTTGATGAGGGATATGGGGCCAATATAAGGGCCAAGTACCAGCACCCATGGCACATCATGTGCGAACACCCCCTATCCCCCAATCGTTGGAACCCCAATGCCGTCGGTCAGGTTCTCCGATGATGCACCGACGATGGTGCCCCGGGCGAAAAAAAATATGGCACCAGCACATGCCCGAGCCTAGCATGTGCTGCCACAACCCTCGGTCCAGTCCGATCTTAGACTGGGAATGAACTCCGTATGCTTAGACTGGGAATGAACTCTGTATACCCAAGTCAACCCACAAAACGAGCGTGCGAGCGCTCAGCCGGCCAGAGGGGCAGGATGCATAAGCCGAGGATCGATCGGGTCTCCCTCTACGTGCTATCGATCCTACTGCCACAACCCTCGGTCCGATTCGATCTGATCTTAGAGTGAGAATGAACTTCGTATGCCTAAGCCAACCGACCAAACGAGCGGGCAAGCTGGGCAGGCAGATGGGCACTACGTCGACCAGAGCGACGGGATGCGCAAGTCGTGGATCGATAGGGTGGTAGGTGGGTTTAGGCACATCTTCATATTTTTGCGTGCCAATGCCATTTTTACGGCTTTAAATTCATACAATGGTCCCTTAAGCCTTCACGTTAAGTTTCATGGCAAGACGACTCGTTTTCTATTTTTCATGATTTTTGAAACTTTTTACGGTTCGGGATGTTTTAAAATTTTTTCGGAAGGAGTTTTGGCCCTAAACTTGCTAGACATGATCCTTGTTTTTTTGTTGGCATGCACAAAAAAATTCAGCTGAAAACTCGAAGTGTACAAGATTTTGTGACCATTTGAAAAAAGTGTGCCCATTTTGGACACTTTAATGGCTACTGGCTGCAAACCTGTAAAATCTCAAATGCTCTTTAAGGGGGTGTGAGTTCTCTAGGTTTGATGAGGGATAGGGGGCCAATATAAGGGACAAGTACCAGCACCCATCACACATCACGTGCGCACACCCCCCCGCCCCCTCGATCGCCGGAACCCCAATGCCGCCGGTCAGGCTCTCCGGTGATGCTCTGGTGATGGTGCCCTGGCGAAGAAAAATGTGGCACCAGCACATCCCCGAGCCCAGCATGTGCTGTCGCAACCCTCGGTCCGGTCCGATCTTAGATTGGGAATGAACTCCGTATGGCTAAGTCAACCCATGAAATGAGCGTGCGGGTGCTTTGCCGGCCAGAGGGGCGGGATGCGCAAGCTGAGGATCGGTCGGGTCTCTCTCTGCGTGCTACCGATCTTGCTGTCACAACCCTCAGTTCGATCCAATCTTAGACTACGAATGAACTCCGTATGCCTAAGCCAATCGACGAAATGAGCTGGCGGGCGGGCACTACGCAGGCCAGAGAGACGGGATGCGCAAGCCATGGATCAATAGGGTGGTATGTGGGTTCAAGCACGTCTTCATATTTCTGCATGCCAATGCCAATTTTATGGCTTGTAAATTCATACAATGGTCCCTTAAACCTTCACGTAAAGTTTCTTCGCAAGACGACTCGTTTTCTATTTTTCATGATTTTTGAAACTTTTTGAGGTTCGGGATTTTTTAAAATTTTTTCGGAAGGAGTTTTGGCCCCACACTTGGTAGACGTGATCCTTGTATTTTTTTGGCATGCACAAAAAAATTCAGCTAAAAACTTGAAGTGTACAAGATTTTGTGACCATTTGAAAAAAGTGTCCCCATTTCAGACATTTTAATGGCTACTGGCAGCAAACTTGTAAAATCTCGAATGCTCTTTTAGGGGGTGTGAATTCTCGAGCTTTGATGAGGGATAGGGGGCCAATATAAGGGCCAAGTACCAGCACCCATCGCACATCATGTGCGTACACCTCCCCCGGCCCCCCCGATCGCTGAAACCCCAATTCCGCCAGTCAAGTTCTCTGGTGATGCTCTGACGATGGTGCCCCGATGAAGAAAAATGCGGCACCAGCACATGCCCGAGCCCAGCATGTGTTACGGCAACCCTCGGTCCGGTCCGATCTTAGATTGGGAATGAGCTACGTATGCTTAGACTGCGAATGAACTCCGTATGCCTAAGTCAACCCACGGAACGAGCGTGTGGGCGCTCAACCGACCAGAGGGGCGGAATGTGCAAGCTGGGGATCGGTCGGGTCCCCCTCTGCGTGCTATCGATCCTGCTGCCACAACCCTCGGTCTGGTCTGATCTTAGACTGAGAATGAACTCCGTATGGCTAAGCCAATCGACGAAACGAGCGGGCGGGCGGGCACTACGCCAGCCAGAAAGACGAGATGCGCAAGCCGTGGATAGATAGGGTGGTAGGTGGGTTTAGGCACATCTTCATATTTCTGTGTGCCAATGCCATTTTTATGGCTTGTAAATTCATACAATGGTCCTTAAGCCTTCACGTGAAGTTTAATTGCAAGACGACTCGTTTTCTATTTTTCATGATTTTTGAAACTTTTTACGGTTTGGGATTTTTTAAAATTTTTTCAGAAGGAGTTTTGGCCTGAACCTTGGTAGACATGATCCTTGTATTTTTTTTGGCATGCACAAAAACATTCAGCTAAAAACTCGAAGTGTAAAAGATTTTGTGACCATTTGAAAAAAGTGTCCCCATTTCAGACACTTTAATGGCTACTGGCAGCAAACCTCTAAAATCTCAAATGCTCTTTAAGGGGGTGTGAGTTCTCGAGGTTTGATGAGGGATAGTGGGCCAATATAACGGCCAAGTACTAGCAGCCGTCACACATCATGTGCGCACACCCCCAGCCCCCCTGATCGTCGGAACCTTAATGCCGTCGGTCAGGTTCACCGGCGATGCTTCGGCGATGGTGCCCCGACGAGGAAAAATACGACACCAGCACATGCCCGAGCCCAGCATGTGCTGCTGCAACCCTCGGTCCGGTCCGATCTTAGACTGTGAATGAACTCTATATTCTTAGACTAGGCATGAACTCCGTATGCCTAAGTCAACCCACGAAACGAGCATTCGGGGGCTCAGCCGACCAGAGGGTCGGGATGTGCAAGCTAAGGATCGGCCGGGTCACCCTCTACGTGCTGCTAATCCTGCTATCGCAACCCTTGATCTGGTCTAATCTTAGACTGGGAATGAACTCTGTATGCCTAAGCCAACCAACGAAACGAGTGGGCGGGCGGGCGGGCGGGCACTACCCTGGCCAAAGAGACGGGGTGCACAAGCCGTGGATCGATAGAGTGGTAGGTGGGTCTATGCACATCTTCATATTTCTGCGTGCCAATGCCATTTTTATGGCTTGTAAATTCTTACAATGGTCCTTTAAGCCTTCACGTGAAGTTTCATTGCAAGACGACTCTTTTTTTATTTTTCACGATTTTTGAAACTTTTTACGGTTTGGGATTTTTTAAAATTTTTTCGGAAAGAGTTTTGGCCCCAAACTTGGTAGACGTGATCCTTGTATTTTTGTTGGCATGCACAAAAACATTCAGCTAAAAACTCGAAGTGTAAAAGATTTTGTGACCATTTGAAAAAAGTGTCCCCATTTCAGACACTTTAATGGCTACTGGCAGCAAACCTCTAAAATCTCAAATGCTCTTTAAGGGGGTGTGAGTTCTCGAGGTTTGATGAGGGATAGGGGGCCAATATAAGGGCCAAGTACCAGCACACATCGCACATCATGTGCGCACACCCCCCGACCCTCCCGATCGTCAGAACCCCAATTCCACCGGTCAGGTTCCCCGATGATGCTCCGACGATGGTGCCCCGATGAAGAAAAATGCGGCACCAGCATATGCTCGAGCCCAGCATGTGCTACCGTAACCCTTGGTTCGGTTCGATCTTAGACTGGGAATGAACTTCGTATGCTTAGACTGGGAATGAACTTCGTATGCCTAAGTCAACCCATGAAACGAACGTGCAGGCACTCAGCCGGCCAGAGGGGTGGGATGCGCAAGCCAGGGATCGGTCGGGTCCCCCTCTGCATGCTACCGATCCTACTGCCATAACCCCTGATCTGATCTGATCTTAGACTGGGAATAAACTCCATATGCCTAAGCCAACTGAAGTTTCATGGCAAGATGACTCGTTTTCTATTTTTCATGATTTTTGAAACTTTTTGTGGTTTAGGATTTTTTAAAATTTTTTCGGAATGAGTTTTGGGCCCAAACTTATTGGTCGTGATCCTTATATTTTTCTTGGCATGCACAAAAAAATTCAGCTAAAAACTCGAATTGTACAAGATTTTGTGACCATTTGAAAAAAGTGTCCCCATTTCAGACACTTTAATGGCTACTGGCAGCAAACCTATAAAATCTCAAATGCTCTTTAAGGGGGTGTGAGTTCTTGAGGCTTGATGAGGGACAGGGGGCCAATATAAGTGCCAAGTACCAGCACCCATCGCACATCATGTGCGCACACTCCCCCCTGGCCCCCCGATTGTCAGAACCCCAATGCCGTCGGTCAGGTTCTCCGACGATGCTCTAGCGATGGTGCCCTGGCGAAGAAAAATGCGGCACTAGCACATGCACGAGGCCAGCATGTGCTGCTGCAACCCTCAGTCTGGTCCGATCTTAGACTAGGAATGAACTCCGTATGCTTAGACTGGGAATGAACTTCGTATGCCTAAGCCAACCGACAAAACGAGCGGGCAAGCGGGCGGGCGGGCGGGCACTACGTCGGCCAGAGAGACGGGATGCGCAAGCCGTGGATCGATAGGGTGGTAGGTGGGTTTAGGCACATCTTCATATTTCTGTGTGCCAATGCCATTTTTATGGCTTGTAAATTCATACAATGGTCCCTTAAGCCTTCACGTGAAGTTTCATGCAAGACGACTCGTTTTCTATTTTTCACGATTTTTGAAACTTTTTGGGGTTTGGAATTTTTTAAAATTTTTTCGGAAGGAGTTTTGGCCCAAAACTTGGTAGACGTGATCCTTGTATTTTTGTTGGCATGCACAAAACCATTCAGCTAAAAACTCGAAGTGTAAAAGATTTGTGACCATTTGAAAAAAGTGTCCCCATTTCAGACACTTTAATGGCTACTGGCAGCAAACCTCTAAAATCTCAAATGCTCTTTAAGGGGGTGTGAGTTCTCGAGGTTTGATGAGGGATAAGGGGCCAATATAAGGGCCAAGTACCAACACCCATCGCACATCATGTGCGCACACCCCACAGCCCTCCTGATCATCGGAACCCCAATGCCGCTGATCAGGTTCTCCGACGATGCTCTGGCGATGGTGCGTCGGTGAGGAAAAATGCGACACCAGCACATGCTCGAGCCCAGCATGTGCTGCGGTAACCCTCGGTCCGGTCCGATCTTAGACTGGGAATGAACTCCATATGCTTAGACTGGGAATGAACTCTGTATGCCTAAGTCAACCCACGAAACGAGCGTGCAGGCGCTCAGTCGACCAGAGGGTCGGGATGCGCAAGCCTGGGATCGGCCGGGTCACCCTCTGCGTGCTGCTGATCCTGCTGCCACAACCCTTGATCTGGTCTGATCTTAGATTGGGAATGAACTCTGTATGCCTAAGCCAACCAACGAAACGAGCGGGCAGGCGGGCGGGCGGGCGGGCGGGCGGGCGAGCACTACGTTGGCCAGAAAGACGGGATGCACAAGCCGTGGATCGATAGAGTGGTAGGTGGGTCTATGTACATCTTCATATTTCTACGTGCCAATGCCATTTTTATGGCTTGTAAATTCTTACAATGGTCCCTTAAGCCTGCACGTGAAGTTTCATTGCAAGACGACTCGTTTTCTATTTTTCACGATTTTTAAAACTTTTTACGGCTTGGGATTTTTTAAAATTTTTTCGGAAGGAGTTTTGGCCCCAAACTTGGGAGACGTGATCCTTGTATTTTTGTTGGCATGCACAAAAACATTTAGCTAAAAACATGAAGTGTAAAAGATTTTGTGACCATTTGAAAAAAGAGTCCCCATTTTAGACACTTTAATGGCTACTGGCAGCAAACCTGTAAAATCTCAAATGCTCTTTAAGGGGGTGTGAGTTCTTGAGGTTTGATGATGGATAGGGGGCCAATATAAGGGCCAAGTAGCAGCACCCATCGCACATCATGTGCGCACACCCCCCCAGCCCCCTGATCATCGAAACCCTAATGCCGTCGGTCAGGTTCTCCGGCGATGCTCCGACGATGGTGCCCCGACGAGGAAAAATGCGGCACCAGCACATGCCCGAGCCCGGCATGTGCTGCGGCAACCCTCGGTCCGGTCCAATCTTAGATTGGGAATGAACTACGTATGCTTAGACTGGGAATGAACTTCATATGCCTAAGTCAACCCACGAAACGAGCGTGCGGGCGCTCAATTGGCCAGAGGGGCGGGATGTGCAAGCTGGGGATCGGCCGGGTCCTCCTCTGCGTGCTACCAATCCTACTGCCACAACCCTCAGTTTGGTCCGATCTTATACTGGGAATGAACTTTGTATGCCTAAGCCAACCGACGAAATGAGCAGGCGGACGGGCACTACGCCGGCCAGAGATACGGGATGCGCAAGCCGCGGATCGATAGGGTGGTAGGTGGATTTAGCCACATCTTCATATTTCTGCATGCCAATGCCATTTTTATATCTTGTAAACTCATACAATGGTCCCTTAAGCCTTCACGTTAAAGTTTCATTGCAAGACGACTCGTTTTCTATTTTTCACAATTTTTAAAACTTTTTACGGTTCAAGATTTTTTAAAATTTTTTTGGAAGGAGTTTTGGCCCCAAACTTGGTAGATGTGATCCTTGTATTTTTGTTGGCATGCACAAAAAAATACAGCTAAAAACTCGAGGGATAGGGGCCCAATATAAGAGCCAAGTACCAGCACCCATCACACATATGTGCGCACACCTTCCCCGATCACCGAAACCCCAATGCCGTCAGTCAGGTTCTCCGGTGATGCTCCGATAATCATGCCCAATGAAGAAAAATATGGCACCAGCACATGCCCGAGCCCAGCATGTGCTGCTGTAACCCTCGGTTCGGTCCGATCTTAGAATGGCAATGAACTCCGTATGCTTAGACTGGGAATGAAGTCCGTATGCCTAAGTCAACCCACGAAACGAGAGTGCTGGCGCTCAGCCAGACAGAGGGGCGGGATGCGTAAGCCGAGGATCGACCGGGTCCTCCTTTACGTGTTGTCGATCCTACTACCGCAACCCTCAGTCCGATCCGATCTTAGACTGGGAATGAACTCTGTATGCGTAAGCCAACCGACGAAACGAGCGGGTGGGCAGGCGGGCGGGCACTACATCGGCCAGAGAGACGGGATGCGCAAGCCATGGATCGATAGGGTGGTAGGTGGGTTTAGGCACATCTTCATATTTCTATGTGCCAATCCATTTTTATGGCTTGTAAATTCATACAATGGTCCCGTAAGCCTTCACGTGAAGTTTCATGGCAAGACGACTCGTTTTCTATTTTTCACAATTTTCAAAACTTTTTACGGTTCAAGATTTTTTAAAATTTTTTTGGATGGAGTTTTCGCCCCAAACTTGGTAGACGTGATCCTTGTATTTTTGTTGGCATGTACAAAAAAATACAGCTAAAAACTTGAAGTATACAAGATTTTGTGACCATTTGAAAAAAGTGTCCCCATTTCAGACACTTTAATGGCTACTGGCAGCAAACCTGTAAAATCTCAAATGCTCTTTAAGGGGGTGTGAGTTCTCAAGGTTTGATGAGGGATAGGGGGCCAATATAAGGGCCAAGTACTAGCACCCATCACACATCACGTGCGCACACCCCCCGATCTCCGGAACCCCAATGCCACTGGTCAGGTTCTCCGGCGATGCTCCGACGATGGTGCCTCGACGAAGAAAAATGTGGCACCAGCCCATGCTCGAGCCCAGCATGTGCTGCCGCAACCCTAGGTCCGGTCCAATCTTAGACTGGGAATGAACTCCGTATGCTTAGACTGGGAATGAACTCCGTATGCCTAAGTCAACTTATGAAACGAGCGTGCAGGCACTCAGCCGGCTAGAGGGGCTGGATGCGCAAGTCAGGGATTGATCGGGTCCCCCTCTGCGTGCTGTCGATCCTACTATCGGAACCCTCAGTCCGGTCGAATCTTAGACTGGAAATTAACTCCGTATGCCTAAGCCAACCGACGAAAGGAGCAAGCGGGCAGGTGGGTGGGCACTACGTCGGCCAGAGAGACAGGATGCGCAAGCCATGGATCGATAGGGTGGTAGGTGGGTTGAGGCACTTCTTCATATTTATGTGTGCCAATGCCATTTTTATGGCTTGTAAATTCATGCAATGGTAACTTAAGCCTTCACGTGAAGTTTCATGGCAAGACGACTCGTTTTCTATTTTTCACGATTTTCAAAACTTTTTGCGGCTCAGGATTTTTTAAAATTTCTTCGGAAGGAGTTTTGACCCCAAACTTGGTAGACATGATCCTTCTATTTTTGTTGGCATGCACAAAAACATTCAGCTAAAAACTCGAACTGAACAAGATTTTGTGACCATTTGAAAAAAAATGTCCCCATTTCAAAGACTTTAATTGCTACTGGCAGCAAACCTGTAAAATCTCAAATGCTCTTTAAAGGGGTGTGAGTTCTCGAGGTTTGATGAGGGATAGGGGGCCAATATAAGGGCCAAGTACCAGCACCCATCGCACATCATGTGTGCACACCCCCCGGCCCCCCCAATCGCCAGAACCCCAATGCCGTCGGTCAGGTTCTCCGGTGATGCTCCGACGATGGTGCCTCAGCGAAGAAAAATGTGGCACCAGCACATGCTCAAGCCCAGCATGTGCTGCCGCAACCCTAGGTCCAGTCCAATCTTAGACTGGGAATGAACTCCGTATGCCTAGACTGGGAATGAACTCCGTATGCCTAAGTCAACTTATGAAACGAGCGTGCAGGCGCTCAACCGGCTAGAGGGGCTGGATGCGCAAGTCGGGGATCGATCGGGTCCCCCTCTGCGTGCTGCCAATCCTACTGTCGGAACCCTCAGTCCGGTCGAATCTTAGACTGGGAATTAACTCCGTATGCCTAAGCCAACCGACGAAAGGAGCAAGCAGGCAGGCGGGCGGGCACTACGCCGGCCAGAGAGACAGGATGCGCAAGCCGTGGATCGATAGGGTGGTAGGTGGGTTTGGGCACATCTTCATATTTCTGTGTGCCAATGCCATTTTTATTGCTTGAAAATTCATATAATGGTCCCTTAAGCCTTCACATGAAGTTTCACGTTAAGACGACTCGTTTTCTATTTTTTACGATTTTCGAAACTTTTTACGGTTCAAGATTTTTTAAAATTTTTTCGAAAGGAGTTTTGACCCCAAACTTGGTAGACGTGATCCTTGTATTTTTGTTGGCATGCACATAACAATTCAGCTAAAAACTCAAAGTGTACAAGATTTTGTGACCATTTGAAAAAAGTGTCCCCATTTCAGACACTTTAATGGCTACTGGCAGCAAACCTGTAAAATCTCAAATGCTCTTTAAGGGGGTGTGAGTTCTCGAGGTTTGATGAGGGATAAGGGGCCAATATAAGGGCCAAGTACCAGCACCCATCGCACATCATGTGCGTACACCCCCCCGGCCCCCCCGATCGTCGAAACCCCAATGCCGCTGGTCAGGTTTTTTGGCGATGCTCCGACGACGGTGCCCCAACAAAGAAAAATACGGAACCAGCACATGCTTGAGCCCAGCATGTGCTACCGCAACCCTCGGTCCGATCCGATCTTAGACTGGGAATGAACTTCGTATGCTTAGATTGGGAATGAACTCCGTATGCCCAAGTTAACCCACGTAACGAGCGTGCGGGCGCTCAGCCGACCATAGGGGCGGGATGCGCAAGCCCAAGATCGATCGGGTCCCCCTCTGTGTGCTGTCGATCTTGCTGCGGCAACACTCGGTCCGGTCCGATCTTAGACTAGGAATGAACTCCGTATGCCCAAGCCAACCGACGAAACGAGCCCAGCATGTGTTACCGCAACCCTCGGTCCGATCTGATCTTAGTCTGTGAATGAACTCCGTATGCTTAGACTGGGAATAAACTCCGTATGCCTAAGTCAACCCATGAAACGAGCGTGTGGGCGCTCAGTCGACCAGAGGGGCAGGATGCGTAAGCCGGGGATCGATCAGGGTCCCCCTCTGCGTGCTGCCGATCCTGTTGATGCAACCCTCGATCCGGTTCGATCTTAGACTAGGAATGAACTCCGTATGACTAAGCCAACTGACGAAACGAGCGGACGGACGGGCGGGCAGGCACTACGCCGGCCAGAGAGGGGGGATGCATAAGTCGTGGATCGGTAGGGTGGTAGATGGGTTTAGGCACATCTTCATATTTCTATGTGCCAATGCCATTTTATGGCTTGTAAATTCATACAATGGTCCCTGAAGCCTTCACATGAAGTTTCATGGCAAGACGACTCATTTTCTATTTTTCAAAATTTTTGAAACATTTTGCACATCGGGATTTTTTAAAATTTTTTCGGAGGCTGTTTTGGCCTCAAACTTGGTAGACATGATCCCTGTATTTTTGTTGGCATGCACAAAAAAATTCAGCTAGAAACTCGAAGTGTACAAGATTTTGTGACCATTTGAAAAAAGAGTCCCCATTTCAGACACTTTAATGGCTACTGGCAGCAAACCTGTAAAATCACAAATGCTCTTTAAGGGGGTGTGAGTTCTCGAGGTTTGATAAGGGATAGAGGGGCAAAATAAGGGCTAAGTACCAGCACCCATCGCACATCATGTGCGCACACCCCCCGGCCCCCCTGATCGCCGGAACCCCAAAGCCGCTGATCAGGTTCTAGGGTGATGCTCCGACGATGGTGCCCCAGCAAAGAAAAATGCGACACCAGTACATGGCCGAGCCCAGCATGTGCTACCACAACCCTCGATCTGATCCGATCTTAGACTGGGAATGAACTTCGTATGCTTAGATTGGGAATGAACTCCATATGCCTAAGTCAACCCATGAAATGAGCATGCGGGCACTCAGTCGGCCAGAGGGGTGAGATGCACAAGCCGGGGATCAGCCGATCTTAGGTTGGGAATGAACTCCATATGCCTAAGCCAACCGATGAAACGAGCGGGTGGGCGGGCGGGCGATACGCCGGCCAGAGAGACGAGATGCACAAGCTGTGGGTCGATAGGGTGGTAGGTGGGTTTTGGCACATCTTCATATTTCTGCATGCCAATGCCATTTTTATGACTTGTAAATTCATACAATGGTCCTTTAAGCCTTCACGTGGAGTTTCATAGCAAGACGACTTGTTTTCTATTTTTCAAGATTTTTGAAACATTTTATGGTTCGAGATTTTTTAAAATTTTTTCAAAAGGAGTTTTGGCCCCAAACTTGGTAGACGTGATCCTTGTATTTTTGTTGGCATGCACAAAAATATTCAGCTAAAAACTCGAAGTGTACAAGATTTTGTGGCCATTTGAAAAAAGTGTCCCCATTTCAGACACTTTAATGGCTACTGGCAGCAAACCTGTAAAATCTCAAATGCTCTTTAAGGGGGTGTGAGTTCTTGAGGTTTGATGATGGATAGGGGGCCAATATAAGGGCCAAGTACCAGCACCCATCGCACATCATGTGCGCACATCCCCCGCCCCCTGATCGTCGAAACCCCAATGCCGCCGGTCAGGTTCTTCGACGATGCTTCGATGATGGTGCCCCGATGAAGAAAAATGTGGCACCAGCACATGCCCGAGCCCAGCATGTGCTGCCGCAACCTTCGGTTCGGTCCGATCTTAGAATGGGAATGAACTGCGTATGCTTAGACTGGGAATAGACACATCTTAGATTGGGAATGAACTCCGTATGACTAAGCCCAGCATGCGGGTGTTCAGTCGGCCAGAGGGGCAGGATGCGCAAGCTGATGATCGATCGGGTTCCCCCTCTGCGTGCTATTGATCCTGCTACCACAACCCTCGGTTCGGTCCAATCTTAGACTGGGAATAAACTCCGTATGCCTAAGCCAACCGATGAACCTAGTGGATGGACAGGCGGGCGGGCACTACGATGGCTAGAGAGACGGGATACGCAAGCCGTGGATCAATAAGGTGGTAGGTGGGTTTAGACACATCTTCATGTTTCAGCATGCCAATGCCATTTTTATGGCTTGTAAATTCATACAATGGTCCCTTGACCCATCACTTGAAGTTTCATGGCAAGATGACTCACTTTCTATTTTTCATGCTTTTTGAAACTTTTTACGGTTCAGGGTTTTTTAAAATTTTTTTGAAAGGAGTTTTGGCCCCAAACTTTGTAGACGTGATCCTTGTATTTTTGTTGGCATGCACAAAAAAATTCAGCCAAAAACTCGAAGTGTACAAGATTTTGTGACCATTTGAAAAAAGTGTCCCCATTTCAGACACTTTAATGGCTACTGGCAGCAAACCTGTAAAATCTCAAAAACTCTTTAAGGGGGTGTGAGTTCTCGAGGTTTGATGAGGGATAGGGGGCCAATATAAGGGCCAAGTACGAGCACCCATCGCACATCATGTGCGCACACCCCCCCGACCCCCCCGATCGTCGAAACCCTAATGCCACCGGTCAGGGTCTCCGGCGATGCTCCGACGATAGTGCCCCGACGAAGAAAAATGCGGCACCAGCACATGCTCGAGTCTAGCATGTGCTGCCGTAACCCTCGGTCCGGTCTGATCTTAGAATGGGAATGAACTTCGTATGCTTAGACTAGGAATAAACTCTGTATGCCTAAGTCAACCCATGAAACGAGCGTGCGGGCGTTCAGCCGGCCAAAAAGGCGGGATGCACAAGCTGGGGATCGGTCGGGTCCCCCTGTGCGTGCTGCCGATCTTACTGCCACAACCCTCGGTCTGGTCCAATCTTAGATTGGGAATGAACTCCGTATGACTAAGCCAACCGACGAAACGAGTGGGCGGACGGGCGAGCACTACGCTGGCCAGAGAGACAGGATGTGCAAGCCGTGGATCGGTAGGGTGGTAGGTGGGTTTAAGCACATCTTCATATTTCTGCATGCCAATGCCATTTTTATGGCTTGTAAATTCTTACAATGGTCCCTTAAGCCCTCACTTGAAGTTTCATGGCAAGACGACTCGTTTTCTATTTTTCATGATTTACGAAACTTTTTGCGGTTCCAGATTTTTTAAAATTTTTTCAGTAGGAGTTTTGGCCCCAAACTTGGTAAACATGATCCTTGTATTTTTTTTGGCATGCACAAAAAATTCTGCTAAAAAATCGAAGTGTACAAGATTTTGTGACCATTTGAAAAAAGTATCCCCATTTCAGACACTTTAATGGCTACTGGCAGCAAACCTGTAAAATCTCAAATGCTCTTTAAGGGGGTGTGAGTTCTCGAGGTTTGATGAGCGATAGGGGGCCAATATAAGGGCCAAGTATGAGCATCCATCACACATCATGTGCGCACACCCCTTCGGCCCCCCCAATTGCCGGAACCCCAATGCCGCCAGTCAGGTTCTCTGACGATGCTCCGGCGATGGTGCCCCGGCGAAGAAAAATACAGCACCAGCACATGCCCGAGCCCAGCATGTGCTGTCGTAACACTCGGTCTGGTCTGATCTTAGACTGAGAATGAACTCCATATGCTTAGACTGGGAATGAACTCCATATGCCTAAGTCAACCCATGAAACGAGCGTGCGGGCGCTCA
Organism: Durio zibethinus; assembly: GCF_047325235.1. Taxonomy (NCBI): domain Eukaryota; kingdom Viridiplantae; phylum Streptophyta; class Magnoliopsida; order Malvales; family Malvaceae; genus Durio; species Durio zibethinus. Next base: position 14,039,611 of record NC_143174.1, read on the forward strand.
GCTAGCCAGTGCGGCGAGATGCGCAAGCCGGGGATCGGTCGGGTCCCCCTCTGCATGTTGCCGATCCTGCTGCTGCAACCCTCAGTCTGGTCTGATCTTATACTGGGATTGGACTCCGTATGGCTAAGCCAACCGACGAAACGAGCGGGCGGGCGGGCAGGCACTATGCCGACCAGAGAGACGGGATGTGCAAGCCGTGGATCGATAGGGTGGTAGGTGGGTTTAGGCACATCTTCATATTTCTATGTGTCAATGCCATTTTTATGACTTGTAAATTCATACAATGGTCCCTGAAGCCGTCACGTGAAGTTTCGTGGCAAGACGACTCGTTTTCTATTTTTCATGATTTTTAAAACTTTTTGAGGTTCGAGATTTTTTAAAATTTTTTCGGAAGGAGGTTTGGCCGCAAACTTGGTAGACGTGATCCTTGTATTTTTGTTGGCATGCACAAAAAAATTCAGCTAAGAAATCGAAGTGTACAAGATTTTGTGACCATTTGAAAAAAGTATTCCCATTTTAGACACTTTAATGGCTACTGGCAGCAAACCTGTAAAATCTCAAATGCTCTTTAAGGGGGTGTGAGTTCTCCAGGTTTGATGAGGGATAGGGGGCCAATATAAGGGCAAAATACCAGCACCTATCGCACATCATGTGCGCACACCCCCCCGACCCCCCCGATCGTCGGAACCCCAATGCCTTCGATCAGGTTCTCCGACGATGCTCCGACGATGGTGCCCCGACGAAGAAAAATGCAGCACCAGCACATGCTTGGGCCCAGCATGTGCTGTCGTAACCCTCGGTCTGGTCCAATCTTAAACTGAGAATGAACTCTGTATGCCTAAGCCAACCGACGAAACGAGCAGGCGGATGGGGGGTACTACACCAGCCAGAGAGGCGGCATGCGCAAGCCGTGGATCGATAGGGTGGTAGGTGGGTTTAGGCATATCTTTATATTTCTGTGTGCCAATGCCATTTTTATGGCTTGTAAATTCATACAATGGTCCCTTAAGCCTTCGTGTGAAGTTTCATGGCAAGACGACTGGTTTTCTATTTTTCATGATTTTTGAAACTTTTTGCGGTTTGGGATTTTTTAAAATTTTTTCGGAAGGAGTTTTGGCTCCAAACCTGGTAGATGTGATCCTTCTATTTTTGTTGGCATGCACAAAAGAATTCAGGTAAAAACTCGAAGTGTACAAGATTTTGTGACCATTTGAAAAAAGTGTCCCTATTTCAGACACTTTAATGGCTACTGGTAGCAAACCTGTAAAATCTCAAATGCTCTTTAAGGGGGTGTGAATTCTCGAGGTTTGATGAGGGATAGGGGGCCAATATAAGGGCCAGGCACCAGCACCCATCATACATCATGTGCGCACACCCCCCCGGCCCCCCCAATCGTCGGAACCCCAATAACGTCAGTCAGGTTCTCCGGTGATGCTCCGACGATGGTGCCCTGACGAAGAAAAATGCGGCACCAGCACATGCCTGAGCCCAGCATGTGCTGTCACAACCCTTGGTCTGATCTGATCTTAGACTGGGAATGAACTCCATACGCTTAGACTGTGAATGAACTCCGTATGCCTAAGTCAACCCACGAAATAAGCGTGTAGGCTCTCAGCCGGCCAAAGGGATGGGATGCGCAAGTTGAGGATCGGTCGGGTCCCCCTCTGCGTGCTGTCGATCCTGCTACCTCAACCCTCGGTTCGGTCTGATCTTAGACTGGGAATGAACTCCGTATGCCTAAGCCAACCGATGAAACGAGCGGGTGGGCGGGCAGGCACCACGTCGACCAGAGAGGCGGGACGCGCAAGCCGTGGATGGATAACGTGGTAGGTGGGTTTAGGCACATCTTCAAATTTTTGCTTGCAATGCCATTTTTGTGGCTTGTAAATTCATACAGTGGTCCCTTAAGCCTTCGTGTGAAGTTTCATGGCAAGACGACTCGTTTTTTTATTTTTCATGATTTTTGAAACTTTTTACGGTTCGGGAATTTTTAAAATTTTTTCGGAAAGATTTTTGGCCCCAAACTTGGTAGATGTGATCCTTGTATTTTTGTTGGCATGCACGAAAAAATTCAGCTAAAAACTCGAAGTGTACAAGATTTTGTGACCATTTGAAAAAAGTGTCCCCATTTGAGACACTTTAATGGCTACTGGCAGCAAACCTATAATATCTCAAATGCTCTTTACGGTGGTGTGAGTTCTCGAGGTTTGATGAGGGATAGGGGGCCAATATAAGGGCCAAGCACCAGCACCCATCGCACATTATGTACGCACACCCCCCGGCCCCCCCGATCGTCGGAACCCCAATGCTGCCGGTCAAGTTCTCCGACGATGCTCCGGCGATGGTGCCTCGACGAAGAAAAATGTGACACCCGCACATGCTCGAGCCCAGCATGTGCTGTCGCAACCCTCGGTCTGGTCTGATCTTAGACTGGGAATGAACTCCATATGCTTGGACTGGGAATGAATTTCGTATGCCTGAGTCAACCCACGAAACGAGCGTGCGGGCGCTCAGCCGGCCAGAGGGGCGGGATGCGCAAGCCGAGGACCGATCGGGTCCCCCTCTACTTGCTGCCGATCCTGCTACCGTAACCCTCGATCCGGTCATATCTTAGACTGGGAATGAACTCAATATGCCGAAGCCAACCGACGAAACCCACAGGTGGACGGGCGAGCACTACGCCGGCCAGAGAGGCAAGATGCGCAAGCCGTGGATCGATAGGGTGGTAGGTGGGTTTAGGCAAATCTTCATATTTCTGCGTGCCAATGCCATTTTTATGGCTTGTAAATTCATACAATTGTCCCTTAAGCCTTCGTGTGAAGTTTCATGGCAAGACGACTTGTTTTCTATTTTTCACGATTTTTAAAATTTTTTACGGTTCGAGATTTTTTAAAATTTTTTCAAAAGGAGTTTTGGACCCAAACTTGGTAGATGTGATCCTTTTATTTTTTTTGGCATGCACAAAAACATTCAGATAAAAGCTCAAAGTGTACAAGATTTTGTGAGCATTTGAAAAAAGTGACCCCATTTCAGACACTTTAACGGCTACTGGCAGCAAACCTGTAAAATCTTAAATGCTCTTTAAGGGGGTGTGAGTTCTCAAGGTTTGATGAGGGATAGGGGGCCAATATAAGGGCCAAGCACCAGCACCCATCTCACATCATGTGCGCACACCCCCGCCGGCCCCCCCGATCGTCGGAACCCCAATGCCGCCGGTCAGGTTCACCGACGATGCTTTGGCGATAGTGCCCCGGTGAAGAAAAATGCGGCACCAGCACATGCCTGAGTCCAGCATGTGCTGCCGTAACCCTCAGTCTGGTCCGATCTTAGACTGGGAATGAACTCCGTATGCTAAGTCAACCCATGAAACGAGCGTGCGGACGCTCAGCCGGCCAGAGGGGTGGGATGCACAAGCCGGGCATCGGCCAGGTCCCCCTCTACGTGCTGCCGATCCTGCTGCCGCTAACCTCAGTTCGATCTGATCTTCGACTGGGAATGAACTCCGTATGTCTAAGCCAACCGACGAAACGAGTGAGTAGGCGGGCGGGCACTACGCCGGCCAGAAAGGCGGGATGCGCAAGCCGTGGATCGATAGGGTGGTAGGTGGGTTTAGGCACATCTTCATATTTCTGCATGCCAATGCTATTTTTATGGCTTGTAAATTCATACAATGGTCGCTTAAGCCTTCGTGTGAAGTTTCATGGCAATCCGACTCGTTTTCTATTTTTCATGATTTTTGAAAATTTTTACGGTTTGGGATTTTTTAAAATTTTTTCGGAAGGAGTTTTGGCCCCAAACTTGGTGGATGTGATCCTTGTATTTTTGTTGGCATGAACAAAAAAATTCAGCTAAAAACTCGAAGTGTACAAGATTTTGTAACCATTTGAAAAAAGTGTCCCCATTTCAGACACTTTCATGGCTACTGGCAGCAAACCTGTTAAATCTCAAATGCTCTTTAAGGGGGTGTGAGTTCTCAAGGTTTGATGAGGGATAGGGGGCCAATATAAGGGCCAATCACCAGCACCCATCACACATCATGTTCGCACACCAGCCCCTCGGCCCCCTCGATCGTTGGAACCCCAATGCCGTCGGTCAGGTTCTCCAACGATTCTCCGGTGATGGTGCCCCGACAAAGAAAAATGTGGCACCAGCACATGCCCGAGCCCAGCATGTGCTACCGTAACCCTCGGTTCAGTTCGATCTTAGACTGCGAATGCACACCATATGCTTAGACTGGGAATGAACTCCGTATGCCTAAGTAAACCCACGAAATGAGTGATTGGGCGCCCAGCCGACCAGAAGGGCGGGATGTGCAAGCTGAGGATCGGCCGGGTCCCCCTCTGCATGCTGTCGATCTTGCTATCGCAGCCCTCGGTCCAGTCCAATCTTAGACTGGGAATAAACTCCGTATGCCTAAGCCAAATGACGAAACGAACGGGCGGGTGGGCGGGCACTACGCCGGCCAGAGAGACGGGATGCGCAAGCCGTGGATCGATAGGGTGGTAGGTGGGTTTAGGAAAATCTTCATATTTCTATGTGTCAATGCAATTTTTATGGCTTGTAAATTCATACAATGGTCCCTTAAGCCTTCGTGTGAAGTTTCATGGCAAGACGACTCGTTTTCTATTTTTCACGATTTTGAAACTATTTACGGTTCGGGATTTTTTAAATTTTTTTGGAAGGTGTTTTGGCCCCAAACTTGGCAGACGTGATCCTTGTATTTTTGTTGGCATGCAAAAAAAAATTCAGCTATAAACTCGAAGTGTACAAGATTTTGTGACCATTTGAAAAAAGTGTCCCCATTTCAGACACTTTAATGGCTACTGGCAGCAAACTTGTAAAATCTCAAATACTCTTTAAGGGGGTGTGAGTTTTTAAGGTTTGATGAGGGATAGGGGGCTAATATAAGGGCCAAGTACCAGCATCCATCCTACATCATGTGCGCACACCCCCTGGCCCCCCCGATCATCGGAACCCCAATGCCGTAGGTCAGGTTCTCCGGCGATGCTCCTACGATGGTGCCCCAGGGAAGAAAAATGCCTCACCAGCACATGCTCAAGCCTAGCATGCACTGCCGTAACCCTCGGTCCGGTCCGATCTTAGACTGGGAATGAACTCCGTATGCCTAAGTCAACCCATGAAACGAGCGTGTGGGCGCTCAGTCGGCCAGATTGGCGGGATACGCAAGCCGGGGATCGACTGGGTCCCCCTTTGCGTGCTGCCGATCCTGCTACCGCAACCCTTGGTCTGGTTTGATCTTAGACTGGGAATGAACTCCATATGCCTAAGCCAACCGATGAAACGAGCGAGCGGTCGGGTGGGCGGGCACTACCCCGGCCAGAAAGATGGGATGCGCAAGCCATGGATCATAGGGTGGTAGGTGGGTTTAGGCACATCTTCATATTTCTATGTTCCAATGCCATTTTTATGCCTTCTAAATTCATACAATGGTCCCTTAAGCCTTCGTGTGAAATTTCTTAGCAAGACGACTCGTTTTCTATTTTTCACAATTTTTAAAACTTTTTACGGTTCAGGATTTTTTAAAATCTTTTCGGAAGGAGTTTTGGCCTCGACCTTGGTAGACGTGATCCTTTTATTTTTTTTGGCTTGCACAAAAAAATTCAGCTAAAAACTCGTAGTGTACAAGATTTTGTGACCATTTTAAAAAAGTGTCCCCATTTCAGATACTTTAATGGCTACTGGTGGCAAACCTGTAAAATCTCAAATGCTCTCTAAGGGGGTGTGAGTTCTCGAGGTTTGATGAGCGATAGGGGGCCAATATAAGGGCCAAGTACCAGCACCCATCGCACATCATGTGCGCACACCCTGCCCGGCCCCCCCGATTGTCGGAACCCCAATGCCGTCGGTCAGGTTCTCAGGTGATGCTCCGATGATGGTGCCCCGACGAAGAAAAATGCAACACCAGCACATGCCGAGCCCAGCATGTGCTGCCGCAAGCCTCGGTCCGATCCGATCTTAGACTGGGAATGAACTCCATATGCCTAAGTCAACCCACGAAAAGAACGTGCAGGCGTTCAGCCAGCCAGAGGGGCGGTATGCGAAAGACGGGGATCGGCTGTGTCCCCCTCTACGTGCCATCAATCCTGCTACCGCAACCCTCTGTTCGGTTCGATCTTAGACGGAAAATGAACACCGTATGTCTAAGCCAACCGATGAAACGAGCGGGCAGGCGGGCGGGCACTACGTCGGCCAGAGAAGCGGGATGCGCAAGCCGTGGATCGATAGGGTGGTAGGTGGGTTTAGGCATATCTTCATATTTCTGTGTGCCAATGCCATTTTTATGGCTTGCAAATTCATACAATGGTCCCTTAAGCCTTCACGTGAAGTGTCATGGCAAGACGACTCGTTTTCTATTTTTCATGATTTTTGAAACTTTTTACGGTTCAAGATTTTTTAAAATTTTTTTGAAAGGCATTTTGGCCCTGAACTTTTTAGACGTGATCCTTGTATTTTTGTTGGCATGCAAAAAAAACTTCAGCTAAAAACTCGAAGTGTACAAGATTTTGTGACCATTTGAAAAAAGTGTCCCCATTTTAGACACTTTAATGGCTATTGGCAGCGAACCTGTAAAATCTCAAATGCTCTTTAAGGGGGTGTGAGCTCTCGACGTTTGATGAGGGATAGGGGGCCAATATAAGGGCCAAGTACCAGCACCTATCGTACTTCATGTGCGCACACCCCCGGCCCCCCGATCGTTGGAACCCCAATGCCGTCGGTCAGGTTCTCCGACGATGCTCTAGCGATGGTGCCCCAGTGAAGAAAAATACGGCACCAGCACATGCCTGAGCCTAGCATGTGCTGCCGCAACCCTCGGACCGGTACGATCTTATACTTGGAATGAACTTCGTGTGCTTAGACTGGGAATGAACTCCGTATGCCTAAGATAACCCATGAAACGAGCGTGCGGGCGCTCAGCCGGCCAGAAGGGTGGGATACGCAAGCCGGGGATCGACGGGGTCCCCCTCTATGTGCTGCAGATCCTACTACTGCAACCCTCAATCCGGTCTAATTTTAGACTGGGAATGAACTTCGTATGCCTAAGCCAACCGACGAAACGAGCGACGGACGGGCGGGCAAGCAGGCGGGCACTACGCCGGCCAGAGAGACGGGATGCGTAAGCCGTGGATCGATAGGGTCGCAGGTGGGTTTAGGCACGTCTTCATATTTCTGTGTGCCAATGCCATTTTTGTGGCTTGTAAATTCATACAATGGTCCCTTAAGCCTTCACGTGAAGTTTCATGCCAAGACGACTCGTTTTCTATTTTTCACGATTTTTGAAACTTTTTGCAGTTTGGGATTTTTTAAAATTTTTTTGGAAGGAGTTTTGGCCCCAAACTTAGATGTGATCCTTGTATTTTTGTTGGCATGCAAAAAAAAATTTAGCTAAAAACTCGAAGTGTACAAGATTTTGTGACCATTTGAAGAAAGTGTCCCCATTTCAGACACTTTAATTGCTACTGGCAGCAATCCTGTAAAATCTCAAATGCTCTTTAAGGCAATGTGAGTTCTCACGGTTTGATGAGGGACCTAGGGCCAATATAGGGGCCAAGTACCCGCACCCATCGCACATCATGTGCGTACACCCCCCGATCCCCCCGATCATCGGAACCCAATACCGTCGATCAGGTTCTCCGACGAAGAAAAATGCGGCACCAGCACATGCCCGAGCCCAGCATGTGCTGCTGCAACCCTCGGTCTGGTCTGATCTTAGACTGGGAATGAACTCCGTATGCCTAAGTCAACCCACGAAACGAGCGTGCGGGCGCTCAGTCGGCCAGAGGGGCGGGATGTGCACGACGGGGATCGATCGGGTCCACCTCTGTGTGCTGCTGATTCTGCTATTGCAACCCTCGGTCTGATCCAATCTTAGACTGGGAATGAACTCTGTATGCCTAAGCCAACCGACGAAACGAGCGGACGGGCGGGCACTACGCAGGCCAGAGAGACGGGATGCGCAAGCCGTGGATCGATAGGGTGGTAGGTGGGTTTAGGCACATCATGGTAGACGTGATCCATGTATTTTTGTTGGCATGCACAAAAGAATTCAGCTAGAAACTCGAAGTGTACAAGATTTTGTGACCATTTGAAAAAAGTGTCCCCATTTCAGACACTTTAATGGCTACTGGCAGCAAACCTGTAAAATCTCAAATGCTCTTTAAAGGGGTGTGAGTTCTCGAGGTTTGATGAGGGATAGAGGGCCAATATAAGGGCCAAGTACCAGCAACCATCGCACATCATGTGCGCACATCCCCCTGGCCCCCTCGATCACCGGAACCCTAATGCTGCCGGTCAGGTTCTCCGACGATGCTCCGGCGATGGTGCCCCGACGAAGAAAAATACGGCCCCAGCACATGCTCGAGCCCAGCATGTGCTACCGCAACCCTCGGTCTGGTCCGATCTTAGACTGGGAATGAACTCCGTATGCTTAGACTAGAAATGAACTACGTATGCCTAAGTCAACCCACGAAACGAGCGTGCGGGCGCTCAACCAGCCAGAGGGGCGGGATACGTAAGTCGGGGATCGATCGGGTCCCCTTCTGTGTGTTGCCGATTCTGCTATTGCAACCCTCAGTCTGATCCAATCTTAGACTGGGAATGAACTCTGTATGCCTAAGCCAACCGACAAAACGAGCGAGCGGGCAGGCGGGCGGGTACTGCGCCGGCCAGAGAGACGGGATGCACATGCCGTGGATTGATAGGGTGGTAGGTGGGTTTAGGCACATCATCATATTTCTGCATGCCAATGCCATTTTTATGCCTTGTAAATTCATACCATGGTCACTTAAGCCTTCACGTGAAGTTTCATGGCAAGACGACTCGTTTTCTATTTTTCATGATTTTTCAAACTTTTTACGGTTCAGGATTTTTTAAAGTTTCTTCAGAAGGAGTTTTGGCCCCAAACTTGGTAGACATGAACCTTGTATTTTTTTTGGCATGCACAAAAAAATTCAGCTAAAAACTCGAAGTGTACAAGATTTTGTGACCATTTGAAAAAAGTGTCCCCATTTCAAACACTTTAATGGCTACTGACAGCAAACCTGTAAAATCTCAAATGCTCTTTAAGGGGGTGTGAGTTCTTGAGGTTTGATGAGGATAGGGGGCCAATATAAGGGCCAAGTACCAGCACCCATCGCACATCATGTGCGCACACCCCCCGGCCCCCCCGATCGTCGGAACTCCAATGCCACCGATCAGGTTCTTCGGTGATGCTCCGGTGATAGTGCCCCGGGGAAGAAAAATGCGGCACCAGCACATGCCCGGGCCCAACATGTGCTTTCGCAACCCTCGGTCTGGTCTGATCTTAGATTGGGAATGAACTTTGTATGCTTAGACTAGGAATGAACTCCTTATGACTAAGTCAACCCATGAAATGAGCGTACGGGCGCTCAGTCGGCCAGAGGGGCGAGATGAACAAGCCGGGGATTGGTCGGTCCCCTTCTACTTACTGTCGATCCTGCTGTCGTAACCCTTGGTTCGGTCCAATCTTAGACTGGGAATGAACTCCATATGCCTAACCAACCGACGAAACGAGCGGGCGGGCGGGCAGGCGGGCACTACGTCGGCCAGAGAGACGGGATGCGCAAGCCGTGGATCGATAGGGTGGTAGGTAGGTTTAGGCACATCTTCATATTTCTGCGTGCCAATGCCATTTTTATGGCTTGTAAATTCACACAACGGTCCCTTAAGCCTTCACGTGAAGTTTCATGGCAAGACGACTCGTTTTCTATTTTTCACGATTTTTGAAACTTTTTACGGTTCAGGATTTTTTAAAATTTTTTTGAAAGTAGTTTTGGCCCGATCCTTGGTAGACATGATCCTTGTATTTTTTTTGGCATGCACAAAAAAATTTAGCTAAAAACTCGAAGTGTACAAGATTTTGTGACCATTTGAAAAAAGTGTCCCCATTTCAGACACTTTAATGGCTACTGGCAGCAAACCTGTAAAATCTCAAATGCTCTTTAAGGGGGTGTGAGTTCTTGAGGCTTGATGAGGGATAGGGGCCAATATAAGGGCCAAGTACCAGCACCCATCGCACATCATGTGTGCACCCCCCGGCCCCTCCGATCGCCGAAACCCTAATGCCGCCGGTCAGGCTCTCCGGCAATGCTCATGTGATGGTGCCCCGGAGAAGAAAAATGCGACACAGCACGTACCCGAGCCCGGCATGTGCTGTCGCAACCCTCGGTCCGGTCTGATCTTAGACTGGGAATGAACTTCGTATGCTTAGACTGAGAATGGACTCCGTATGCCTAAGTTAACTCACGAAACGAGCGTGCGGGCGCTCAGTCGGCCAGAGGGGCAGGATGCACAAGCCGGGGATCAGCCTGGTCCCCCTCTGTGTGCTACCATAACCCTCGGTCTGGTCTGATCTTAGACTGGGAATGAATTTCGTATGCCTAAGCCAACCAACGAAACGAGCGAACGGGCAGGCACTACGTTGGCCAGAGAGGCAGGATGAGCAAGCCGTGGATTGATAGGGTGGTAGGTGGGTTTAGGCACATCTTCATATTTCTTCATGCCAATGCAATTTTTATGGCTTGTAAATTCGTACAATGGTCCCTTAAGCCTTCACGTGAAGTTTCATGGCAAGACGACTCATTTTCTATTTTTCACGATTTTTGAAACTTTTTGCGGTTCAGGATTTTTTAAAATTTTTTTCGAAGGATTTTTCGCCCCAAACTTGGTAGACGTGATCCTTGTATTTTTATTGGCATGCACAAAAAACTTCAGCTAAAAACTCTAAGTGTACAAGATTTTGTGACAAATTGAAAAAAGTGTCCCCATTCCAAACACTTTAATGGCTACTAGCAGCAAACCTCTAAAATCTCAAATGCTCTTTAAGGGGGTGTGAGTTCTCAAGGTTTGATGAGGGATAGGGGGCCAATATAAGGGCCAAGTACCAGCACCCATCGCACATCATGTGCTCACACCCCCCGGCCCCCTCGATCGCCGGAACCCCAATACCGTCCGGTGATGGTGCCCTGACGAAGAAAAATGCAAGACCAGCACATGCTCGAGCCCAGCATGTGCTGCCGCAACCCTCGATCCGGTCCGATCTTAGACTTGGAATTAACCCTGTATGCTTAGACTGGGAATGAACTCCGTATGCCTAAGTCAACCCACGAAACGAGCGTGGGGGCGCTTAGCCGAACAGAGGGGCGAGATGCACAAGCCGGGGATCGATCGGGTCCCCCTCTGTGTGCTGCTGATCCTGCTACCGTAACCCTTGTTCTGGTCTGATCTTCGACTGAGAATGAACTCTGTATGCCTAAGCCAACCGATGAAACAAGCGTATAGACGGGCGGGCGGGCGGGCTCTACGCCGGCCAGAGAGGCAGGATGCGCAAGCCGTGGATCGATAGAGTGGTAGGCGGGTTTAGGCACATCTTCATATTTCTGCATGCCAATGCCATTTTTATGGCTTATAAATTCGTACAATGGTCCCTTAAGCCTTCACGTGAAGTTTCATGGCAAGACGACTCGTTTTCTATTTTTCACAATTTTTGAAACTTTTTGTGGTTCGGGATTTTTTAAAATTTTTTTGGAAGGCGTTTTGGCCCCAAACTTGGTTGACGTGATCCTTGTATTTTTATTGGCATGCACAAAAAAATTCAGCTGAAAACTCTAAGTGTACAAGATTTTGTGACAAATTGAAAAAAGTGTCCCCATTCCAAACACTTTAATGGCTACTAGCAGCAAACCTCTAAAATCTCAAATGCTCTTTAAGGGGGTGTGAGTTCTCAAGGTTTGATGAGGGATAGGGGGCCAATATAAGGGCCAAGTACCAGCACCCATCGCACATCATGTGCTCACACCCCCCGGCCCCCTCGATCGCCGGAACCCCAATACCGTCCGGTGATGGTGCCCCGACGAAGAAAAATGCAAGACCAGCACATGCTCGAGCCCAGCATGTGCTGCCGCAACCCTCGGTCCGGTCCGATCTTAGACTTGGAATTAACCCTGTATGCTTAGACTGGGAATGAACTCCGTATGCCTAAGTCAACCCACGAAACGAGCGTGGGGGCGCTTAGCCGAACAGAGGGGCGAGATGCACAAGCCGGGGATCGATCGGGTCCCCCTCTGTGTGCTGCTGATCCTGCTACCGTAACCCTTGTTCTAGTCTGATCTTTGACTGAGAATGAACTCTGTATGCCTAAGCCAACCGACGAAACAAGCGTATAGACGGGCGGGCGGGCGGGCGAGCTCTACGCCGGCCAGAGAGGCAGGATGCGCAAGCCGTGGATCGATAGAGTGGTAGGCTGGTTTAGGCACATCTTCATATTTCTGCATGCCAATGCCATTTTTATGGCTTATAAATTCGTACAATGGTCCCTTAAGCCTTCACGTGAAGTTTCATGGCAAGACGACTCGTTTTCTATTTTTCACAATTTTTGAAACTTTTTGTGGTTCGGGATTTTTTAAAATTTTTTTGGAAGGCGTTTTGGCCTCAAACTTGGTTGACGTGATCCTTGTATTTTTATTGGCATGCACAAAAAAATTCAGCTGAAAACTCTAAGTGTACAAGATTTTGTGACAAATTGAAAAAAGTGTCCCCATTCCAAACACTTTAATGGCTACTAGCAGCAAACCTCTAAAATCTCAAATGCTCTTTAAGGGGGTGTGAGTTCTCAAGGTTTGATGAGGGATAGGGGGCCAATATAAGGGCCAAGTACCAGCACCCATCTCACATCATGTGCTCACACCCCCCGGCCCCCTCGATCGTCGAAACCCCAATACCGTCCGACGATGGTGCCCTGGCGAAGAAAAATACGGGACCAACACATGCCCGAGCCTAGCATGTGCTGTCGCAACCCTCGGTCTGGTCCGATGTTAGATTGCGAATTAACCCTGTATGCTTAGACTGGGAATGAACTCCGTATGCCTAAGTCAACCCATTAAACGAGCGCGCGGGCACTGAGCCGGCCAGAGGGGCGGGATGCGCAAGTCGGGGATCGGTCAGGTCCCCCTCTGCGTGTTGCTGATCCTGCTGCCGTAACCCTTGGTCTGGTCCAATCTTAGACTGAGAATGAACTCCGTATGCCTAAGCCAACCGACGAAATGAGTGTATGGGCGGGCGGGCAGGCTCTACGCCGGCCAGGGAGACGAGATGCGCAAGCCGTGGATCGATAGGGTGGTAGGCGGGTTTAGCCACATCTTTATATTTCTACATGCCAATGCCATTTTTATGGCTTGTAAATTCATACAATGGTCCTTTAAGCCTTCACGTGAAGTTTCATGGCAAGATGACTCGTTTTCTATTTTTCACAATTTTTGAAACCATTTTGCGGTTCAATATTTTTTAAATTTTTTTCGGAAGGAGTTTTGGCCCCAAACTTGGTAGACGTGATCCTTTTATTTTTTTTGGCATGCACAAAAAAATTCAGCTAAAAACTCGAAGTGTACAAGATTTTGTGACCATTTGAAAAAAGTGTCCCCATTTTCGACACTTTAATGGCTATTGGCAGCAAACCTGTAAAATCTCAAATGCTCTTTAAGGGGGTGTGAGTTCTCGAGGTCTGATGAGGTATAGGGGGCCAATATAAGGGCCAAGTACCATTACCCATCGCACATCATGTGCGTACACCCCCCGGCCCCCCCGATGATCGAAACCCCAATGCCGTCGGTCAGGTTCTTCGGTGATGCTCCGACGATGCTCCGACGATGGTGCCCCAACGAAGAAAAAAGCGGCACCAGCACATGCCCGAGCCCAGCATGTGCTGCTACAACCCTCGGTCAAGTCCGATCTTAGACTGGGAATCACCTCCGTATGCTTAGACTGGGAATGAACTCTGTATGCCTAAGACAACTCACGAAATGAGCGTGCGAGCGCTCAACTGTCCAGAGGGGCGGGAAGCGCAAGTCGGGGATCGATCGGGTCCCCCTCTGCATGCTGTCGATCTTAGACTGAGAATGAACTCCGTATGCCTAAGCCAACCGTCGAAACAAGCGGACGGGCGGGCACTACGCCGACCAGAGAGACGAGATGCGCAAGCTGTGGATCGGAATGGTGGTAGGTGGGTTTAGGCACATCTTCATATTGCTGCATGTGAATGCCATTTTTATGGCTTGTAAATTCATACAATGGTCCCTTAAGCCTTCACTTGAAGTTTCATGGCAAGAAGACTCGTTTTCTATTTTTAACAAATTTTGAAACTTTTTGCGGTTCGAGATTTTTCAAAATTTTTTCGCAAGGAGATTTGGCCCCAAACTTGGTAGACGTGATCCTTGAATTTTTGTTGGCATGCACAAAAACATTCAGCTAAAAACTCGAAGTGTAAAAGATTTTGTGACTATTTGAAAAAAGTGTTCCCATTTCAAACACTTTAATGGCTACTGACAGCAAACCTGTGAAATCTCAAATGCTCTTTAAGGGGGTGTGAGTTCTCCAGGTTTGATGAGGGATAGGGGGACAATATAAGGGCCAAGTACCAGCACCCATCGCACATCATGTGATGAACACCCCCTTCGGCCACCTTGATCGCCGAAACCCCAATGCTGTCAGTTAGGTTCTCCGACGATACTCCGACGATGGCACCCCGACGAAGAAAAATACGGCACCAGCACATGCCCGAGCCCAGCATGTGCTATTGCAACCCCTGGTTTGGTCTGATCTTAGACTGGGAATGAACTCCGTATGCCGAAGTCAACCCACGAAACGAGCATGCGGGCGCTCAGCCGGCCAGAGGGGTGAGATGTGCAAGCTGGGGATTGGTCGTGTCCCCCTCAACATGCTGCTGATCCTGCTACCACAACCCTTGGTCTGATCTGATCTTAGACTGGGAATGAACTCCGTATGCCTAAGCCAACCGACGAAACGAGCGGGCAGGCGAACGGGCGAGCACTACGCCGACCAGAGAGACGGGATGCGCAAGCCGTGGATCGATAGGGTGGTAGGTGGGTTTAGACACATCTTCATATTTCTGCGTGCCAATGCCATTTTTATGGCTTGTAAATTCATACAATGGTCCCTTAAGCCTTCACGTGAAGTTTCATGGTAAGACGACTCGTTTTTTATTTTTCACGATTTTTAAAACTTTTTGCGGTTCGAGATTTTTTAAAATTTTTTCGGAAGGCGTTTTGGCCCCAAACTTGGTCGACGTGATCCTTGTATTTTTGTTGGCATGCACAAAAACATTCAGCTAAAAACTCGAAGTGTAAAAGATTTTGTGAGCATTTGAAAAAAGTGTTCCCATTTCAGACACTTTAATGGCAACTGGCAGCGCACCTGTAAAATCTCAAATGCTCTTTAAGGGGGTGTGAGTTCTTGAGGTTTGATGAGGGATAGGGGCCAATATAAGGGACAAGTACCAGCACCTATCACACATCATGTGCGCACACCCGCCCCCGGCTCCCCGATGACCGGAACCCCAATACCGCCAGTCAGGTTCTCTAACGATGCTCCGACGATGGTGCCCCAACGAAGAAAAATGCAGCACCAGCACATGTTCGAGCCCAGCATGTGCTACAGCAACGCTCGGTCCGGTCCGATCTTAGACTGGGAATGAACTCCGTATGGCTAAGCCAAACGACAAAACGAACGGGCAGGCGGGCGGGCGGGCACTACGTCGGCCAGAGAGACGGGATGCGCAAGCCGTGGATCGATAGGGTGGTAGGTGGGTTTAGGCACATCTTCATATTTCTGTGTGCCAATGCCATTTTTATGGCTTGTAAATTCATACAATGGTCCATTAAGCCTTCACGTGAAGTTTCATGGCAAGACTACTCGTTTTCTATTTTTCACGATTTTTGAAACTTTTTACGATTCAGGATTTTTTTAAAATTTTTTCGAAAGGATTTTTGGCCCCAAACTTGGTAGACATGACCGTTGTATTTTTTTTGGCTTGCATAAAAAAATTCGGCTACAAGCTCGAAATGTACAAGATTTTGTGAGCATTTGAAAAAAGTGTCCCCATTTTAGACACTTTAATGGCTACTGGCAACAAACCTGTAAAATCTCAAATGCTCTTTAAGGGGGTGTGAGTTCTCAAGGTTTGATGAGGGATAGGGGGCCAATATAAGGGCCAAGTACCAGCACCCATCGCCCATCATGTGTGCACACCCGCCCCCAACTCCCCCGATCGTCGGAACCCCAATGCCGCCAGTCAGGTTCTCCGATGATGCTCCGGTGATGGTGCCTCGGTGAAGAAAAATGTGGCACCAGCACATGCTCAAGCCCAGCATGTGCTCCAGCAACCCTCGGTCCGGTCCGATCTTAGACTGGGAATGAACTCCATATGCCTAAGCCAATCGAAGAAACGAGCGGGCGGGCGGGTGGACACTACGCCGGCCAGAGAGACGGAATGTGCAAGCCGTGGATCGATAGGGTGGTAAGTGGGTTTAGGCACATCTTCATATTTCTATGTGCCAATGCCATTTTTATGGCTTGTAAATTCATACAATGGTCCCTTAAGCCTTCACGTGAAGTTTCATGGCAGGACGACTCGTTTTCTATTTTTAATGATTTTCAAAACTTTTTGCGGTTCAGGATTTTTTAAAATTTTTTCGGAAGGAGTTTTGGCTCCAAACTTGGTAGACGTGATCCTTGTATTTTTGTTGGCATGCACAAAAACAATCAGCTAAAAACTCGAAGTGTACAAGATTTTGTGACCATTTGAAAAAAGTGTCCCCATTTCAGACACTTTAATGGCTACTGGTAGCAAACCTGTAAAATCTCAAATGCTCTTTAAGGGGGTGTAAGTTCTCGAGGTTTGATGGGGGATAGGGGGCCAATATAAGGGCCAAGTACTAGCACCGATCACACATCATGTGTGCACACCCCCCGGCCCCCCCGATCATCGGAACCTCAATGCCGCCAGTCAAGTTCTCCGAAGATGCTCCGACGATGGTGCCTCGACGAAGAAAAATGTGGCACCAGCACATGCTCGAGCCCAGCATGTGCTGCAGCAACCCTCGGTCTGATCCAATTTTAGACTGGGAATGAACTCTGTATGCCTAAGCCGACGGACAAAACGAACGGGCGGGCGGGCACTACGTCGGCCAGAGAGACGGGATGTGCAAGCCGTGGATCGATAGGGTGGTAGGTGGGTTTAGGCACTCTTCATATTTCTGTGTGGTAATGCCATTTTTATGGCTTGTAAATTCATACAATGGTCCCTTAAGCCTTCACGTGAAGTTTCATGGCAAGATGACTCGTTTTCTATTTTTCATGATTTTCAAAACTTTTTGCGGTTGGAGATTTTTTAAAATTTTTTCGGAAGTAGTTTTGGCCCCAAACATGATAGACGTGATCCTTGGATTTTTTTTGGTATGCACAAAAAAAATCATCTAAAAACTCGAAGTGTACAAGATTCTGTGGCCATTTGAAAAAAGTGTCCCCATTTCAAACACTTTAATGGCTACTGGCAGCAAACCTGTAAAATTTCAAATGCTTTTTAAGGGGGTGTGAGTTCTCGAGGCTTGATGGGGATAGGGGACCAATATAAGGGCCAAGTACCAGCACTGATCGCACATCATGTGTGCACACCGCCTGGCCCCCCGATCGTCGGAACCCTAATGCCGTTGGTCAGGTTCTCCGGTGATTGTGCCCCAACGAAGAAAAATGCAGCACCAGCACATGCCCGAGCCCAGCATGTGCTGCCGCAACCCTCAGTCCAATTCGATCTTAGACTGGGAATGAACTCCGTACGCCTAAGTCAACCCATGAAATGAGCGTACGGGCATTCAGCCGGCCATAGGGGTGGGATGCGCAAGCCGAGGATCGATCGAGTACTCCTCTACGTGCTGTCGATCCTGCTGCTGCAACCCTCACTTCGGTCTGATCTTAGAGTGGGCACGAACTCCATATGCCTAAGCGAACCGACGAACCAAGCGGGCTGCTGGGCGGGCGGGCACTACGTCGGCCAGAGAGACGGGATGCGTAAGCCGTGGATCGATAGGGTGGTAGGTGGGTTTAGGCACATCTTCATATCTCTACGTGCCAATGCCATTTTTATGGCTTGTAAATTCATACAATGGTCCCTTAAGCCTTCACGTGAAGTTTCATGGCAAGACAACTCGTTTTCTATTTTTCACGATTTTCGAAACTTTTTGTCGTTCGAAATTTTTTAAAATTTTTTCGGAAGGAGTTTTGGCCCCAAACTTGGTAGACGTGATCCTTGTATTTTTGGTATGCACAAAAAAAATCAGCTAAAAACTCGAAGTGTACAAGATTTTGTGACCATTTGAAAAAAGGGCCAATATAAGGGCCAATATAAGGGCCAAGTACCAGCACCAATCGCACATCATGTGCACACACCACCCCCGACCCCCCCGACCGCTGAACCCCAATGTCGTCGATCAGGTTCTCTGGCGATGCTCCGGCGATGGTGCCCCGATGAAGAAAAATACGAACCAGCACATGCCCGAGCCCAGCATGTGCTGTCGTAACCTTCGGTCCGGTTTGATCTTAGACTCGGAATAAAGTTCGTATTCTTAGATTGGAATGACCTCTGTATGCCTAAGTCAACCCAAGAAACGAGCGTGCAGGCACTCAGCCGGCCAAAGGGGCGGGATGCGCAAGCCGTGAATCAGTCGAGTCCCTCTTTGCGTGCTGCCGATCCTGCTGCCCTCGGTCTAGTCCGATTTTAGACTAGGAATGAACTCCGTATACCTAAACCAACCGACAAAACAAGCGGGCGGGCACTACACCGACTAGAGGGGCAGAATGCGTAAGTCGGGGATCGGTCAGGTCCTCCTCTGCGTGCTGTCGATCCTACTACCACAACCCTTGGTCCAGTCCAATCTTAGACTTGGAATGAACTCCATATGCCTAAGCCAACCGATGAAACGAGCGGGTGGGCACTACGCCGGCCAAAGAGACCGGATGCGCAAGATGTGGATCGATAGGGTGGTAGGTGGGTTTAGGCACATCTTCATATTTTTGCATGCCGATGCCATTTTCATGGCTTGTAAATTCATACGATGGTCCCTTAAGCCTTCACATGAAGTTTCTTGGCAAGACGACTCGTTTTCTATTTTTCATGATTTTCCAAACTTTTTACGGTTCGAGATTTTTTAAAATTTTTTTCGAAAGAGTTTTGGCCACAAACATGGTAGATGTGATCATTGTATTTTTTTTGGCATGCACAAAAAAATTCAGCTAAAAACTCGAAGTGTACAAGATTTTGTGACCATTTGAAAAAAGTGTCCCCATTTCAGACACTTTAATGACTACTGGCAGCAAACCTGTAAAATTTCAAATGCTCTTTAAGGGGGTGTGAGTTCTCGAGGTTTGATGACGGATAGGGGGCCAATATAAGGACCAAGTACCAGCACCCATCACACATCATGTGCGCACACACCCCCGACCCCCCCGATCGTCGGAATCCTAATGCCGTCGGTCAGGTTCTCCGACAATGCTCCGACGATGCTTTGGCGATGGTGCCCCGGTGAAGAAAAATGCGGCACCAGCACATGCCCGATCCCAACATGTGCTACCACAACCCTCAATCCGATCTGATCTTAGACTGGGAATGAACTTCGTATGCTTAGACTGGGAATGAACTTCGTATGCTTAGACTGGGAATGAACTCCGTATGCCTAAGTCAACCCACGAAACGAGCGTGCGGGCGCTCAACCGGCCAGAAGGTCGGGATGCGCAAGCCGAGGATCGACCGGGTCCCCCTCTGTGTGCTACCAATCCTACTACCTCAATCCTCATTCCGATCCGATCTTAGACTGGGAATGAACTCCGTATGCCTAAGCCAATCGATGAAACAAGAAGACGGGTGAGCGGGCGGGCAGGCACTACACCGGTCAGAGAGACGGGATGCGCAAGCCGTCGATCGATAGGGTGGTAGGTGGGTTTAGGCACATCTTCACATTTCTGCGTGCCAATGCCATTTTTATGGCTTCTAAATTGATACAATGGTCCCTTAAGCCTTCAGTGAAGTTTCATGGCAAGACGACTCGTTTTCTATTTTTCATGATTTTCGAAACTTTTTATGGTTCAAGATTTTTTAAAATTTTTTTGGAATGAGTTTTGGCCCCAAACTTGTTAGACGTGATCATTGTATTTTTGTTGGCATGCATAAAAAAATTTAGCTAAAAACTCGAAGTGTACACGATTTTGTGACCATTTGAATAAAGTGTCCCCATTTCAGACACTTTAATGGCTACTGGCAGCAAACCTGTAAAATCTTAAATGCTCTTTAAGGGGGTGTGAGTTCTCGAGGTTTGATGAGGGATAGGGGGCCAATATAAGGGCCATGTACCAACAGTCATCGCACATCATGTCCGCACACCCCTCGGCCCCTTCGATCGTCGGAACCCCAATGCTGCCAGTCAGGTTCTCCGACGATGCTCCGATGATGGTACCCCGGCGAAGAAAAATGAGGCACCAGGACCTGACCGAGCCCAACATGTGTGGCTGCAACCCTTGGTTCGGTCCGATCTTAGACTAGGAATGAACTCCGTATGCTTAGACTAGAAATGAACTCCGTATGCCTAAGTCAACCCATGAAACGAGCGTGCGGGCGCTCAGCCGGGGATCGGTTGGTCCCCCTCTGCGTGCTGTCGCAACCCTCGGTCCGGTCCGATCTTAGACTGGGAATGAACTCCGTATGCTTAAGCCAACCGACGAAACGAGCGAACGGGCGGGCGGGCGGGCGGACGGGCGGGCGGGCACTACGTCGGCCAAAGAGACGGGATGCGCAAGCCGTGGATCGATAGGGTGGTATGTGGGTTTAGGCACATCTTCATCTTTCTACATGCCAATGCCATTTTTATGGCTTGTAAATTCATACAATGGTTCCTTAAGCCTTCACGTGAAGTTTCATGGTAAGATGACTCGTTTTTTATTTTTCACGATTTTCAAAACTTTTTACGGTTCGGGATTTTTTAAAATTTTTTTCGAAGGAGTTTTGGCCCCAAACTTGGTAGACGTGATCCTTGTATTTTCATTGGCTGCACAAAAAAATTCAGCTAAAAACTCGAAGTGTACAAGATTTTGTGGCCATTTGAAAAAAGTGTCACCATTTCAGACACTTTAATGGCTACTGGCCGCAAACCTGTAAAATCTCAAATGCTTTTTAAGGGGGTGTGAGTTCTCGAGGTTTGATGAGGGATAGGGGGCCAATATATGGGCCAAGTACTAGCACCCATCGCACATCATGTGCGCACACCCCCCTCGGCCCCCTCGATCGCCGGAACCCCAATGCCATCGATCAGGTTCTCCGACGATGCTCCGACGATGGTGCCCCGACGAAGAAAAATACGGCACCAGCATATGCCCGAGCCCAGCATGTGCTACCGCAACCCTCGGTCCGGACCGATCTTAGGCTAGGAATGAACTCCATATGCTTAGACTGTGAATGAACTCTGTATGCCTAAGTCAACCCGAAAAACGAGCGTGCGGGCGTTCAACCGGCCAGAGGGGTGGGATGCGTAACCCGAGGGTCGGTCGGGTGCCCCTCTGCGTGCTACCGATCTTGCTGCCGCAACCCTCAGTCCGATCTGATCTTAGACTAGGAATGAACTCCGTATGCCGAAGCCAACCGATGAAACGAGCGGGCGGGCAGATGGGTGGGCACTATGCCGACCAGAGAGACGGGATGAGCAAGCCGTGGATCGATAGGGTGGTAGGTGCGTTTAGGTACATCTTTATATTTCTGTGTGCAACCACCATTTTTATGGATTGTAAATTCATACAATGGTCCCCTAAGCCTTCACGTGAAGTTTCATGGCAAGACGACTCGTTTTTTATTTTTTATGATTTTCAAAACTCTTTGCGGTTCGAGATTTTTTAAAATTTTTTTGGAAGGAGTTTTGGCCCCAAACTTGGTAGACATGATCCTTGTATTTTTTTTTGGCATGCACAAAAGAATTCAGCTAAAAACTCGAAGTGTACAAGATTTTGTGACCATTGGAAAAAAGTGTCCCCATTTCAGACACTTTAATGGCTACTGGCAGCAAACTTGTAAAATCTCAATTGCACTTTAAGGGGGTGTGAGTTCTAGAGGTTTGATGAGGGATTGGGGGCCAATATAAGGGCCAAGTGCCAGCACCCATCGCACATCATGTGCGCACACCACCCGGCCCCCCTGATTATCGAAACCCCAATGCCGCCGGTCAGGTTCTCCGATGATGCTCCGACGATGGTGCCCCGGTGAAGAAAAATACGGCACCTGCACATGCCTGAGCCCAGCATGTGCCACCGTAACCCTCGGTCCGGTCCGATCTTAGATTGGGAATGAACTCCGTATGCTTAGACTGGGAGTGAACTCCATATGCCTAAGTCAACCCACGAAATGAGCGTGCGGGCGCTCAACCGACCAAAGGGGCGGGATGCGTAAGCCGGGGATCGGCCTAGTCCCCCTCTACGTACTATCGATCCTGCTGTCGTAAACATTGGTTTGGTCCAATCTTAGACTGGGAATGAACTCCGTACGCCTAAGCCAACCGACAAAACGAGCGGACGGGCGAGCAGGCACTATGTCAGCCAGAGAGATGGGATGCGCAAGCCGTGGATCGATAGAGTGTTAGGTGGACTTAAGGCGCATCTTCATATTTCTACGTGCCAATGCCATTTTTATGGCTTGTAAATTCATACAATGGTTCCTTAAGCCTTCACGTGAAGTTTCATGGCAAGACGACTCGTTTTCTATTTTTCACGATTTTTAAAACTTTTTACGGTTTGGGATTTTTTAAAATTTTTTTGAAAGGATTTTTGGCCCCAAACTTGGTAGACATGATCCTTGTATTTTTGTTGGCATGCACAAAAAAATTAAGCTAAAAACTTGAAGTGTACAAGATTTTGTGACCATTTGAAAAAAGTGTCACCATTTCAGACACTTTAATGGCTACTGGCAGCAAACCTATAAAATCTCAAATGCTCTTTAAGGGGGTGTGAGTTCTCGAGGTTTGATGAGGGATAGGAGGCCAATATAAGGGCCAAGTACCAGCACCCATCGCACATCATGTGCGCGCACCCCCTGACCCCCCGATCGCCGAAAAGCCAATGCCGCCGGTCAGGTTCTCCGGTGATGCTCTGGCGATGGTGCTCGGGCGAAGAAAAATGCGGCACCAGCACATGCCTGAGCCCAACATGTGTTGTCGCAACCCTCGGTCTGGTTCGATCTTACACTGGGAATGAACTTTGTATGCTTAGACTGGGAATGAACTCCGTATGCCTAAGTCAACCCACGAAACGAGCGTGCAGGCGCTCAACCGGCCAGAAGGGCGGGACGCGCAAGTCGGGGATCGATCGGGTCCACCTCTACGTGTTGTCGATCCTACTACAGCAACCCTCAATCTGATCTGATCTTAGACTGGGAATGAACTCCGTATGCCTAAGCCAACTGACGAAATGAGCGGACGGGCAGGCACTACGCCGGCCAGAGAGACGGGATGTGCAAGCCATGGATCGATAGGGTGGTAGGTGGGTTTAGGCACATCTTCATTTCTCTACGTGCCAATGCCATTTTTATGGCTTGTAAATTTATACAATGGTCCCTTAAGCCTTCACGTGAAGTTTCATGGCGAGACGACTCGTTTTCTATTTTTCATAATTTTTGTAACTTTTTTCGGAAGGTGTTTTAGGACCAAACTTGGTAGACGTCATCCTTGTATTTTTGTTGGCACACACAAAAAAATTCAGCTAAAAACTCGAAGTGTACGAGATTTTGTGGCCATTTGGAAAAAGTGTCCCCATTTCAGATACTTTAATGGCTACTGGCAGCAAACCTGTAAAATCTCAAATGCTCTTTAAGGGGGTGTGAGTTCTCAAGGTTTGATGAGGGATAGGGGGCCAATATAAGGGCCAAGTACCAGCACCCATTGCACATCATGTGCGCACACCCCCCCGACCCCCCGATTACCGGAACCCCAACGCCGTCGGTCAGGTTCTCTGATGATGCTCCGACGATGGTGTCCCGACGAAGAAAAATGTGGCACCAGCACATGCCCAAGCCCAGCATGTGCTACCGCAACCCTCGGTCTGGTTCGATCTTAGACTGGGAATGAACTCCGTATGCTTAGACTGGGAATGAACTCCGTACGCCTAAGTCAACCCACGAAATGAGCCTGCAGGCGCTCAATCGACTAGAGGGGCGGGATGCATAAGCCGGGGATCGATCGGGTCCCTCTTTGCATGCTGCCGATCCTACTGCTGCAACCCTCGATCTAGTCTGATCTTAGACTGGGAATTAACTCCGTATGCCTAAGCCAACTGATGAAACGAGCGGGCGGCCGGGCAGGTGGGCACTACGCCGGCCAGAGAGACGGGATATGCAAGCCATGGATCGATAGGGTGGTAGGTTGGTTTAGGTACATCTTCATATTTCTGTGTGCCAATACCATTTTTATGGCTTGTAAATTAAAACAATGGTCCCTTAAGCCTTCACGTGAAGTTTCATGGCAAGACGACTCGTTTTCTATTTTTTATGATTTTCAAAATTTTTACGGTTTGGGATTTTTTAAAATTTTTTCAAAAGGAGTTTTAGCCCCAAACTTGGTAGACGTGATCCTTGTATTTTGGTTGGCATACACAAAAAAAATTCAGCTAAAAACTCGAAGTGTACAGGATTTTGTGTGCACGCCACCCCCGACCCCCCGATCATCGAAACCCCAATACTGTCGATCAAGTTCTCCGGTGATACTCCGACGATGGTGCCTCGACGAAGAAAAATACGGCACCAGCACATGCCTGAGCCCAGCATGTGCTACCATAACCCTCGGTCTGATCCGATCTTAGACTGGGAATGAATTCCGTATGCTTACACTGGGAATGAACTCCGTATGCCTAAGTCAATCCACGAAATGAGCGTGCAGGCACTCAACCGACCAGAGGGGTGGGATGCATAAGCCGGGGATCGATCGGGTCCCTCTTTGCATGCTGCCGATCCTGCTGCTGCAACCTTCGATCCAGTCTGATCTTAGACTAGGAATTAACTCCGTATGCCTAAGCCAACTGACGAAACGAGCGGGCAGCCGGGCAGGCGGGCACTACGCCGGCCAGAGAGACGGGATGCGTAAGCCATGGATCGATAGGGTGGTAGGTTGGTTTAGGTACATCTTCATATTTCTGTGTGCCAATACCATTTTTATGGCTTGTAAATTAAAACAATGGTCCCTTAAGCCTTCACGTGAAGTTTCATGGCAAGATGACTCGTTTTCTATTTTTCATGATTTTCAAAATTTTTACGGTTTGGGATTTTTTAAAATTTTTTCAAAAGGAGTTTTGGCCCCAAACTTGGTAGACGTGATCCTTGTATTTTGGTTGGCATGCACAAAAAAATTCAGCTAAAAACTCGAAGTGTACAGGATTTTGTGACCATTTGAAAAAAGTGTCCCCATTTCAGACACTTTAATGGCTACTGGCAGCAAACCTGTAAAATCTCAAATGCTCTTTAAGGGGGTGTGAGTTCTCAAGGTTTGATTAGGGATAAGGGGCCAATATAAGGGCCAAGTACCAGCACCCATCGCACATCCTGTGCGTATACCCCCCGGCCCCCCCGATCGTCGGAACCCCAATGCCGTCGGTCAGGTTCTCCGACGATGCTCCGGGAAAGAAAAATGCGGCACCAGCACATGCCCGAGCTCAGCATGTGCTGCCACAACCCTCGGTCCGATCTGATCTTAGACTGGGAATGAACTCCGTACGCTTAGACTGGGAATGAACTCCGTATGCCTAAGTCAACCCACGAAACGAGCATGCGGGCGCTCAGCCGTCAGAGGGGCGAGATGCGCAAGCCGAGGATCGGCCAGGTCCCCCTCTACGTGCTGCCAATTCTGCTACTCAACCCTCGATCCGATCTGATCTTAGACTGGGAGTGAACTCCGTATGCCTAAGCCAACCGATGAAACGAACGGGCGGGCGGGTGGGCACTACGCCGGCTAGAGAGACGGGATGTGCAAGCCGTGGATCGATAGGATGGTAGGTGTGTTTAGGCACATCTTTATATTTCTACGTCCCAATGCCATTTTTATGGCTTGCAAATTCATACAATGGTCCCTTAAGCCTTCACGTGAAGTTTCATCGCAAGATGACTCGTTTTCTATTTTTCACAATTTTTGAAACTTTTTGCGGTTCGAGATTTTTTTAAATTTTTTCGGAAGGAGTTTTGGCCCCAAACCTGGTAGACGTGATCCTTGTATTTTTTTTGGCATGCACAAAAAAATTCAGCTAAAAACTCAAAGTGTACAAGATTTTACGACCATTTGAAAAAAGTGTCCCCATTTGAGACACTTTAAAGGCTACTGACAGCAAACCTGTAAATTCTCAAATACTCTTTAAGGGGTTGTGAGTTCTCGAGGTTTGATGAGGGATAGGGGGCCAATATAAGTGCCAAGTACAAGCACCCTCCGTACATCATGTGTGCACACCCCCCGGCCCTCCGATCATCGGAACCCCAATGCCGCTGGTCAGGTTCTTCGGTGATGCTCCAGCGATGGTGCCCGACAAAGAAAAATGTGGCACCAACACATGCCAGAGCCTAGCATGTGCTGCTGCAACCCTCGGTCTGGTCCGATCTTAGACTGAGAATGAACTCTGTATGCTTAGACTGGGAATGAACTCCGTAAGCCTAAGGCAACCGATGAAACGAGCGGGCGGGCGGGCGGGCGGGCAGGCACTATGCCGACCAGAGGACGGGATGCGCAAGTCGTGGATCGATAGGGTGGTAGGTGGGTTTAGGCACATCTTCATATTTCTGCGTGCCAATGCCTTTTTTATGGCTTGTAAATTCATACAATGGTCCCTTAAGCCTTCACGTGAAGTTTCATGGCAAGACGACTCGTTTTTGATTTTTCACGATTTTTGATGAGGGATAGAGGGCCAATAAAAGGGCCAAGTACCAGCACCCATCGCAATCATGTGCGCACAACCCCTCGGCCCCCCGATCGTCGGAACCCCAATGCCGCCGGTCAGGTTCTCCAGCGATGCTCCGGTGATGGTGCCCCGACGAAGAAAAATGCTGCACCAGCACATGCTCAAGCCCAGCATGTGCTGTCGCAACCCTCAGTCCGATCCGATCTTAGATTGGGAATGAACTCCGTATGCTTAGACTGGGAATGAACTCCGTATGCCTAAGTCAACCCACGAAACGAGTGTGCGGGTGCTCAACCAACCAGAGGGGCGGATGCACAAGGGGGGGATCCTGCGTGCTGTCGATCCTGTTGCCATAACCCTCAATCTGATCTGATCTTAGACTGGAATAAACTCCGTATGCCTAAGCCAACCGACGAAACGTGCAGGCGGGCACTATGCTGGCCAGAAAGACGGGATGCACAAGTCGTGGATCAATAGGGTGGTAAGTGGGTATAGGCACATCTTCATATTTCTGCATGCCAATGCCATTTTTATGGCTTGTAAATTCATACAATGGTCCCTTAAGCCTTCACGTGAAGTTTCATGGTAAGACGATTCATTTTTTTATTTTTGACGATTTTTAAAACTTTTTACGGTTCAGGATTTTTTAAAATTATTTTGGAAGGTGTTTTCGCCCCAACGTTGGTAGACGTGATCCTTGTATTTTTATTGGCATGTACAAAAGAATTCAGCTAAAAACTCGAAGTGTACAAGATTTTGTGACAATTTGAAAAAAGTGTCCCCATTTCAGACACTTTAACGGCTACTAGCAGCAAACCTGTAAAATCTCAAATGCTCTTTAAGGGGGTGTGAGTTCTTGAGGTTTGATGAGGGATAGGGGGCCAATATAAGGGCCAAGTACCAGCACCCATCGCACATCATGTGCGCACACCCCCCCGACCCCCCGATTGCCGGAACCCCAACGCCGCCGGTCAGGTTCTCTGATGATGCTCCGACGATGGTGCCCCTGACGAAGAAAAATGCGGCACCAGCACATGCCCAAGCCCAGCATGTGCTGCCGTAACCCTCGGTCTGGTCCGATCTTAGACTGGGAATTAACTCCGTATGCTTAGATTGGGAATGAACTCTGTACGCCTAAGTCAACCCACGAAACGAGCGTGCCGGCGCTCAGTCGGCAAGAGGGATGGGATGCGCAAGCTGGGGATCGACCGGGTCCCCCTCTGTGTGCTGCCAATCCTGCTACCACAACCCTCAGTTTGATCTGATCTTATACTGGGAATGAACTTCGTATGCCTAAACCAACCGACGAAACGAGCGAAGGGGCGGACGGGCGGGCGGGCACTACGCCAGCCAGAGAGACGGGATGCGCAAGGCGTGGATCGATAGGGTGGTAGGTGGCTTTAGGCACATCTTTGTATTTTTGCGTGCCAATGCCATTTTTATGGCTTGTAAATTCAGGCAATGGTCCCTTAAGCCTTCACGTGAAGTTTCATGGCAAGACGACTCGTTGTCTATTTTTCATGATTTTTGAAACTTTTTACGGTTTGAGATTTTTTAAAATTTTTTCAGAAGGAGTTTTGGCCCAAACCTGGTAGACGTGATCCTTGCAATTTATTGGTATGCACAAAAAAATTCAGCTAAAAACTCGAAGTTTACAAGATTTTGTGACCATTTGAAAAAAGTGTCCCAATTTCAGACACTTTAATGGCTACTGGCAGCAAACCTATAAAATTTCAAATGCTCTTTAAGGGGGTGTGAGTTCTCAAGGTTTGATGAAGGATAGGGGGCCAAAATAACGGCCAAGTAACAGCACCCATTGCACATCATGTGCGCACTCACCCCCCCGATCGCCGGAACCCAATTGCCACCGATCAGGTTCTCTGGCGATGCTCCGACGATGGTGCCTCGACGAAGAGAAATGCGGCACCAGCACATACATGAGCCCAGCATGTGCTGCCGCAACCCTCGGTCCGGTCTGATCTTAGACTGGGAATGAACTCCGTATGCTTAGACTGGGAATGAACTCCGTATGCCTAAGTCAACCCATAAAATGAACGTGCGGGCGCTCAGCCGGCCAGAGGGGCGGGATGCGCAAGTCGGAGATCGGTCGGGTCCCCTCTGCATGCTGTCTATCCTACTTTCGTAACCCTTGGTCTGGTTCAATCTTAGACTGGGAATGAACTCCGTATTCTTAGACTGGGAATGAACTCCGTATGCCTAAGTCAACCCACGAAATGATCGTACGGGCGCTCAGCAGGCAAGAGGGGCAGGATGCGCAAGTCGAGGATAGGTCGGGTCCCCTTCTACGTGCTTTCGATCCTACTATTGTAACCCTCAGTTGTGTCCAATCTTAGACTAGGAATGAACTCCGTATGCCTAAGCCAACCGATGAAACGAGCGGGCGGGCAGGTGGGCGGGCACTACGCCGGCCAGAGAAACGGGATGCGCAAGCCGTGGATCAATAGGGTGGTAGGTGGATTTAGGCACATCTTAATATTTCTACATGCCAATGCCATTTTTATTTCTTGTAAATTCATACAATGGTCCCTTAAGCCTTCACGTGAAGTTTCATGGCAAGACGACTCGTTTTCTATTTTTCACGATTTTCAAAACTTTTTATGGTTCGGGATTTTTTAAAATTTTTTTGGAAGGATTTTTGGCCCCGAACTTGGTAGACGTGATCCTTGTATTTTTTTTGGCATGCACAAAAAAATTCAGCTAAAAACTCGAAGTGTACAAGATTTTGTGACCACTTGAAAAATATGTCCCCATGTTAAACACTTTAATGGCTACTGGCAGCAAACCTGTAAAATCTCAAATGCTCTTTAAGGGGGTATGAGTTCTTGAGGTTTCATGAGGGATAGGGGGCCAATATAAGGGCCAAGTACCAGCACCCATCGCACATCATTTGCACACACCCCCCGGCCCCACCGATCGCCAGAACCCAAATGCCGCCGATCAGGTTCTCAGGTGATGCTCTGGCGATGGTGCCCTGACGAAGAAAAATGCAGCACCAGCACATGCCCGAGCCCAGTATGTGCCACCGCAACCTTCGGTCTGGTCCGATCTTAGACTGGGAATGAACTCTGTATGCCAAAGTCAACTTACAAAATGAGCGTGCGGGCGCTCAGCCGACTAGAGGGGCGAGAAGCGCAAGCCAGGGATCGATCGGGTCCCCCTCTGTGTGCTGCCAATCCTGCTGCCGCAACCCTTGGTCTGATCCAATCTTAGATTGGGAATGAACTCCGTATGCCTAATCCAACTGACAAAACGAGCGAACGGGCGGGCGGGCACTACGCCAGCCAGAGAGGCAGGCTGCGCAAGCCGTGGATCGATAGCGTGATAGGTGGGTTTAGGCACATCTTCATATTTCTGCATGCCAATGCCATTTTTATGGCTTGTAAATTCATACAATGGTCCCTTAAGCCTTGACGTGAAGTTTCATGGCAAGACGACTCATTTTTTATTTTTCACGATTTTCGAAACTTTTTACGGTTCGAGATTTTTTTAAAATTTTTTTGGAAGGAGTTTTGGCCCCTAACTTGGTAGACGTGATCCTTGTATGTTTGTTGACATGCACTGGGAATTAACTCTGTATGCTTAGATTGGGAATGAACTCTGTATGCTTAGGCTGGGAATGAACTCCGTATGCCTAAGTCAACCCACGAAACAAGCATACGGGCGCTCAGCCGACCAGAAGGGTGGGATGTGCAAGCCGGGGATCGTCCGGGTCCCCCTCTGCGTGCTGTCAATCCTACTACCGCAACCCTTGGTTCGATCCGATCTTAGACTGGGAATGAACTCCGTAGGCCTAAGCCAACCGACGAAACGAGTGGACGGGCGAGCGGGCACTGCGTCGGCCAGAGAGGCAGGTTACGCAAGCCGTGGATCGATAGGGTGGTAGGTGGGTTTAGGCGCACCTTCATATTTCTGCATGCCAATGCCATTTTTATGGCTTGTAAATTCATACAATGGTCCCTTAAGCCTTCTCGTGAAGTTTCATGGCAAGACGACTCGTTTTCTATTTTTCATGATTTTTGAAACTTTTTACAGTTTAGGATTTTTTAAAATTTTTTCGGAAGGAGTTTTGGAATTGAACTTATTAGACGTGATCCTTGTATTTTTGTTGGCATGCACAAAAAAATTCAGCTAAAAACTTGAAGTGTACAAGATTTTGTGACCGTTTGAAAAAAGAGTCCCCATTTTAGACACTTTAATGGCTACTGGCAGCAAACTTGTAAAATCTCAAATGCTCTTTAAGGGGGTGTGAGTTCTCGAGGTTTGATGAGGGATACGGGGCCAATATAAGGGCCAAGTACCAGCACCCATCGCACGTCATGTGCGCATACCCCCCCGGCCCCCTCGATCGTCGGAACCCCAATGCCGCCGGTCAAGTTCTCCAGCGATGCTCCGGTGATGGTGCCCCGGCGAAGAAAAATAAGGCACCAGCACATGCCCGAGCCCAGCATGTGCTCTCGTAACCCTCGATCTGGTCCGATCTTAGACTGGGAATGAATTCCGTATGCTTAGACTGGGAATGAACTCCGTATGCATGAGTCAACCCATGAAACGAGCGTACGGGCGCTCATCCGGCCAGAGGGGCGAGATGAGCAAGCCGAGGATCGGTCGAGTCCTCCTCTGCGTGCACCGATCCTACTGCCGCAACCCTCAGTTTGGTCTGATCTTAGACTTGGAATGAACTCCGTATGCCTAAGCCAACCGACGAAACGAACAGGCAGGTGGGCAGGCGGGCAGGCACTACGTCGGCTAGAGAGACAGGATGCGCAAGCCGTGGATCGATAGGGTGGCTGGTGGGTTTAAGCACATCTTCATATTTCTGTGTGCCAATGGCATTTTTATGGCTTGTAAATTCAGACAATGGTCCCTTAAGCTTTCACATGAAGTTTCATGGCAAGACGACTCGTTTTTTATTTTTCACGATTTCCGAAACCTTTTACGGTTCGAGATGTTTTAAAATTTTTTCAAAAGGAATTTGGCCCCAAACTTGGTAGATGTGATCCTTGTATTTTTGTTGGCATGCACAAAAATATTTAGCGAAAAACTCGAAGTGTACAAGATTTTGTGACCATTTGAAAAAAGTGTCCCCATTTCGAACACTTTAATGGCTACTGGGAGCAAACTGTAAAATCTCAAGTGCTCTTTAAGGGGGTGTGAGTTCTCGAGGTTTGATGAGGGATAGGGGGCCAATATAAGGGCCAAGTACCAGCACCCATCGCACATCATGTGCGCACACCCCCCGGCCCCCTCGATCGTCGAAACCCCAATGCCATCGGTCAGGTTCTCCGATGATGCTCCGGTGATGGTGCCCTGACGAAGAAAAAAGCGGCACCAACACATGCCCGAGCCCAGCATCTGCTGTCGCAACCCTCGATTAGGTTCGATCTTAGACTGGGAATTAACTCCGTATATTTAGACTGGGAATGAACTCCTTATGAATAAGCCAACCGACGAAACGAACGGGCGAGCGGGCGACCAGGCAATACTCCGGCCAGAGAAACGGGATGCGCAAGCCATGGATCGATAGGGTGGTAGGTGGGTTTAGACAGATCTTCAAATTTTTGCATGCCAATGCCATTTTTATGGCTTGTAAATTCATACAATTGTCCCTTAAGCCTTCACGTGAAGCTTCATGGCAAGACGACTCGTTTTCTATTTTTCACGATTTTTAAAACTTTTTGCTGTTCGGGATTTTTTAAAATTTTTTCGAAAGGAGTTTTGGCCCCAAACTTGGTAGGCGTGATCCTTGTATTTCTTTTGTCATGCACAAAAAAATTCAGCTAAAAACTCGAAGTGTACAAGATTTTGTGACCATTTAAAAAAAGTGTCCCCATTTCAGACACTTTAATGCTACTGGTAGCAAACCTGTAAAATCTCAAATGCTCTTTATGGGGGTGTGAGTTCTTGAGGTTTGATGAGGGATAGGGGCCAATATAAGGGCCAAGTACCAGCACCCATCATACATCATGTGCGCATACCCCCCCGACCCCCCCGATCACCGGAACCCAAATGTTGCCAGTTAGGTTCTCCGACGATGCTCCGATGATGGTGCCCCAACGAAGAAAAATACGGCACCAGCACATGCCCGAGCCCAGCATGTTCTACCATGACCCTCGGTCTGGACCGATCTTAGACTGGGAATTAACTCCCTATGCTTAGACTGGGAATGAACTCCGTATGCCTAAGTCAACCCACAAAATGAGCGTGCGGGCGCTCAGCCGGCCAGAGGGGCGGGATGTGCAAGCTGAGGATCCGTCGGGTCCCCCTCTACGTGCTGCCTGGTCTGATCTTAGATTGGGAATGAACTTCGTATGCCTAAGCCAACCGATGAAACGAGCAGGCAGGCGGGCGGGCATTACGCTGGCCAGAGAGACGGGATGCGCAAGCCGTGGATCGATAGGGTGGTAGGTGCGTTTAGGCACATCTTCACATTTCTGCATGCCAATGCCATTTTTATGGCTTGTAAATTCATACAATGGTCCCTTAAGCCTTCACGTAAAGTTTCATGGCAAGACGACTCGTTTTTTATTTTTCATGATTTTTGAAACTTTTTACGGTTCGGGATTTTTTAAAATTTTTTCGGAAGGGTTTTGGCCCCAAACTTGATACACATGATCCTTGTATTTTTGTTGGCATGCACAAAAAAATTCAGCTAAAAACCTGAAGTGTACAAGATTTTGTGACCATTTGAAAAAAGTGTCCCCATTTCAGACACTTCAATGGCTACTGGCAGCAAACCTGTAAAATCTGAAATGCTCTTTAAGAGGGTGTGAGTTCTTAAGGTTTGATAAGGGATAGGGGGCTAATATAAGGGCCAAGTACCAGCACTCATTGCACATCATGTGCGCACACCCCCCGGCCCCCCGATAGCCGAAACGCCAATGCCGCCGGTCAGGTTCCCCAATGATTCTCCCGCGATGGTGCCCCGACGAAGAAAAATGTAGCACCAGCACAAGCCCGAGCCCAGCATGTGCTGCCGTAACCCTCGGTCCGGTCCGATCTTAGATTGGGAATGAACTCCGTATGCCTAAGCCAACCGACGAAATGAGCAGGAGGGCGGGCGGGCGCTATGCCGACCAGAGAGACGGGATGCGCAAGCTGTGGATCGATAGGGTGGTAGGTGGGTTTAGTCACATCTTCATATTTCAGCATGCCAATGCCCATTTTATGGCTTGTAAATTCATACAATGGTCCCTTAAGCCTTCACGTGAAGTTTCCTGGCAGGACGACTCGTTTTCTATTTTTCATGATTTTTGAATCTTTTTAAGGTTCGGAATTTTTAAAAATTTTTTTGGAATAATTTTTGGCCCCAAACATGGTAGACGTGATCCTTGTATTTTTGTTGGCATGCACAAAAAAATTCAACTAAAAACTCGAAGTGTACAAGATTTGTGACCATTTGGAAAAAGTGTCCCCATTACAGACACTTTAATGGCTACTGGCAGCAAACCTGTAAAATGCCAAATGCTCTTTAAGGGGGTGTGAGTTCTCGAGGTTTGATGAGGGATAGGGGGCCAATATAAGGGCCAAGTACCAGCACCCATCGCACATCATGTGCGCACACCCCCCGGCCCCCCCGATCGCCGGAACCTCAATGCCGCCGGTCAGGTTCTCCGGCGATGCTCCGGCGAAGAAAAATGTGGCACCAGCACATGCCCAAGCCCAGCATGTGCTGTCGTAACCCTCGATCCGGTCCGATCTTAGACTGGGAATGAACTCCGTATGCTTAGACAGGGAATGAACGCCTATGCCTAAGTCAACCCACGAAACGAGCGTACGGATGCTCAGTCGGCCAGAGGGGCGAGATGCGCAAGCTGGGGATAGATTGAGTCCCCCTCTACGTGTTGCCGATCCTGCTATTGCAACCCTCGATTTGGTCTGATCTTAGACTGGGAATGAACTCCGTATGCCGAAGCCAACCGACGAAACGAACGGGCGGGTGGGTGGGTGGGTACTACGCCGGCCAAAAAGACGAGATGCGCAAGCCATGGATCGATAGGGTGGTAGGTGGGTTTAGGGACATCTTCATATTTCTGTGTGCCAATGCCATTTTTATGGCTTGTAAATTCATACAATGGTCCCTTAAGCCTTCACGTGAAGTTTCATGGCAAGACGACTCGTTTTCTATTTTTCATAATTTTTGAAACTTTTTGCGGTTCTAGATTTTTTAAAATTTTTTTGGAAGGAGTTTTGGCCCCAAACTTGGTAGACGTGATCCTTACATTTTTGTTGGCATGCTCAAAAAATTTCAGCTAAAAGCTCGAAGTGTACAAGATTTTGTGACCATTCGAAAAAAGTGTCCCCATTTCAGACACTTTAATGGCTACTGGCAGCAAACCTGTAAAATCTCAAATGCTCTTTAAGGGGGTGTGAGTTCTTGAGGTTTGATGAGGGACAGGGGGCCAATATAAGGGCCAAGTACCAGCACCCATCACACATCATGTGCGCACACCCCCCCGATCGTCGGAACACCAATGCCGTCGGTCAGGTTCTCCGACGACGCTCCGATGATGGAGCCCCGACGAAGAAAAATGCGGCACCAGCACATGCCCAAGCCCAGCATGTGCTGGTGCAACCCTCATTCCGATCCAATCTTAGACTTGGAATTAACTCCGTATGCTTAGACTGGGAATGAACTCCGTGTGCCTAAGTCAACCCACGAAACTAGCATGCATCCCGGGGATCGACCGGGTCCCCCTCTGTATGCTATCGATCTTGCTGCCGCAACCCTCAGTCTGGTCTGATCTTAGACTGGGAATGAACTCCATATGCCTAAGCCAATCGAGGAAACGAGCGGACGGGCGGGCACCATGCCGTCCAGAGAGACGGGATAAACAAGCTGTGGATCAAAAGGGTGGTAGGTGGGTTTAGGCACATCTTCATATTTCTATGTGCCAATGTCATTTTTATGGCTTGTAAATTCATACAATGGTCCCTTAAGCCTTCACGTGAAGTTTCATGGCAAGACAACTCGTTTTCTATTTCTCATGATTTTTGAAACATTTTGCAGTTCGGGATTTTTTAAAATTTTTTTGAAAGGAGTTTTGGCCCCAAGCTTGGTGGACGTGATCCTTGTATTTTTGTTGGCATGCTTAAAAAAATTCAGCTAAAAACTCGAAGTGTACAAGATTTTGTGACCATTTGAAAAAAATGTCCTCATTTTAGACACTTTAATGGCTACTGGTAGCAAACCTGTAAAATCTCAAATGCTCTTTAAGGGGGTGTGAGTTCTCGAGGTTTGATGAGGGATAGGGGGCCAATATAAGGGCCAAGTACCAGCACCCATCACACATCATGTGTGCACACCCCCCCTGGCCCCCCCGATCGCCGGAACCCCAATGCCACCGGTCAGGTTCTCCGGTGATTCTTCGACGATGGCACCCCGACGAAGAAAAATACTGCAGCAGCACATGCCCGAGCCCAACATGTGCTGCCCCAACCCTCGATCCAGTCCAATCTTAGACTGGGAATGAACTCCGTATGCTTTGACTGGGAATGAACTCCGTATGCCTAAGTTAACCCGCGAAACGAGTGTGTGGGCGTTAAATCGGCCAATGGGGTGAGATGTGCAAGCCGGGGATCAAAACTTTTTGCGGTTCAGGATCTTTTAAAATTATGTCGGAAGGAGTTTTGGCCCCAAACTTGGTACACATGATCCTAGTATTTTTGTTGGCATGCACAAAAAAATTCAGCTAAAAACTCTAAGTGTACAAGATTTTGTGACCATTTAAAAAAAGTGTCCCCATTTCAGACACTTTAATGGCTACTGGCAACAAACCTGTAAAATTTCAAATGCTCTTTAAGGGGGTGTGAGTTCTTGAGATTTGATGAGGGATAGGGGGCCAATATAAGGGCCAAGTACTAGCACCCATCGGACATCATGTGCGAACACCCCCTCCGGCCCCCCGATCGTCGGAACCTTAATGCCATCGGTCAGGTTCTCCGACGATGCTCCGATGATGGTGCCCCGGTGAAGAAAAATGCGTGTAGGTGCTCAGTCGGCCAGAAGGGCGGGATACACATACCGGGGATCGATCGGGTCCTCCTCTACTTGTTGTCGATCCTACTGCTGCAACCCTCGGTCCGGTCCAATCTAAGACTGGGAATGAACTCCGTATGCCTAAGCTAAATGACGAAATGAACTGGCGGGCGGGCATTACGTCGGCCAGAGAGACGGGATACGCAAGCCGTGGATCGATAGGGTGGTAGGTCGGTTTAGGCACATCTTATATTTTTGCGTGCCAATGCTATTTTTATGGCTTGTAAATTCATACAATGGTCCCTTAAGCATTCACGTGAAGTTTCATGGCAGGACGACTCGTTTTCTATTTTTCACGATTTTCAAAACTTTTTACGGTTTGAGATTTTTTAAAATTTTTTCGGAAGGAGTTTTGGCCCCAAACTTGGTAGACAAGATCCTTGTATTTTTGTTAGCATGCACAAAACAACTCAGCTAAGAACTCAAAGTGTACAAGATTTTGTGACCATTTGAAAAAAGTGTCCCCATTTCAGACACTTTAATGGCTACTGGCAACAAACCTGTAAAATCTCAAATGCTTTTTAAAGGGGTGTGAGTTCTCGAGGTTTGATGAGGGATAGGGGGCCAATATAAGGGCCAAGTACCAGCACCCATCGTACATCATGTGCGCACCCCCCCCGGCCCCCTCGATCGTCAGAACCCCAATGCCGCCGGTCAGGTTCTCCGGCAATGCTCCGGCGATGGTGCCCCGACGAAGAAAAATACGGCACCAGCCCATGCCCTAGCCCAGCATGTGCTACTGCAACCCTCGGTCCAATCCGATCTTAGACTGGGAATGAACTCCGTATGCCTAACTCACGCACGAAATGAGCGTGCAGGCGCTCAATTGGTGAAAGGGGCAGAATGCGCATGCCATGGATCGATAGGGTGGTAGGTGGGTTTAGGCACATCTTCATATTTTTGCATGCCAGTGCCATTTTTATGGCTTTTAAATTCATACAATGGTCCCTTAAGCCTTCACAAGAAGTTTCATGGCAAGACGACTCGTTTTCTATTTTTCATGATTTTTGAAACTTTTTGCGGTTCGAGATTTTTTAAAATTTTTTCAGAAGGATTTTTGGCCCCAAACATGGTAGATGAGATCCTTGTATTTTTGTTGGCATGCACAAAAAAATTCAGCTAAAAACTCGAAGTGTACAAGATTTTGTGACCATTTGAAAAAAGTGTCACCATTTTAGACACTTTAATGGCTACTGGCAGCAGACCTGTAAAATCTCAAATGCTCTTTATGGGGGTCTGAGTTCTTGAGGTTTGATGAGGGATAGGGGGCCAATATAAGGGCCAAGTACCAGCACCCATCGCACATCATGTGCACACACCCCCCCGGCCCCTCCGATCGTCGGAACCCCAATGCCATTGGCCTGGTTCTCTGACGATGCTCTGGTGATGGTCCCCGACAAAGAAAAATGTGGCACCAGCACATGCCCGAGCCCAGCATGTGCTGCCGCAACCCTCGATCTGGTCTGATATTAGACCGAGAAAGAACTCCATATGCTTAGACTGGGAATGAACTCCGTATGCCTAAGTCAACCCACGAAACGAACGTGCGGGCGCTCAGCCGGCCATAGAGGTGAGATACGCAAGCCAGGGATCAGCCAGGTCCCCCTCCACGTGCTGGCGATCCTGCTGCCACAACCCACGTGCTGGCGAATGAACTCCGTACTCCTAAGCCAACCGATGGAACTAGCAGGCGGGCGGGCGGGCAGGCATTACGCCGGCCAGAGAGACGGGATGCGCAAGCCTTGGATCGATAGAGTGGTAGGTGGGTTTAGGCACATCTCCACATTTTTCTGCATTTGAATGCCATTTTTATGGCTTGTAAATTCATACAATGCTCCCTTAAGCCTTCACGTGAAGTTTCATGGCAACACGACTCCTTTTCTATTTTTCTTAATTTTTTAAACTTTTTACGGTTCGGGATTTTTTAAAATTTTTTCGGAAGGAATTTTGGCCCCAAACTTGGTAGACGTGATCCTTGTATTTTTGTTGGCATGCACAAAAAACTTCAGCTAAAAACTCAAAGTGTACAAGATTTTGTGACCATTTGAAAAAAGTGTTTCCATTTCAGACACTTTAATGGCTACTGGCAGCAAACCTGTAAAATCTCAAATGCTCTTTAAGGGGGTGTGAGTTCTCAAGGTTTGGTGAGGGATAGGGGGCCAATATAAGGGCCAAGTATCAGCACCCATCGCACATCATGTGCGCACACCCCCCCGGCCCCCCGGATCGTCGGAACCCCAATGCCGTCGGTTAGGTTCTCTAGCGATGCTCCGACGATGGTGCCCCAGTGAAGAAAAATGCGGTACCAGCACATGCTCGAGCCCAGCATGTGCTGTCGCAACCCTCGGTCCCGTCCAATCTTAAACTGGGAATAAACTCCGTATGCTTAAACTGGGAATGAACTCCGCATGCCTAAGTCAACCCACGAAACGAGCGTGCGGGCTCTCAGTCGGTCAGAGGGCGGGATGCACAAGTCAGGGATCGATCGGGTCCACTTCTGTTTGCCGCTGATCCTGCTACCGTAACCCTCAATCCTGTTCGATCTTAGACTGGGAATGAACTCCGTATGCCTAAGGCAACCGACGAAACGAGCGGGCGGACGGGCGGGTGGGCATTACGCCGGCCAGAGAGACGGGATGCACAGGCCGTGGATCGATAGGCCGTAGGTGGGTTTAGGCACATCTTCATATTTTTGCATGCAAATGGAATTTTTATGACTTGTAAATTCATACAATGGTCCGTTCAGCCTTCACGTGAAGTTTCATGGCAAGTCGACTCATTTTTTATTTTTCATGATTTTTGAAACTTTTTACGGTTCGGGATTTTTTAAAATTTTTTTGGAAGGAGTTTTGGCCAAAAAAGTTGGTAGATGTGATCCTTATATTTTTTTTGGCATGCACAAAAAAATTCAGCTAAAAACTCGAATTGTACAAGATTTTGTGACCATTTGAAAAAAGTGTCCCAATTTCAGACGCTTTAATGGCTACTGGCAGCAAACCTGTAAAATCTCAAATGCTCTTTAAGGGGGTGTGCATTCTCGAGGTTTGATGAGGGATAGGGGGCCAATATAAGGGCTAAGTACCAGCACCCATCGCATATCAAGTGGGCACACCCCCTGGCCCCCCGATAGCCAGAACCCCACTGATCAGGTTCTCCGGCAATGCTCTGGCGATGGTGCCTAACTAGGAAAAATACGGCTCTAGCACATGCCCGAGCCCAGCATGTGCTGCCACAACCCTCGGTCCGGTCCAATCTTAGACTGGGAATGAACTCCGTATGCCTAAGCCGATCGACGAAACGAGCGGGCGGGCGGGCGGGCACTACGTCGGCCAGAGAGACGGGATGCGCAAGCCGTGGATCAATAGGGTGGTAGTGGGTTTAGGAACATCTTCATATTTCTGCATGCCAATGCCATTTTTATGGCTTGTAGGTTCATACAATGGTCCCTTGAGCCTTCACGTGAAGTTTCATGGCAAGACAACTCGTTTTCTATTTTTCACGATTTTCAAAACTTTTTACGATTCAAGATTTTTTAAAATTTTTTCGGAAGGATTTTTCACCCCAAACTTGGTAGACATGATCCTTGTATTTTTGTTGTCATGCACAAAAAAAGCAGCTAAAAACTCGAAGTGTACAAGATTTTGTGACCATTTGAAAAAATTGTCCCCATTTCAGACACTTTAATGGCTACTGGCAGCAAACCTATAAAATCTCAAATGCTCTTTAAGGGGGTGTGAGTTCTCAAGGTTTGATGAGGGATAGGGGGCCAATATAAGGGCCAAGTAACAGCACCCATCTCACATCATGTGCGCACAGCCCCCGGCCCCTCCGATCGTCGGAACCCCAATGCCGTCGGTTAGGTTCTCCAGCGATGCTCCGACGATGGTGCCCCGACGAAGAAAAATACGGCACCAGCACATGTCCAAGCCCAACATGTGCTGTCGCAACCCTCGGTCCGGTCCGATCTTAGACTGGGAATGAACTTCGTATGCTTAGACTAGGAATGAACTCCGTATGACTAAGTCAACCCACGAAACGAGCGTACGGGCGCTCAACCGGCCAGAGGGGCGGGATGCGCAAGCCGGGGATTGATCGGGTCCCCCTCTACGTCCTGCCGATCCTACTGTCGGAACCCACCATCCGATTCGATCTTAGATTGGGAATGAACTCCGTATGCCTAAGCCAACTGACAAAACGAGCGGGCGGGCGGGGGGGCGGCCACTACGTCAGCCAGAGAGACGGGATGCGCAAGCCGTGGATCGATAGGGTGGTAGGTGGGTTTAGGCACATCTTCATATTTCTATGTGCCAATGCCATTCTTATTTCTTCTAAATTCATACAATGGTCCCTTAAGCCTTCACGTGAAGTTTCATGGCAAGACGACTCGTTTTCTATTTTTCATGATTTTTGAAACTTTTTATGGTTCGAGATTTTTTTAAATTTTTTCGGAAGGATTTTTGGCCCCAAACTTAGTAGACGTAATCCTTGTATTTTTGTTGGCTTGCACAAAAACATTCAGCTAAACACTCGAAGTGTACAAGATTTTGTGACCATTTGAAAAAAGTGTCCCCATTTCAGACACTTTAATGGCTACTGGCAGCAAAACTGTAAAATCTCAAATGCTCTTTAAGGGGGTGTGAGTTCTCGAGGTTGGATGAGGGATAGGGGGCCAATATAAGGGCCAAGTACCAGCACCCATCGCACATCATGTACGCACACCCCCCGGCCCCCCGATCGCCGGAACCCCAATGCCGTCGGTCAGGTTCTCCGATGATGCTCCAGTGATGGTGCCCCGACGAAGAAAAATGCGGCACCAGCAAATGCTCGAGCCCAGCATGTGCTGCCGCAACCCTCGGTCTGGTCCGATCTTAGACTGGAATGAACTCCGTACGCTTAGACTGAGAAAGAACTCCGTATACGTAAGTCAACCCACAAAACGAGCGCACGGGCGTTCAGCCGGCCAGAGGGGCAGGATGCGCAACCCGCGGATCGATCGGGTCCCTCTCTACGTGCTACCAATCCTGCTATTACAACCCTCAATCTGATTCGATCTTAGACTGGGAATGAACTCCGTATGCCTCATCCAACCGACGAAACGAGATGGGCGGGCAGGCGGGCGGGCACTACGTCGGCCAGAGAAACGGGATGCGCAAGCCGTGGATCGATAGGGTGATAGGTGGGTTTAGGCACATCTCCATATTTCTGCTTGCCAATGCCATTTTTATGGCTTGTAAATTCATACAATGGTCCCTTAAGCCTTCACGTGAAGTTTCTTGGCAAGATGACTCATTTTTTATTTTTCACGATTTTGGATCCTTTTTGCGGTTCGAGATTTTTTAAAATTTTTTTGGAAGGAATTTTGGCCCCAAACATGGTAGACATGATCCTTGTAGTTTTTTTGGTATGCACAAAAAATTCAGCTAAAAACTCGAAGTGTACAAGATTTTGTGACCATTTGAAAAAGGTATCCCCATTTGAGACACTTTAATGGCTACTGGCAGAAAACCTGTAAAATCTCAAATGCTCATTAAGGGGTTGTGAGTTCTCGAGGTTTGATGAGGGATAGGGGACCAATATAAGGGCCAAGTACCAGCACCCATCACACATCATGTGCGCACACCCCCCCGGCCCCCCCGATCGTCGAAACCCTAATACCGTCAGTAAGGTTCTCCAACGATGCTTCGGCGATGGTGCCCTGGCGAAGAAAAATGTGGCACCAGCACGTGCCCGAGCCCAGCATGTGCTATAGCAACCCTCGGTCTGGTCCGATCTTAGACTGGGAATGAACTTCGTATGCTTAGACTGGGAATGAACTCCGTATGCCTAAGTCAACCCACGAAACGAGCGTGCGGGCGCTCAGTCGGCCAGAGGGGTGGGATGCGCAAGCTAGGGATCAATCGGGTCCCCCTCTGCGTGCTGCTGATCCTGGTACCGTAACCTTTGATCCAGTCTGATCTTAGACTGGGAATGAACTCCGTATCCCTAAGCCAACCGATGAAACGAGCGGGCGGGCAGGCGGGCGGGCACTACGTCGGCCAAAGAGACGGAATGCGCAAGCCATGGATCGATAGGGTGGTAGGTGGGTTTAGGCACATCTTTATATTTCTGTGTTCCAATGCCATTTTTATGGCTTGTAAATTCATACAATGGTCCCTTAAGCCTTCACGTGAAGTTTCACGGCAAGACGACTCGTTTTTTATTTTTCACGATTTTTGAAACTTTTTATGGTTTAGGATTTTTTTAAATTTTTTCGAAGGGATTTTTTACCCCAAACTTGGTAGACGTGATCCTTGTATTTTTATTGGCATGCACAAAACAATTCAGCTAAAAACTCGAAGTGTACAAGATTTTGTGACCGTTTGAAAAAAGTGTTTCCATTTCAGACACTTTAATGCCAACTGGCAGCAAACCTGTAAAATCTCAAATGCTCTTTAAGGGGGTGTGAGTTCTCAAGGCTTGACGAGGGATAGGGGGCCAATATAAGGGCCAAGTACCAGCACCCATCGCACATCATGTGAGCACACCCCCCGGCCCCCCCAACCGTCGGAACCCCAATGTCGTCGGTCAGGTTCTCCGACGATGCTCCGACGATGCTTCGACGATGGTGCCCCGGTGATGAAAAATACGAC
Organism: Durio zibethinus; assembly: GCF_047325235.1. NCBI lineage: Eukaryota > Viridiplantae > Streptophyta > Magnoliopsida > Malvales > Malvaceae > Durio > Durio zibethinus. Next base: position 14,083,084 of record NC_143174.1, read on the forward strand.
ACCAGCACATGCCCGAGCCAAGCATGTGCTTCTGCAACCCTCGGTCTGGTTCGATCTTAGACTGGGAGTGAACTCTGTATGCGTAAGTCAACCCACGAAACAAGCGTACGGTCGCTCAACCGGCCAGAGTGGCGGGATGCGCAAGTCGGGGATTGGCCGGGTCCCCCTCTACGTGCTGTCGATCCTATTGCCGCAACCCTCAGTTCGGTCTGATCTTAGACTGGGAATGAACTCCGTATGCCTAACCCAACCGATGAAACGAGCGGGCGGGCAGGCACTACGTCGGCCAGAGAGACGGGATACGCAAGCCGTGGATCGATAAAGTGGTAGGTAGGTTTAGGCACATCTTCATATTTCTACATGCCAATGCCATTTTTATGGCTTGTAAATTCATACAATGGTCCCTTAAGCCTTCACGTGAAGTTTCATGGCAAGACGACTCATTTTCTATTTTTCACAATTTTCAAAACTTTTTACTGTTCGAGACTTTGTAAAATTTTTTCGGAAGGAGTTTTGTCCCCAAACTTGGTAGATGTGATCCTTGTATTTTTGTTGGCTTGCACAAACAAATTCAGCTAAAAACTCGAAGTGTACAATATTTTGTGACCATTTGAAAAAAGTGTCCCCATTTCAGACACTTTAATGGCTACTGGCAGCAAACCTGTAAAATCTCAAATGCTCTTTAAGGGGGTGTGAGTTCTCGAGGTTTGATGAGGGATAGGGGCCCAATATAAGGGCCAAGTACCAGCACCCATCGCACATCATGTGCGCACACCACCCCCGACCCCCCGATCATCGGAACCCTAATGCTACCTGTAAAATTCTCTGGCGATGCTCTGACGATGCTGCCGTAACCCTCGGTCCGGTCCGATGTTATAGTGGGAATGAACTCCGTATGCCTAAGCCAACCGATGAAACGAGCGGGCGACTGAGCGGGGTGGCACTACTCCAGCCAAAGAGACGGGATGCACAAGCCGTGGATCGATAGGGTGGTAGGTGGGTTTAGGCACATCTCCATATTTCTGCATGCCAATGCCATTTTTATGGCTTGTAAATTCATACAATGGTCCCTTAAGCCTTCACATGAAGTTTCATGGCAGGACGACTCGTTTTCTATTTTTCATGATTTTTGGAACTTTTCACGGTTCAGGATTTTTTAATTTTTTTTTGGAAGGAGTTTTGGCCCCAAACATGGTAGACGTGATCCTTTATTTTTTTTGGTATGCACAAAATATTCAACTAAAAACTCGAACTGTACAAGTTTTTGTGACCATTTCAAAAAAGTGGCCCCATTTCAGACACTTTAACGGCTACTGGCAGCAAACCTGTAAAATCTCAAATGCTCTTTAAGGGGGTGTGAGTTGTCGAGGTTTGATGAGGGATAGGGGGCCAATATAAGGGCAAAGTACTAGCACCCATCGCTCATCATCTGCGCACACCCCCTTGACCCCCTCGATCACCAGAACCCCAATGTCGCCGGTCAGATTCTCCGGTGATGGTGCCCCGGTAAAGAAAAATGTGGCACCAGCACATGCCTGAGCCCAGCATGTGCTGCCGCAACCCTTGGTCCAATCCGATCTTAGATTGGGAATGAACTCCGTATGCCTAAGCCAACTAACGAAACGAGAGGGCGGACGGGCGGGCACTATGCCCGCTAGAGAGACGGGATGCGCAAGCCGTGGATCGATAGGGTGGTGGGTGGGTTTAGGGATTTCTTCATATTTCTGCATGCCAATGCCATTTTTATGGCTTGTAAATTCATACAATGGTCCCTTAAGCCTTCACGTGAAGTTTCATGGCAAGACGACTCGTTTTCTATTTTTCATGATTTTTGAAACATTTTATGGTTCAGGATTTTTTAAAATTTTTTCGGAAGGATTTTTGGTCCCAAACTTGGTAGACGTGATCCTTGTATTTTTTTTGGCGTGCACAAAAAAAATCAGCTAATAACTCGAAGTGTACAAGATTTTGTGACCATTTGAAAAAAGTGTCCCCACTTTAGATACTTTAATGGCTACTGGCAGCAAACCTGTAAAATCTCAAATGCTCTTTAAGGGGGTGTGACTTGTCGAGGTTTGATGAGGGATAGGGGGCCAATATAAGGGCCAAGTACTAGCACCCATCACACATCATATGCGCACACCCCCCAGCCCCCGGGATTGTCAGAACCCCAATGTCGCACCAGCACATGCCCGAGCCCAGCATGTGCTGCCGTAACCCTCGATTCGGTCTGATCTTAGAGTGGGAATGAACTTCGTATGCCTAAGCCAACCGACGAAATGAGCGGACGGGCGGGCGGGCGGGCACTATGCCGGCCAAAGAGACGGGATGCGCAAGCCGTGGATCGATAGGGTGGTAGGTGGGTTTAGGCACATCTTCATATTCATGTGTGCCAATGCCTTTTTTATGGCTTGTAAATTCATACAACAGTCCGTTAAGCCTTCACGTGAAGTTTCATGGTAAGATGAATCATTTTCTATTTTTCACGATTTTTGAAACTTCTTATGGTTCGGGATTTTTTAAAATTTTTTTGGAAGGATTTTTAGCCCCAAACTTGGTAGACGTGATCCTTGTATTTTTGTTGGCTTGCACAAAACAATTCAGCTAAAAACTCGAAGTGTACAAGATTTTGTGACTATTTGAAAAAAGTGTCCCCATTTCAAACACTTTAATGGCTACTGGCAGCAAACCTGTAAAATGTCAAATGCTCTTTAAGGGGGTGTGAGTTATCGAGGTTTGATGAGGGATAGGGGGCCAATACAAGGGCAAGTACCAGCACCCGTCGCACATCATGTGTGTACACGCCCCCGGCCCCCCCGATTGTCGGAACCCCAATGCCTCGGTCAGGTTCTCCGACGATGCTCCGATGATGGTGCCGCGACGAAGAAAAATGCGGCACCAGCACATGCTCGAGCCCAGCATGTGCTGCCGTAACCCTCGGTCCGGTCCGATCTTAGAATGGGAATGAACTTCGTATGCCTAAGCCAATCGACGAAATGAGCGGGCGGGTGGGCAGGCGGCCACTACGCCGGCCAGAGAGACGGGATGCGCAAGTCGTGGATCGATAGGGTGGTAGGTGGGTTTAGGCACATCTCCATATTTCTGCCTGCCAATGCCATTTTTATGGCTTCTCAATTCATACAATGGTCCCCTAAGCCTTCACATGAAGTTTCATGGCAAGACGACTCGTTTTCTATTTTTCATGATTTTCAAAACTTTTTGCAGTTCTGGATTTTTTAAAATTTTTTTGGAAGGAATTTTGGCCCCAAACTTGGTAGACATGATCCTTGTAGTTTTTTTGGCATGCACAAAAAAAATCAGCTAAAAACTCGAAGTGTACAAGATTTTGTGACAATTTAAAAAAAGTGTCCCCATTCTAGACACTTTAATAGCTACTGGCAGCAAACCTGTAAAATCTCAAATGCTCTTTAGGGGGGTGTGAGTTCTCGAGGTTTGATGAGGGATAGGAGGCCAATATAAGGGCCAAGTACCAGCACCCACCATACATCATGTGCGCACACCCCCGCCGGCCCCCCCAATCGCTGGAACCCCAACAACGTCGATCAGGTTCTCCGACGATGGTGCCCCGACGAAGAAAAATACGGCACCAGCACATGCTCGACCCTAGCATGTGTTGTCGCAACCCTCGGTCCGATTCGATCTTAGACAGGGAATGAACTCTGTATTCCTAAGTCAACCCACAAAATGAGCGTACGGGCACTCAGCCGGCCAGAGGGGTGGGATGCGCAAGCCGGGGATCAGCCGGGTCTCTCTCTGTGTGCTGTCGGTCCTGCTACCATAACCCTCAGTCTGTTCCGATCTTAGATTGGGAATGAACTCTGTATGCCTAAGCCAACTGACAAAATGAGTGGGTGGGCGGGCACTACGTCGGCCAGAGAGACGGGATGCACAAGCCGTAGATCGATAGGGTGGTAGGTGGGTTTAGGCACATCTTCATATTTCTGTGTTCAATGGTCCCTTAAGCCTTCACATGAAGTTTCATGGTAAGATGACTCGTTTTCTATTTTCCACGATTTTGAAAACTTTTTGCGGTTCGAGATTTTTTAAAATTTTTTCAGAAAGAGTTTTGGACCCAAACTTGGTAGACGTGATCCATGTATTTTTGTTGGCATGCACAAAAACATTCAGCTAAAAACTCGAAGTGTACAAGATTTTGTGACCATTTGAAAAAAGTGTCCCCATTTCAGACACTTTAATGGCTACTGGCAGCAAACCTATAAAATCTCAAATGCTCTTTAAAGGGGTGTGAGTTCTCGAGGTTTGATGAGGGATATTGGGCCAATATAAGAGCCAAGTACCAGCACCCATCACACATCATGTGCGCACACCCCCCCGGCCTTCCCGATCATCGGAACCCCAATGCCGTCAATCAGGTTCTCCGACGATGCTCCGACGATGCTGCCCCGATAAAGAAAAATGTGGCACTAGCACATGCCCGAGCCCAGCATGTGCTGCCGTAACCCTCTGTCCTATCCGATCTTAGACTGGGAATGAACTCCGTATGCCTAAGCCAACCAACGAAATGAGCTGGCGGGCGGGCACTACGCCAGCCAGAGAGACGGGATGAGCAAGCCGTAGATCGATAGGGTGGTAGGTGGGTTTAGGCACATCTTCATATTTCTGCATGCCAATGAAATTTTTATGGCTTGTAAATTCATACAATGGTTCCTTAAGCCTTCACCTGAAGTTTCATGGCAAGACGACTCATTTTCTATTTTCCATGATTTTTGAAACTTTTTGCGGTTTGGGATTTTTTTAAATTTTTTCGGAAGGAGTTTTGGCCCGAAACTTGGTAGACGTGATCATTGTATTTTTTTTTGCATGCACAAAAAAATTTATCTAAAAACTCGAAGTGTACAAGATTTTGTAACCATTTGAAAAAAGTGTCCCTATTTTAGACACTTTAATGGCTACTGCTAGCAAACCTGTAAAATCTCAAATGCTCTTTAAGGGGGTGTGAGTTCTCGAGGTTTGATGGGGGATAGGGGGCCAATATAAGGCCCAAGTACCAGCATCCATCACACATCATGTGCGCACACTCCCCCAGCCCTCCGGATCGTCGGAACCCCAATATTGTCGATGGTGCCCCGATGAAGAAAAATACGGCACCAGCACATGCCCGATTCCAGCATGTGCTACCGTAACCCTCGGTCCGGTCCGATCTTAGATTGGGAATGAACTCTGTATGCCTAAGCCAACCGACGAAACGAGCGGGCGGGCGGGCGGGCACTACGCCGGCTAGAGAGACGGGATGCACAAGCCGAGGATCGATAGGGTGGTAGGTGGGTTTAGGCACAACTTCATATTTCTATGTGCCAATGCCATATTTATGGCTTGTACATTCATACAATAGTCCCTTAAGCCTTCACGTAAAGTTTCATGGCAAGACGACTCCTTTTCTATTTTTCATGATTTTCAAAACTTTTTACGGTTCGGGATTTTTTAAACTTTTTTTGAAAACATTTTTGTCCCCAAACATTGTAGACGTGATCCTTGTATTTTTGTTGGCATGCACAAAAAATATCACCTAAAAACTTAAAGTGTACAAGATTTTATGGCCATTCGAAAAAAGTGTCCCCACTTCAGACACTTTAATGGCTACTGGCAGCAAACCTGTAAAATCTCAAATGCTCTTTAAGTGGGTGTGACTTCTCGAGGATTGATGAGGGATAGGGGGCCAATATAAAGGCCAAGTAAAAGCACCCATTGCACATCATGCACGCACACCCCCCGGCCCCCCCAATCGCCGGAACCCCAATACCGTCGGTCAGGTTCTCCGGTGATGCTCCAGTGATGGTGCCCCAGTGAAGAAAAATACGGCACCAGCACATGCTCGAGCCCAACATGTGCTGCCGCAACCCTCGGTTCGGTCCGATCTTAGACTGGGAATGGACTCCGTATGCCTAAGCCAACCGACGAAACGAGCGGGCGGGAGGGCGGGCAGGCACTACGTTGGCCAGAGAGACGGGATGCCCAAGCCGTGGATCGATAGGGTGGTAGGTGGGTTTAGGCACATCTTCATATTTCTGCATGCCAATGCCATTTTAATGGCTTGTAAATTCATAAAATGGTCCCCTAAGCCTTCACGTAAAGTTTCATGGCAAGACGAATCGTTTTCTATTTTTCATGATTTCCAAAACTTTTTGCGGTTTGGGATTTTTTAAAATTTTTTCAAAAGGTGTTTTGTCCCCAAACATGGTAGACGTGATCCTTGTATTTTTGTTGGCATGCACAAAAAAAATCAGCTAAAAACTCGAAGTGTACAAGATTTTGTGACCATTTGAAAAAAGTGTCCCCATTTTGGACACTTTACTGACTACCGGTAGCAAACCTATAAAATATCAAATGCTCTTTAAGGGGGTGCGAGTTCTCGAGGTTTGATGAGGGATGGGGGGCCAATATAAGGGCCAAGTATAAGCACCCATCACACATCATGTGCGCACACCCCCGGCCCCCCGATCGCCGGAACCCCAATACCGTCGGTCAGAGAGACGAGATGCGCAAGCCGTGGATCGATAGGGTGGTAGGTGGGTTTAGTTACATCTTCATATTTCTACTTGCCAATGCCATTTTTGTGGCTTGTAAATTCATACAATGGTCCCTTAGGCCTTCACATGAAGTTTCATGGCAAGACAACTTGTTTTCTATTTTTCACGATTTTCAAAACTTTTTACGGTTTGGGATTTTTTGAAATTTTTTCGAAAACATTTTTGTGCCCAAACATTGTAGACGTGATCCTTGTATTTTTATTGGCATGCACAAAAAAAATCAGCTAAAAACTTGAAGTGTACAAGATTTTGTGGCCATTCGAAAAAAGTGTCCCCATTTCAGACACTTTAATGGCTACTGGTAGCAAACCTGTAAAATCTCAAATGCTCTTTAAGTGGGTGTGACTTCTCAAGGATTGATGAGGGATAGGGGGCCAATATAAAGGCCAAGTAAAAGCACCCGTTGCACATCATGCACGCACACCCCCTCGGCCCCCCCGATCACCGGAACCCCAATGCCGCCGATCAGGTTCTCCGACGATACTCCGGTGATGGTACCCCGATGAAGAAAAATGCGGCACCAGCACATGCTCGAGCCCAGCATGTGCTGCAGCAACCCTCGGTCCAGTCCGATCTTAGACTGTGAATGGACTCCGTTTGCCTAAGCCAACCGACGAAACGAGCGGGCGGGCACTACGTTGGCCAAAGAGACAGGATGCGTAAGCCGTGGATCGATAGGGTGGTAGGTGTGTTTATTCACATCTTCATATTTATGCATGCCAATGTCATTTTAATGGCTTGTAAATTCATAAAATAGTCCTCTAAGCCTTCACGTAAAGTTTCATGGCAAGACGAATCGTTTTCTATTTTTCATGATTTTCAAAACTTTTTATGGTTCGGGATTTTTTAAAATTTTTTCGAAAGGAGTTTTGTCCCCAAACATGGTAGACGTGATCCTTGTATTTTTTTTGGCATGCACAAAAAAATTCATCTAAAAACTCGAAGTGTACAAGATTTTGTGACCATTTGAAAAATGTGTCCTCGTTTCAGACACTTTAATGGCTACTGGCAGCAAACCTGTAAAATCTAAAATGGTCTTTAAGGGGGTGTGAGTTCTCGAGGTTTGATGAGGGATAGGGGGCCAATATAAAGGCCAAGTACAAGCACCCATCGCACATCATGTGCGCACACCCCCCCGGCCCCCCCGATCGCCGGAACCCCAATGCCGTCGGTCAGGTTCTCCGGTGATGCTCCAGCGATGGTGCCCCGACGAAGAAAAATACGGCACCAGCACATGCCCGAGCTCAGCATGTGCTACCGTAACAATCAATCCGGTTCGATCTTAGACTGGGAATGAACTCCGTATGCCTAAGCCAATCGATGAAACGAGCGGGCGGGCACTACGCTGGCCAGAGAGACGGGATGTGCAAGTCGTGGATCGATAGGGTGGTAGGTGGGTTTAGGCCCATCTTCATATATCTACGTGCCAATGCCATTTTTATGGCTTGTAAATTCATACAATGGTCCCTTAAGCCTTCACGTGAAGTTTCATGGCAAGATGACTTGTTTTCTATTTTTCACGATTTTCAAAACTTTTTACGGTTCGGGATTTTTTAAAATTTTTTTGGAAGAATTTTTGGCCCCAAACTTGGTAGATGTGATCCTTGTATTTTTTTTGGCATGCACAAAAAAATTCAGCTAAAAACTCGAAGTGTACAAGATTTTGTGACAATTTGAAAAAAGTGTCCCCATTCCAAACACTTTAATGGCTACTGGTAGCAAACCTGTAAAATCTCAAATGCTCTTTAAGGGGGTGTGAGTTCTCGAGGTTTGATGAGAGATAGGGGGCCAATATAAGGGCCAAGTACCAGCACCCATCGCACATCATGTGCGCACACCCCCCGGCCCCCTCAATCGTCGAAACCTCAATGCTGTCGATCAGGCTCTCCGGCAATGGTGCCCCGGCGAAGAAAAATGCGGCACCAACACATGCCCGAGCCCAACATGTGCTTAGACTGGGAATGAACTCCGTATGCTTATACTGGGAATCAACTCCGTATGCTTAGACTGGGAATGAACTCCGTATGCCTACGTCAACCTATGAAACGAGCGTGCGAGCGCTCAGCCGGCCAGAGGGACGAGATGCATAAGCCGGGGATCGGCCGAGTCCCCCTCTACATGCTGCTGATCCTGCTGCTGCAACCCTCAGTCCGGTCCAATCTTAGACTGGGAATGAACTCCGTATGCCTAAGCTTACCGACGAAACGAGCGGGCGGGCGGACGGGCACTACGTCGGCCAGAGAGACTGGATGCGTAAGCCATGGATCGATAGGGTGGTAGGTGGGTTTAGGCTCATCTTTATATTTCTGCATGCCAATGCCATTTTTCTGGATTGTAAATTCATACAATGGTCCCTTAAGCCTTCACATGAAGTTGCATGGCAAGACGACTCATTTTCTATTTTTCATGATTTTTGAAAGTTTTTACAGTTCGGGATTTTTTAAAATTTTTTCAGAAGGAGTTTTGGCCCGAAACTTGGTAGACGTGATCCTTGTATTTTGTTGGCATGCACAAAAACATTCAGCTAAAAACTAGAAGTGTACAAGATTTTGTGACCATTTGAAAAAAGTGTCCCCATTTCAGACACTTTAATGGCTACTGGCAGCAAACCTGTAAAATCTCAAATGCTCTTTAAGGGGGTGTGAGTTCTGGATGTTTGATGAGGGATAGGGGGCCAATATAAGGGCCAAGTACCAGCACCCATCGCACATCATGTGCGCACACCCCCCCGACCCCCCCGATCGTCGGAACCCCAATGCCATCGGTCAGGTTCTTCGATGATGGTGCCCCGGTAAAAAAAAAATGTGGCACCGACACATGCCCGATTCCAGCATGTACCGCTGCAACCCTCGGTCTGGTCCGATCTTAGACTAGGAATGAACTCCGTATGCTTAGACTAGGAATGAACTCTGTATGCCTAAGTCAACCTACGAAACAAGCGTGCAGGCGCTCAACCGGCCAAAGGGGTGGGATGTGTAAGCCGGGGATCGGCCGGGTCCCCCTCTGCGTGCTGCCGATCCTGCTGCCACAACCCTCGGTCTGGTGTGATCTTAGACTGGGAATGAACTTCGTATGCCTAAGCCAACCAACGAAACGAGCGGGCGGGCGGGCACTACATCGGCCAGAGAGACAGGATGCGCAAGCCAAGGATCGATAGGGTGGTAGGTGGGTTTAGGTACATCTTCATATTTCTGCATGCCAATGCCATTTTTATGGCTTGTAAATTCATACAATGGTCCCTTAAGCCTTCACGTGAAGTTTCATGTCAAGACGACTCGTTTTCTATTTTTCATGATTTTTTAAACTTTTTGCGGTTTGGGATTTTTTAAAATTTTTTCAAAAGGCGTTTTGGCCCCAAACTTGGTAGACGTGATCCTTGTATTTTTTTTGGCATGCATAAAAAAAATTCAGCTAAAAATTCGAAGTGTACAAGATTTTGTGACCATTTGAAAAAAGTGTCCCCATTTCAGACACTTTAATGGCTACTGGCAGCAAACCTGTAAAATCTCAAATGCTCTTTAAGGGGGTGTGAGTTCTCGAGGTTTGATGAGGGATAGGGGGCCAATATAAGGGCCAAGTACCAGCACCCAGTGCACATCATGTGCGCACACCCCCCCGGCTCCCCCGATCCCCGAAATCCCAATGCTGCCGGTCAGGTTCTTCGGCGATGGTGCCCTGACGAAAAAAATACGACACCAGCACATGCCCGAGCCTAGCATGTGCTGCCGCAACCCTTGATCTGGTCCGATCTTAGACTGGAAATGAACTCCGTATGCTTAGACTGGGAATGAACGCCGTATGCTTAAGTCAACCCACGAAACGAGCGTGCGGCCGCTCATCCGGCCAGAGGGGCGGGATGCACAAGCCGGGGATCGGCCAGGTCCCCCTCTGTGTGCTACCAATCTTGCTGCCGGAACCCTCGGTGCGGTCTGATCTTAGACTGGGAATGAACTCCGTATGCCTAAGCCAACTGACGAAATTAGCGGACGGGCGGGTGGGCACTACGTCGGCCAAAGAGGCGGGATGTACAAGCCGTGGATCGATAGGGTGGTAGGTGGGTTTAGGCACATCTTCATATTTCTGCATGCCAATGCCATTTATATGTCTTGTAAATTCATACAATGGTCCCTTAAGCCTTCACGTGAAGTTTCTTGGCAAGACGACTCGTTTTCTATTTTTCATGATTTTTGAAAATTTTTACGGTTTGAGATTTTTTAAAATTTTTTCGGAAGGATTTTTGGCCCTGAACTTGGTAGACGTGATCCTTCTATTTTTTTGGCATGCACAAAAAAATTCAGCTAAAAAATCGAAGTGTACAAGATTTTGTGAGCATTTGAAAAAAGTGTCCCCATTTTAGACACTTTAATGGCTACTGGTAGCAAACCTGTAAAATCTCAAATGCTCTTTAAGGGGGTGTGAGTTCTGGAGGTTTGATAAGGGGTAGGGGGCTAATATAAGGGCCAAGTACCAGCACCCATCGCACATCATGTGCGCACACCTCCCCGGCTCGCCCGATTGCCGGAACCCCAATGTCGTCAGTCAGATTCTCCGGCGATGCTCCGGTGATGGCACCCCGATGAAGAAAAATGCAGCACTAGTAGATGCCCGAGCCCAGCATGTGCTGCCACAACCCTCGGTCTGGTCCGATCTTGGACTGCGAATGAACTCCGTATGCTTAGACTGGGAATGAACTCCGTATGCCTAAGTCAACCCATGAAACGAGCATGCGGGCGCTCAGCCGGCCAAAGGGGCGGGATACACAACCAGGGGATCAGCCGGGTCCCCCTCTTCATGCTGCTGATCTTGCTGTCGTAACCCTCGGTCTGGTCTGATCTTAGACTAGGAATTAACTCCGAATGCCTAAGCCAACCAACGAAATGTGCGGGCGGGCGAGCACTACGTCGGTCAGAGAGACGGGATGCGCAAGCCGTGGATTGATAGGGTGGTAGGTGGGTTTAGGCACATCTTCATATTTCTACATGCCAATGCCATTTTTATAGCTTGTAAATTCATACAACGGTCCCTTAAGCCGTCACGTGAAGTTTCATGATAAGATGACTCGTTTTTATTTTTCATGATTTTTTAAACATTTTGCGGTTCGAGATTTTTTAAAATTTTTTTGAAATTAGTTTTGGCCCCAAACTTGGTAGACGTGATCCTTGTATTTTTTTTGGCATGCATAAAAAAATTTAACTAAAAACTCGAAGTGTACAAGATTTTGTGACCATTTGAAAAAAGTGTCCCCATTTCAGACACTTTAATGGCTACTGGCAACAAACCTGTAAAATCTCAAATGCTCTTTAAGGGGGTGTGAGTTCTTGAGGTTTGATGAGGGATAGGGGGCCAATATAAGGGCCAAGTACCAGCACCCATCGCACATCATGTGCGCACACCCCCCGGCCCCCCCGATCATCGAAACCCCAATACCGTCGGTCAGGTTATCCGACGATGCTTCGGCGATGTTGCCCCGACGAAGAAAAATACGGCTCCAGCACATGCCCTAGCCCAGCATGCGCTATCGTTACCCTCAGTCTGGTCCGATCTTAGACTGGGAATGAACTCTGTATGCCTAAGTCAACCCACAGAACAAGCGTCCGGGTGCTCAGTCAGCTAAAGGGGCAGGATGCGTAACCTGAGGATCAACCGAGTCCCACTCTGCCTGCTGCCGATCTTGCTACCGCAACCCTCGGTCTGGTCTGATCTTACACTGGGAATGAACTCTGTATAAGGGCCAAGTACCAGCACCCAGTGCACATCATGTGTGCACACCTCCCAGCCCCCCCGATCTCCGAAACCCCAATGCCGCAGGTCAGGTTCTCCAACGATGCTCCGGCGATGGTGCCCCGACGAAGAAAAATGCGGCAACCCTCGGTTCGGTCCGATCTTAGACTGGGAATGAACTCCGTATGCTTAGACTGGGAATGAACTTCGTATGCCTAAGTCAACCCACGGAATGAGCATGTGGGCGCTTAGTCGGGCAGAGGGGGGGATGTGCAAGCCGGCGATCAACCGGGTCCCACTCTGCATGGTGTTGTAACCCTTGGTTCGGTCCGATCTTATACTGGGAATGAACTCCGTATGCCTAAGCTAACCGACGAAATTATCGGGTGGATGGGAGGGCGGGCGCTACGCCGACCAGAGAGGCGAGATGCGCAAGCCGTGGATCGATAGAGTGGTAGGTGGGTTTCGGCACATCCTCAAATTTCTGTGTGCCATGCCATTTTTAAGGCTTGTAAATTCATACAATGGTCCCTTAAGCCTTCACGTGAAGTTTCTTGGCAAGACGACTCGTTTTCTATTTTTTACGATTTTTGAAACTTTTTATGGTTCGAGATTTTTTAAAATTTTTTCGGAAGGTGTTTTGGTCCCAAACTTGGTAGACGTGATCCTTGTATTTTTTTTGGTATGCACAAAAAAATTCAGCTAAAAACTCGAAGTGTACAAGATTTTGTGACCATTTGAAAAAAGTGTCCCCCTTTCAGACACTTTAATGGCTACTGGCAGCAAACCTGTAAAATCTCAAATGCTCTTTAAAGGGGTGTGAGTTCTCAAGGTTTGATGAGGGATAGGGGCCCAATATAAGGGCCAAGTACCAGCACCCATCGCACATCATGTGCGCACACCCCCCGACCCGTCGGATCGTCGGAACCCCAATGCCGCCGGTCAGGTTCTCCGATGATGCTCCGATGATGGTGCCCCAATGAAGAAAAATGTTGCACCAGCACATGCTTGAGTCCAGCATGTGCTGCTGTAACCCTCGGTCCGGTTCAATCTTAGACTGAGAATGAACTCCGTATGCTTAGATTGGGAATGAACTCCGTATGCCTAAGTCAACCCACGAAACAAGCGTGCGGGCGCTCAGTCGGCCAGAGGGGTAGGATGCACAAGCCGGGGATCGATCGGATCCCTCTCTGCGTGCTGCCGATCCTGCTACCGCAACCCTCGATCTGATCTGATCTTAGACTAGGAATGAACTCCATATGCCTAAGCCAACTGACGAAATGAGCGGGCGGGCAGGCGGGCACTACGCCGGCCAGAGTGGCGGGATGCGCAAGCCGTGGATTGATAGGGTAGTAGGTGGGTTTGGCACATCTTCATATTTGTGCATGCCAATGCCATTTTTATGGCTTGTAAATTCATGCAATGGTCCCTTAAGCCTTCACGTGAAGTTTCATGGCAAGACGGCTCGTTTTCTATTTTTCATGACTTTTGAAACTTTTTGCTGTTCGGGATTTTTAAAAATTTTTCGGAAGGATTTTTGGCCCCAAACTTGGTAGACGTAATCCTTGTATTTTTGTTGGCATGCACAAAAAAATTCAGCTAAAAACTTGAAGTGTATAAGATTTTTGTGACCATTTGAAAAAAGTGTCCCCATTTCAGACACTTTAATGGCTACTGGCAGCAAACCTGTAAAATCTCAAATGCTCTTTAAGGGGGTGTGAGTTCTCGAGGTTTGATGAGGGATAGGTGGCCAATATAAGGGCCAAGTATCAGCATCCATCGCACATCATGTGCGCACAACCCCCCGGCCACCCCCATTGCCAGAACCCAATACTGCCAGTCAGGTTCTCTGGTGATGCTCCGACGATGGTGCCCCGATGAAGAAAAATATGGTAACCCTCAGTCTAGTTCGATCTTAGACTGGGAATGAACTCCGTATGCTTAGATTGGGAATGAACTCTGTATGCCTAAGTCAACCCACGAAATGAGCATACGAGCGCTTAGCCGGCCAGAAGGGCGGGATGTCAAGTCGGGGATCAATCGGGTCTCCCTCTGCGTGGTGCCGTAACCCTCGGGTCGGGCCTATCTTAGACTGGTAATGAGCTCCGTATGCTTAAGCTAACCGATGAAACGAACGGGCAGACGGGAGGGCAGGCGCTATGCCGGCCAGAGGGGCGGGTTGCGCAAGCCGTGGATCGATAGGGTGGTAGGTGGGTTTCGGCACATCTTCAAATTTCTGTGTGCCAATGCCATTTTTAAGGCTTCTAAATTCATACAATGGTCCCTTAAGCCTTCACATGAAGTTTCTTGGCAAGACGACTCGTTTTCTATTTTTTACGATTTTTGAAACTTTTTGCGGTTCAAGATTTTTTAAACTTTTTTCGGAAGGTGTTTTAGCCCCAAACTTGGTAGACGTGATCCTTGTATTTTTGTTGGCATGCACAAAAAAGTTCAACTAAAAACTCGAAGTGTACAAGATTTTGTGACCATTTGAAAAAAGTATCCCCATTTTAGACACTTTAATGGCTACTGGCAACAAACCTGTAAAATCTCAAATGCTCTTTAAGGGGGTGTGACTTCTCAAGGTTTGATGAGGGATAGGGGGCCAATATAAGGGCCAAGTACCAGCACCCATCGCGCATCATGTGCGCACACCCCCCTCGGCCCCTTTGATCGCCGGAACCATAATGCCGCCGGTTAGGTTCTCCGACAATGCTCCGGCGATGGTGCCCCGACGAAGAAAAATGCGGCACCAGCACATGCCCTAGCCCAGCATGTGCTACCGTAACCCTCGGTCCGATCAGATCTTAGACTAAGAATGAACTCTGTATGCTTACATTGGGAATGAACTTCGTATGCCTAAGTCAACACACAAAACAAGCATGCGGGTGCTCAGTCGACCAGAGGGGCAGGATGCGCAAGCCGGGGATCGATCGGATCCCTCTCTGCGTGCTGCCGATCCTGCTACTGTAACCCTCAGTCTGGTCTGATCTTAGACTCGGAATGAACTCCGTATGCCTAAGCCAACTGACGAAACAAGCAGGCGGGCGGGCGGGCGGGCACTACGCTGGCCAGAGAAGCGGGATACGCAAGCCGTGGATCGATAGGGTGGTAAGTGGGTTTGGCACAACTTCATATTTTTGTGTGCCAATGCCATTTTATGGCTTGTAAATTCATACAATGGTCCCTTAAGCCTTCATGTGAAGATTCATGGCAAGGCGACTCGTTTTCTATTTTTCATGATATTTGAAACTTTTTACAGTTCGAGATTTTTTAAAACTTTTTCGAAAGGAGTTTTAGCCCCAAACTTGGTAGACATGATCCTTGTATTTTTTTTTGGCATGGACAAAAAAATTCAGCTAAAATGTCGAAGTGTACAAGTTTCTGTGACCATTTGAAAAAAGTGCCCCTATTTCAGACACTTTAATGGTTACTAGCAGCAAACCTGTAAAATCTCAAATGCTCTTTAAGGGGGTGTGAGTTCTCGAGGTTTGATGAGGGATAGGGGGCCAATATAAGGGCCAAGTACTGGCACCCATCGCACATCATGTGCGCACACCCCTCCGGCCCCTCTATCGCCGAAACCCCAATGCCCCCGATCAGGTTCTCCGACGATGCTTCGATGATGGTACCCCGGTGAAGAAAAATGCGGTACCAACACATGCTTGAGCCCAGCATGTGCTACCGCAACCCTCCATCCAGTTCGATCTTAGATTGGGAATGAACTCCGTATGCTTAGACTGGGAATGAACTCCGTATGCCTAAGTCAACCCACGAAACGAGCGTGCGGGCACTCAACCGGCCAGAGGGGCGAGATGCATAAGTCAGGGATCGATTGGGTCCGCCTCTGCGTGCTACCGATGCTGCTGTCGTAACCCTCGGTCCGGTTCAATCTTAGACTGGGAATGAACTCCGTATGCCTAAGCCATCTAACGAAACGAGCAAGCGGGTGGGCGGGCGGGCACTACGCCGGCCAGAGAGACGGGATGCTTAAGCCGTGGATCGATAGGGCGGTAGGTTGGTTAAGGCACATCTTCATATTTCTATGTGCCAATGCCATTTTTCTGGCTTGTAAATTCATACAATGGTCCCTTAAGCCTTCACGTGAAGTTTCATGGCAAGACGACCCGTTTTTTATTTTTCACGATTTTTAAAACTTTTTACGGTTCGGAATTTTTTAAAATTTTATCGCAAGGCGTTTTGGCCCCAAATTTGGTAGACGTGATCCTTGTATTTTTGTTGGCATGCACAAAACAATTCAGCTAAAAACTCAAAGTGTACAAGATTTTGTGACCATTTGAAAAAAGTGCCCCATTTCAGACACTTTAATGGCTACTGGTAGCAAACCTGTAAAATCTCAAATGCTCTTTAAGGGGGTGTCATTTCTCAAGGTTTGATGAGGGATAGGGGGCCAATATAAGGGCCAAGTACCAGCACCCATCGCACATCATGTGCGCACACCCCCCAGCCCCCCCGATCGCCGGAACCCCTATGCCGCCGGTTAGGTTCTCCGATGATGGTGCCCCGGTGAAGAAAAATGCGACACCAGCACATGCTCGAGCCCGGCATGTGCTACTACAACCCTCGGTCCGGTCCGATCTTAGATTGGGAATGAACTCCGTATGCTTAGACTGGGAATAACTCCATATGCTTAAGTCAACCCACGAAAAGATTGTCCGGGCACCCAGCCGACCAGAAGGGCGGGATGCGCAAGTCGGGGATCGATCGGGTCCCCCTCGGCGTGCCATCGATCCTGCTGCCACAACCCTCGGTCCGGTCCAATCTTAGACTGGGAATGAACTTCGTATGCCTAAGCCAACTGACGAAACGAGCGGGCGGGCACTACGCCGGCCAGAGAGACGGGATGCGTAAGCCATGGATCGATAGGGTGGTAGGTGGGTTTAGGCACATCTTCATATTTCTACGTGCCAATGTCATTTTTATGGCTTGTAAATTCATACAATGGTCCCTTAAGCCTTCACGTGAAGTTTCATGGCAAGACGACTCATTTTTTATTTTTCACGATTTTCAATAATTTTTGTGGTTTGGGATTTTTTAAAATTTTTTCGGAAGGAGTTTTGGCCCCAAACTTGGTAGACATGATCCTTGTATTTTTTTTGGCATGCACAAAAAAATTCAGCTAAAAACTCGAAGTCTATAAGATTTTGTGACCATTTGATAAAAGTGTGCCTATTTCAGACACTTTAATGGCTACTGGCAGCAAATCTGTAAAATCTAAAATGCTCTTTAAGGGCGTGTGAGTTCTTGAGGTTTGATGAGAGATAGGAGACCAATATAAGGGCCAAGTACCCCCTGGCACCCCTGATCGCCGAAACCCCAATGCCGTCGGTTAGGTTCTCTGGCGATGCTCCGGTGATGGTGCCCCGGTGAAGAAAAATGCGACACCAGCACATGCCCGAGCCCAGCATGTGCTGCCACAACCCTCGGTCCAGTCCGATCTTAGATTGGGAATGAACTCTGTATGCTTAGACTGTGAATGAACTCCGTGTGCCTAACTCAACCCACGAAATGAGCGTGCGGGCGCTCAACCGGCCAGAAGGGCGGGATGCGCAAGTCAGAGATCGGTCAGGTCCCCCTCTACGTGCTGCTGATCCTGCTGCCGCAACCCTCAGTCCAGTCCAATCTTAGATTGAGAATGAAATCCGTATGCCTAAG
The DNA here is from genome assembly GCF_047325235.1 of Durio zibethinus. NCBI lineage: Eukaryota > Viridiplantae > Streptophyta > Magnoliopsida > Malvales > Malvaceae > Durio > Durio zibethinus. The sequence continues at coordinate 14,101,050 of NC_143174.1, forward strand.
CCAACCGACAAAACGAGAAGGCGGACGGGTGGACGGGCAATACGCCGGCCAGAGAGACAGGATGCGCAAGCCGTGGATCGATAGGGTGGTAGGTGGGTTTAGGCACATCTTCATATTTTTGCATGCCAATGCCATTTTTATGGCTTCTAAATTCATACACTGTTCCCTTAAGCCTTCACGTGAAGTTTGATGGCAAGCCGACTCGTTTCTATTTTTCATGAATTTCGATACTTTTTACGGTTCAAGATTTTTTAAAATTTTTTCAGAAGGAGTTTTGGCCCCAAACATGGTAGACCTGATCCTTGTATTTTTGTTGCCATGCATAAAAAAATTCAGCCAAAAACTGGAAGTGTACAAGATTTTGTGACCATTTGAAAAAAGTGTCCCCATTTCAGACACTTTAATGGCTACTGGCAGCAAACCTGTAAAATCTCAAATGCTCTTTAAGGGGGTGTGAGTTCTCGAGGTTTGATGAGGGATAAGGGGCCAATATAAGGGCCAAGTACTAGCACCCATCGCACATCATCTGTGCACACCCCCCGACCCCCCGATCGCCGGAACCCCAATGCCGCCGGTCAGGTTCTCCGGTGATGCTCCGGCATTGTTGCCCCTGCGAAGAAAAATGCGACACCAGCACATGCCCGAGCCTAGCATGTGCTGCCGCAACCGTCAGTCCGATCCGATCTTAGACTGGGAATGAACTCCGTATGCTTAGACTTGTAATGAACTCCGTATGCTTAGACTGGTAATGAACTTCATATGCCTAAGTCTACCCACGAAACGAGCGTGCGGGCACTCAGCCGGCTAGAGGGGCGGGATGCACAAGCCGAGGATCGACCGGGTCCCCCTCTGCGTGCTGCTGATCTTGCTACCACAACCCTCGGTCCGATCCGATCTAAGACTTGGAAGGAACTCCGAATGCCTAAGCCAACTGACGAAATGAGCGGGCGGGCGGGCGGGCACTACGTCGACCAAAGAGACAGGATGCGCAAGCCGTGGATCGATAAGGTGGTAGGTGGGTTTAGGCACATCTTCATATTTCTACGTGCCAATGCCATTTTTATGGCTTGTAAATTCATATAATGGTCCCTTAAGCCTTCACGTGAAGTTTCATGGCAAGACGACTCGTTTTCTATTTTTCACGATTTTTGAAACTTTTTGCAGTTTGAGATTTTTTAAAAGTTTTTCGAAAGGAGTTTTGGCCCCAAACATGGTAGACGTGATCCTTGTATTTTTGTTGGCATGCACAAAAAAACTTAGCTAAGAACTGGAAGTGTAAAAGATTTTGTGACCATTTGAAAAAAGTGTCCCCTTTTCAGACACTTTAATAGCTATTGGCAGCAAACCTGCAAAATCTCAAATGCTCTTTAAGGGGGTGTGAGTTCTCGAGGTTTGATGAGGGATAGGGGGCCGATATAAGGGCCAAGTACCAGCACCCATCGCACATCATGTGCGCACACCCCCCGGCCCCCTGTTCATCGGAACCCCTATACCGTCGGTCAGGTTCTCCGACAATGGTGCCTCGGAGAAGAAAAATGCGGCACCAGCACATGCCCAAGCCCAGCATGTGCTACCGCAACCCTCGGTCCGATTTGATCTTAGACTGGGAATGAACTCTGTATGCTTAGACTGGGAATGAACTCTGTATGCCTAAGTCAACTCACGAAACAAGCGTGCGGGCGCTCAGCTAGCCAGAAGGGCGTGATGTGCAAGCCGAGGATCGATCGGGTCCCCGTCTACGTGCTGCCGATCCTGCTGCCGCAACCCTCAGTCCGGTCTGATCTTAGACTGGGAATGAACTCTGTATGCCTAAGCCGACCGACGAAACGAGCGGGCGGGCGGGTGGGCAGGCACTACGCCGGCCAGAGAGACGGGATGCGCAAGCCGTGGATCGATAGGGTGGTAGGTGGGTTTAGGCACATCTTCATATTTCTGCGTGCCAATGCCATTTTTATGGCTTCTAAATTCATACAATGGTCCCTTAAGCCTTCACGCGAAGTTTCATGGCAAGACGACTCATTTTCTATTTTTCACGATTTTTGAAACTTTTTAAGTTTCGGGATTTTTTAAAATTTTTTTAGAAAACCTTTTGTCCCCAAACCTGGTAGACATGATCCTTGTACTTTTGTTGGCATGCACAAAAAAATTTAGCCAAAAACTCGAAGTGTACAAGATTTTGTGACCATTTCAAAAAAATGTCCTCATTTAAGACACTTTAATGGCTACTGGCAGCAAACCTATAAAATCTCAAACGCTCTTTAAGGGGGTGTGAGATCTCAAGGTTTGATGAGGGATAGAGGGCCAATATAAGGGCCAAGAACCAGCACCCATCGCACATCATGTCCGCACACCCCCCGGCCCCCTCGATCGTCAGAACCCCAAAATCGCCGGTCAGGTTCTCCGACGATGGTGCCCCATCGAAGAAACATGCGGCACCAGTACATGCCTGAGCCCAGCTTGTGCTGTCGCAACCCTCGATCCGGTCCAATCTTAGACTGGGAATGAACTCTGTATGCTTAGACTGGGAATGAACTCCATATGCCTAAGTCAACCCACGAAACGAGCTTGCGGGCCCTCAGTCGGCCAGAGGTTCGGGATGTCTAAATCGGGGATCGATAGGGTCCCCTTCTGCATGCTGTTGATCCTACTATGGCAACCCTCAATCTGATCCGATCTTAGACTGGGAATGAACTTTGTACGCCTAAGCCAATCGACGAAACGAGCGGGCGAGCGGGCGGGCGAGCGGGCACTACGCCAGCCAGAGAGACGAGATACGTAGGTCGGTTTAAGCACATCTTCATATTTCTGCGTGCCAATGCCATTTTTATGGCTTGTAAATTCATACAATGGTCCCTTAAGCCTTCATGTGAAGTTTCATGGCAAGACGACTCGTTTTCTATTTTTCACGATTTTCAAAATTTTTGTGGTTCGAGATTTTTTTAAATTTTTTCGAAAGGGGTTTTGGCCCCAAACTTGGTAGACATGATCCTTGTATTTTTGTTGGCATGCACAAAAACATTCAGCTAAAAACTCGTAGTGTACAAGATTTTGTGACCATTTGAAAAAAGTGTCCCCATTTTAGACGCTTTAATGGCTACTGGCAGCAAACCAGTAAAATCTCAAATGCTCTTTAAAGGGGTGTGAGTTCTCGAGGTTTGATGAGGGATAGGGGACCAATATAAGGGCCAAGTACCAGCACCCATCGCACATCATGTGCGCACACCCCCCCGGCCCCCCCGATCACCGGAACCCCAATGTCGTCGGTCAGGTTCTCCGGTGATGCTCCGACGATGGTGCCTCAGGGAAGAAAATTGCGGTACCAGCACATGCACGAGCCCAGCATGTGCTACCGCAACCCTCGGTCCGGTCCGATCTTAGGCTAAGAATGAACTCCGTATGCTTAGACTGAGAATGGACTTCGTATGCCTAAGTCAACCCATAAAACGAGCGTGCGGGCACTCAACAGGCCAGAGGGACGGGATGCGTAAGCCGGGGATCGACCTGGTCCCCTTCTGTGTGCTACCCATCTTGCTACCGCAACCCTCTATTTGGTCTGATCTTAGACTGGGAATGAACTCCGTATGCCTAAGCCAACCGATGAAACGAGCGGGTGGGCGGGCGAGCCCAGCATGTGCTGTCGCAACCCTTGGTCTCGTTCGATCTTAGACTGGGAATGAACTCCGTATGCCTAAGTCAACCCATGAAACGAGCGTACGGGCCCCTAGCCAGCCAGAGGGGCGGGATGCACAAGCTAGGGATCGATTGTGTCCCCCTCTGCGTGCTACCGATCCTACTACCGTAAACCTTGGTCTGGTCCGATCTTAGACTGGGAATGAACTCCGTATGCCTAAGCCAACCGACGAAACGAGCGGGCGGGCGGGCGGGCACTACGTCGCCAAGAGAGATGGGATGCGCAAGCCATGGATCGATAGGGTGGTAGGTGGGTTTAGGCACATCTCCATATTTCTGCATGCCAAGGCCACTTTTATGGCTTGTAAATTCATACAATGGTCCCTTAAGCCTTCACGTGAAGTTTCATGGCATGACGACTAATTTTCTATTTTTCATGATTTTTGAAACATTTTGCTATTCGGGATTTTTTTAAATTTTTTTGGAAGGAGTTTTGGCCCCAAACTTGGTAGACGTGATCCTTTTATTTTTTTTGGCATGCACAAAAAAATTCAGCTAAAAACTCGAAGTGTACAAGATTTTGTGACCATTTGAAAAAAGTGTCCCCATTTCAGACACTTTAATGGCTACTGGTAGCAAACTTGTAAAACCTCAAATGCTCTTTTAGGGGGTGTGAGTTCTCGAGGTTTGATGGGGGATAGGGGGCCAATATAAGGGCCAAGTACCAGCACCCATCACACATCATGTGCGCACACCCTCCCGGCCCCTCCGATCATCGGAACCCCAATAATGCTGGTCAGGTTCTCCGACGATGCTCCGAGGATGGTGCCCCGGTGAAGAAAAATGCGGCACCAGAACATGCTTGAGCCCAGCATGTGCTACCGCAACCCTCAGTACGGTCCGATCTAAGACTTGGAATGAACTCCGTATGCCTGAGTCAACCCACGAAATGAGCGTGCAGGCGCTCAGCCAGCTAGAGTGGCGAGATGCATAAGCCGGGGATCAACCGGGTCCGTCTCTGTGTGTTGTCGATCCTTCTGTCGTAACCCTCAGTTTGGTTCGATCTTAGACTGGGAATGAACTAGGTATGCCTAAGCGAACCGACAAAACGAGCAAGCGGGCGGACGGGCGGGCACTACGTCGGCCAGAGAGGCGGGATGCGCAAGCCGTGGATCGATAGGGTGGTAGCTGCGTATAGGCTCATCTTCATATTTCTGAGTGCCAACACCATTTTTATGGCTTGTAAATTCATACAATGGTCCCTTAATCCTTCACGTGAACTTTCATGGCAAGACGACTCGTTTTCTATTTTTTACGATTTTTTAAACTTTTTACGGATCGGGATTTTTTAAAATTTTTTCGAAAGGTGTTTTGGCCCCAAACTTGGTAGACGTGATCCTTGTATTAAGGCACATCTTCATATTTCTGCGTACCAATGCCATTTTTATGGCTTGTAAATTCCTACAATGGTCCCTTAAGCCTTCACGTAAAGTTTCATGGAAAGACGACTCGTTTTTTATTTTTCATGATTTTTGAAACTTTTTACAGTTCGGGATCTTTTAAAATTTTTTTGGAAGGAGTTTTGGCCCCAAACTGGGTAGACGCGATCCTTGTATTTTTGTTGGCATGCCCAAAAAATTCAGCTAAAAACTCGAAGTGTACAAGATGTTGTGACCATTTGAAAAAAGTGTCCCCATTTCAGACAATTTAATGGCTACTGTCAACAAACCAGTAAAATCTCAAATGATCTTTAAGGCGGTTGAGTTCTCAAGGTTTGATGTGGGATAGGAGGCCAATGTAAGGGCCAAGTACCAGTACCCATCGCACATCATGTGCGCACACCCCCCCGGCCCCCCAATCACCGAAACCCCAATGCCGCCGATCAGGTTTTCTGGCGATGCTCTGTCGATGGCACCCCGACGAAAAAAATATGGCACCAGCACATGCCCGAGCCCAGCATGTGCTGCCGTAACCCGCGGTCCGGTCTGATCTTAAACGGGGAATGAACTCCGTATGCCTAAGTGAACCCACGAACCGAGCGTGCGGGCGCTCAGCCGGCCAGAGGGGCGGGATGCGCAAGTCGGGGATCGGTCGGGTCCCCCTCTGCTTGCTATCGATCCTACTGCCACAACCCTCAGCTCGGTCTAATCTTAGACTGGGAATGAACTCCGTATGCCTAAGCCAACCGACGAAATGAACAGGCGGGCGGACACTACACCGGCCAGAAAGACGGGAAGCGCAAGCCCTGGATCGATAGGGTGGTAAGTGGGTTTAGGCACATGTTCATATTTCTGTGTGCCAATGCCATTTTTATGGCTTGTAAATTCATACAATGGTCCCTTAAGCCTTCAAGTGAAGTTTCATGGCAAGACGACTCGTTTTTTATTTTTCACGATTTTTGAAACTTTCTGCGGTTCAAAATTTTTTAAAATTTTTTCGAAAGGATTTTTGGGCCCAAACTTGGTAGACGTGATCCTTGTATTTTTGTTGGCATGCACAAAAAAATTCAGCTAAAAACTCGAAGTGTACAAGATTTGTGACCATTTGAAAAAAGTGTCCCCATTTCAGACACTTTAATGGCTACTGGCAGCAAACCTGTAAAATCTCAAATGCTCTTTAAGGGGGTGTGAGTTTGGAGGTTTGATGAGGGATAGGGGGCCAATATAAGTACCAAGTACCAGCACTCATCGCACATCATGTGCGCACACCCCCCATTCCCCCCGATCGCTGGAACCCCAATACCGTCGGTCAGGTTCTTCGGCGATGCTCCGGCGATGGTGCCCTGATGAAGAAAAATGCAGCTCCAGCACATGCCCGAGCCTAGCACGTGCTGCCATAACCCTCATTCTAATCCGATCTTAGACTGAAATGAACTCCATATGCTTAGACTAGGAATGAACTCCGTATGCCTAAGTCAACCCATGAAATAAGCGTGCGGGCGCTCAGCCGGCCAAAGGGTGGCATGCGCAAGCCGGGGATCGACCGGGTCCCCATTTACGTGCTATCGATCCTGCTACCGTAACCCTAGGTCTGGTCTGATCTTAGACAGGGAATCAACTCCGTATGCCTAAGCCAAACGACGAAACGAGCGGGCGAGCGGGCGGGCGGGCACTACGTCGGCCAGAGAGACGGGATGCGCAAGCCGTGGATCGATAGGGTGGTAGGTGGGTTTAGGCACATCCTCATATTTTTGCATGCCAATGCCATTTTCAGGGCTTGTAAATTCATACAGTGGTCCCTTAAGCCTTCACGTGAAGTTTCATGGCAAGACGACTCATTTTCCATTTTTCATGATTTTTGAAACTTTTTACAGTTCAGGATTTTTTAAAATTTTTTCAAAAGGAGTTTTAGCCCTAAACTTCGTAGACATGATCGTTGTATTTTTGTTGGCATGCACAAAAGAAATCAGCTCAAAACTCAAAGTGTACAAGATTTTGTAACCATTTGAAAAAGGTGTCCCCATTTCAAACACTTTAATTGCTACTGGCAGCAAACCGGTAAAATCTCAAATGCTCTTTAAGGCGGTGTGAGTTCTTGAGGTTTGATGAGGGATAGGGGGCCAATATAAGGGCCAAGTACCAGCACCCATCGCACATCATGTGCGCACACCCCCCGATCAACGGAACCCCAATGCCGTCGGTCAGGTTCTCCGATGATGCTCCGGCGATATTGCCCCGGTGAAGAAAAATGCGACACCAGCACATGCCCGAGCCCAGCATGTGCTACCGTAACCCTCGGTCTGGTCCGATCTTAGACTGGGAATGAACTCTGTATGCTTAGACTGAGAATGAACTCCGTATGCCTAATTCAACACACGAAACAAGCGCGTGGGCGCTCAGCCGACCAGATGGGCCAGATGCACAAGCCGAGGATCGATCGAGTCCCTCTCTACGTGCTGTCGATCCTACTGCCATAACCCTCGGTCCGGTCCGATCTTAGACGGGGAATGAACTCCATATGCCTAAGGCAACCGACGAAATGAACGGGAGACCGGGTGGGCATAAGGGGGTGTGAGTTTGGAGGTTTGATGAGGGATAGCGGGTGTGCCAATGCCATTTTTATGGCTTGTAAATTCATACAATGGTCAATTAAGCCTTCACGTGAAGTTTCATGGCAAGATGACTCGTTTTTTGATTTTTATAATTTTTGAAACCTTTTACGGTTCGAGATTTTTTTAAATTTTTTCGGAAGTACTTTTGGCCCCAAACATGGTAGATGTGATCCTTGTATTTTTGTTGGCATGCACAAAAAGATTCAGCTAAAAACTCGAAGTGTACAAGATTTTGTGACCATTTGAAAAAAGTGTCCCCATTTAAGACACTTTAATTGCTACTGGCAGCAAACCTGTAAAATCTCAAATGCTCTTTAAGGGGGTGTGTGTTCTTAAGGTTTGATGAGGGATAGGGGGCCAATTTAAGGGCCAAGTATGAGCACCCATCACACATCATGTGCGCACACCCCCCCCGATCGCTGGAACCCCAATGTCGTCGGTCAAGTTCACCGGTGATGTTTCGATGATGGTGCCCCGACGAAGAAAAAAGTGGCACCAGCACATGCCCGAGCCCAGGATGTGCTGCTGCAACCCTCGGTCCGGTCCGATCTTAGATTGGGAATGAACTCCGTATGCTTAGATTGGGAATGAACCCCGTACGCCTAAGTTAACCCACGAAACGAGCGTACGGGTGCTCAGCCAGCCAGAGGGGTGTGATGTGCAAGCCGGGGATCGATCGGGTCCCCCTCTGCATGCTGCCGATCCTGCTGCCGCAACCCTCGGTCTGATCTGATCTTAGACTGGGAATGAGCTCCGTATGCCTAAGCTAACCGACGAAACGAGTGGGCGGGCGGGAGGGCACTGCGCCGGCCAGAGAGACGGGATGCGCAAGCCGTGGATCGATAGGGTGGTAGGTGAGCTTAGGCACATCTTCATACTTCTGCATTCCAATGCCATTTTTATGGCTTGTAAATTCATACAATGGTCCCTTAAGCCTTCACGTGAAGTTTCATGGCAGGACGACTCGTTTTCTATTTTTCATGATTTTCAAAACTTTTTGTGGTTTAGGATTTTTTAAAATTTTTTCGGAGGGAGTTTTGGCCCCAAACTTTTTAGACGTGATCCTTGTATTTTTGTTGGCTTGCATAAAAAATTCAGCTAAAAACTAGATGTGTACAAGATTTTTGTGACCATTTGAAAAAAGTGTCACCATTTCAGACACTTTAATGGCTACTGGCAGCAAACCTGTAAAATCTCAAATGCTCTTTAAGGGGGTGTGAGTTCTGGAGGTTTGATGAGGGATAGGGGGCCAATATAAGGGCCAAGTACCAGCACCCATCGCACATCATTTGCGCACACCCCCCGGCCCCCCGATCGTCGGAACCCTAATGCCGCCAGTCAAGTTCTCTGGTGATGCTCCGATGATGGTGCCCCGGGGAAGAAAAATACGGCACCAACACATGCCCGAGCCCAACATGTGCTGCCGCAACCCTCGATCTAGTCTGATCTTAGACTGGGAATGAACTCTGTATCCTTAGACTAGGATTGAACTCCATATGCCTAAGTCAACCCATGAAACGAGCGTGCGGGCGCTCAGCCGGCCAGAGGGGCGGGATGCTCAAGCCGGGGATCAGTCGGGTCCCCCTCTGTGTGCTGCCTATCCTACTGCCACAACCCTCGGTCTGGTCTGATCTTAGAATGGAAATGAACTCCATATGCCTAAGCCAACCGACGAAACGAGCGGGCGGGCGGGCATTACGCCGGCCAGAGAGAAGGGATGCGCAAGCCGTGGATCGATAGGGTGGTAGGTGGGTTTTGGTACATCTTCATATTTCTACGTGCCAATGCCATTTTTATGGCTTGTAAATGCATACAATGGTCCTTTAAGCCTTCACGTGAAGTTTTATGGCAAGACGACTCGATTTTTATTTTTCATGATTTTTGAAACTTTTTACGGTTCGGTATTTTTTAAAATCTTTTCGGAAGGAGTTTTGAACCCAAAATTGGTAGACATGATCCTTCTATTTTTGTTGGCATGCACAAAAAATTCAGCTAAAAACTCGAAGTGTACAAGATTTTTTGACCATTTGAAAACGTGTCCCCATTTCAGACACTTTAATGGCTACTGGCAGCAAACCTGTAAAATCTCAAATGCTCTTTAAGGGGGCGTGAGTTCTCAAGGTTTGATGAGGGATAGGGGTCCAATATAAGGGCCAAGTACCAGTACCCATCGTACATAACGTGTGCACACCCCCCTTGGACCCCTCGATCGCCGGATCCCCAATGCCGTCAGTCAGGTTCTCCGACGATGCTCCGACGATGGTGCCCCGACAAAGAAAAATGCGACACCAGCACATGCCCAAGCCCAGCATGTACTATCGCAACCCTCGGTCTAGTCTGATCTTAGACTGGGAATGAACTCCGTATTCTTAGATTGGGAATGAACTCCGTATGCCTAAGTCAACCCACGAAACGAGCGTGCGGGCGCTCAATCGGCCAGAGGGGTGGGATGCGTAAGCTGAGGGTCAGCCAGGTCCCCCTCTGCGTGCTACCGATCTTGCTATCACAACCCTCGGTCCAATCTGATCTTAGACGGGGAATGAACTCCGTATGCCTAAGTTAACCAACGAAATGAGCGTGTGGGCGCTCAGCCGGTTAGAAGGGCACGATGCGCAAGTTGGGTCCCCCTCTGCGTGCTGTCGATCCTGCTATCGCAACCCTAGGTCCGGTTTGATCTTAGACTGGGAATGAACTCCATATGCCTAAGTCAACCAACGAAATGAGCGGGCAGGCGGGTGGTCAGGCACTACGTCGGCCAGAGAGACGGGATGCGCAAGCCGTGGATCGATAGGGTGGTAGGTGGGTTTAGGCACATTTTCATATTTCAGCGTGCCAATGCCATTTTAAGCCTTTACGTGAAGTTTCATGGCAAGATGACTCGTTATCTATTTTTCATGATTTTTGAAACTTTTTGCGGTTCGAGATTTTTTAAAATTTTTTCGAAAGGAGTTTTGGCCCAAAACTTGGTAGATGTGATCTTTGCATTTTTTTTTGCATGCATAAAAAAATTCAGCTAAAACCTCGAAGTGTACAGGATTTTGTGACTATTTGAAAAAAGTGTCTCCATTTCGAACACTTTTGTGGCTACGGGCAGCAAACCTATAAAATCTCAAATGCTCTTTAAGGGGGTGTGAGTTCTCAAGGTTTGATGAGGGATAGGGGGCCAATATAAGCGCCAAGTACTAGCACCCATCGCACATCATGTGCGCACACACCCCCTGACCCCCCCGATCGCCGGAACCCTAATGCCGTCCGGTGATGGTGCCCCGACGAAGAGAAATGCAGCACCAGCACATGCTCGAGCCCAGCATGTGCTGCCGCAACCCTCGGTTCGGTCCGATCTTAGACTGGGAATGAACTCCGTATGCTGAGACTGGGAATGAACTCCGGATGCCTAAATCAAGCCACGAAACGAGCGTGCGGGCGCTCAGTCGGCCAGAGGGGTGAGATGCACAAGCTGGGATCGGCCAGGTCCCCCTCTGCGTGTTGCCGATCTTGCTACCGTAACCCTGGATCCAATCTGATCTTATACTGGGAATGAACTATGTATGCCTAAGCCAACCGATGAAACGAGCAGGAGGGCGGGCGGGCGGGCACTACGTCGGCCAGAGAGACGGGATGCGCAAGCCATGGATCGATAGGGTGATAGGTGAGTTTAGGTACATCTTCATATTTCTGCATGCGAATGCAATTTTTATGGCTTGTAAATTCATACAATGGTCCTTTACGCCTTCACGTGAAGTTTCATGGCAAGACGACTCGTTTTCTATTTTGCACGATTTTTCAAACTTTTTACGGTTCTGGATTTTTTAAAATTTTTTTGAAAAGAGTTTTAGCCCCAAACTTTGTAGGGTGATTCTTGTATTTTTGTCGGCATGCATAAAAAAATTCAGCTAAAAACTCGAAGTGTACAATATTTTGTGACCATTTGAAAAAAGTGTCACCATTTCAGACACCTTAATGGCTACTGGCAGCAAACCTGTAAAATCTCAAATGCTCTTTAAGGGGGTGTGAGTTCTTGAGGTTTGATGAGGGATTGGGGGCCAATATAAGGGCCAAGTACCAGCGCCCATCACACATCATGTGCGCACACCCCCCGGCACCTTCGATCGTCGGAACCCCAATGCCGTCCGACGATGGCGCCCCAGTGAAGAAAAATACGGCACCAGCACATGCCCGAGCCGAGCATGTGCTGCCGCAAGCCTCGGTCTGATCTGATCTTAGACTGGGAATGAATTTCGTATGCCTAAGTTAAGCCACGAAACGAGCGTGCGGGCGCTCAGCCGGCCGAGGGGCGGGATGCCCAAGCTGGAGATCGATCGGGTCCCCTTCTGTGTGCTGCCGATCCTACTACCGCAACCCTTGGTCTGGTCTGATCTTAGACTGGGAATGAACTTCTTATGCCTAAGCCAACCGACAAAACGAGCGGGCGAGCGGGCGAGCGGGCACTACGTCGGCCAGAGAGACGGGATGCGCAACCCTGTGGATCGATAGGGTGGTAGGTGGGTTTAGGCACATCTTCATATTTCTGTGTGCCAATGCCATTTTTATGGCTTGTAAAATCATAAAATGGTCCCTTAAGCCTTCACGTGAAGTTTCATGGCAAGACGACTCGTTTTCTATTTTTCATGATTTTTGAAACTTTTTGCAGTTCGGGATTTTTGAAACTTTTTTCGGAAGGAGTTTTTACCCCAAACTTGGTAGACGTGATCCTTGTATTTTTGTTGGCATGCACAAAAAAATTCAGCTAAAAACTCGAAGTGTACAAGATTTTGTGACCATTTGAAAAAAGTGTCCACATTTTAGACACTTTAATGGCTATTGGCAGCAAACTTGTAAAATCTCAAATCTCTTTAAGGGGGTGTGAGTTCTCGAGGTTTGATAAGGGATAGGGGGCCAATATAAGGGCCAAGTACCAGCACCCATCGCACATCATGTGTGCACACCCCCCCGGCCCCCCCGATCGTTGGAACCCCAATGCCGTCGGTCAGGTTCTCCAGCGATGCTCCGACGATGGTGCCCTGGCGAAGAAAAATACGGCACCAACGCATGCCCGAGCCAGGCATGTGCTGCCGGAACCCTCATTTCGGTCTGTTCTTACACTGGGAATGAACTCTGTATGCTTAGACTGGGAATGAACTCTGTATGCCTAAGACAACCCATGAAACGAGCGTGCGGGCGCTCAACCAGCCAGAGGGGCGGGATGCATAAGCCGGGGATCAGCCGGGTCCCCTTCTACGTGCTGCGATCCTACTGCCGCATCCCTCAGTCTGGTCTGATCTTAGACTGGGAATGAACTCCGTCTGCCTAAGCCAACCAACGAAACGAGTGGGCGGGCAGGCTGGCGGGCACTACATCGGCCAGAGAGATGGGATGCGCAAGCCGTGGATCGATAGGGTGGTAGGTGGGTTTAGGCACATCTTCATATTTCTGTGTGCCAATGCCATTTTTCTGGCTTGTAAATTCATACAATGGTCCCTTAAGCCTTCACATGAAGTTTCATGGCAAGACGACTTGTTTTTTATTTTTCACGATTTTTGAAACTTTTTGCGGTTTAGGATTTTTTAAAATATTTTCGGAAGGATTTTTGGCCCCAAACTTGGTAGACGTGATCCTTGTATTTTTGTTGGCACGCACAAAAAAATTCAGCTAAAAACTCTAAGTGTACAAGATTTTGTGACCATTTGAAAAAAGTGTCCCCATTTCAGACACTTTAATGGCTACTGGCAGCAAACTTGTAAAATATGAAATGCTCTTTAAGGGGGTGTGAGTTCACAAGGTTTGATGAGGGATAGGGGCCAATATAAGGGCCAAGTACCAGCACCCATCGCACCTCATGTGCGCACAACCCCCGGCCCCCCCGATCGTCGAAACCTCAATGCTGCCGGTCAGGTTCTTCGGCGATGGTGCCCCGACGAAGAAAAATATGGCACCAGTACATGCCCGAGGCCAGCTTGTGTTGCCGCAACCCTTGGTCTGATTCGATCTTAGACAGGGAATGAACTCCGTATGCTTAGACTAGGAATGAACTCCGTACGCCTAAGCCAAACCATGAAACGAGCGTGCGGGCACTCAGCCGACCAGAGGGGTGGGATGCGCAAGCCAGGGATCGATCGGGTCCTCCTCTACGTGCTACCGATCCTGCTGCTTCAACCCTTAGTCCGGTCCGATCTTAGACTGGGAATGAACTCCGTATGCCCAAGCCAATCGATGAAACGAGCGGGCGGGCTGACGAGCGGGCACTACGTCGGCTAGAGAGACTGAATGCGTAAGCAATGGATCGATAGGGTGGTAGGTGGGTTTAGGCACATCTTCATATTTCTACTTGCCAATGCCATTTTTATGGCTTGTAAATTCATACAATGGTCCCTTAAGCCTTTACGTGAAGTTTCGTGGCAAGACGACTCGTTTTCTAATTTTCATGATTTTTGAAACTTTTTACGGTTTGGGATTTTTTAAAATTTTTTCGAAACGATTTTTGGCACCAAACTTGATAGACGTGATCCTTGTATTTTTATTGGCATGCACAAAAAATTTCAGCTAAAAACTCGAAGTGTACAAGATTTTGTGACAATTTGAAAAAAGTGTTCCCATTTCAGACACTTTAATTGCTACTGGCAGCAAACCTGTAAAATCTTAAATGCTCTTTAAGGCGGTGTGAGTTCTTGAGGTTTAATGGGGGATATGGGGCCAATATAAGGGCCAAGTAGCAGCACCCATCGCACATCATGTGCGCACACCCCCCGGCCCCCTCGATCGCCGAAACCCCAATGCCGTCGGTCAGGTTCTCCGACAATGCTCCAACTATGGTGCCCCGGTGAAGAAAAATGTGGCACCACCACATGCCCGAGCCCATCATGTGCTGTCGCAACTCTCGGTTTGGTCTGATCTTAGACTGGGAATGAACTCCATATGCTTAGACTGGGAATGAACTCCGTATGCCTAAGTCAACCCACAAAATGAACGTGCGGGTGGTCAGCTGGCCAGAGGGGCGGGATGTGTAAGCTAGGGATCGGTCGGGTCCCCCTCTGCGTGCTGTCGATCCTGCTTCCACAACCCTCTATCTGGTCTGATCTTAGACAGGGAATGAACTCCGTATACCTAAGCCAACCGACGAAACGAGCGGGCGGACGGACGGGCGGGCATTACACCGACCAAAAAGACGGGATGCGCAAGTCGTGGATCGATAGGGTGGTAGGTGGGTTTAGGCACATCTTCATATTTTTGAGTGCCAATGCCATTTTTATGGCCTGTAAATTCATACAATGGTCCCTTAAGCCTTTACGTGAAGTTTCTTGCCAATATAAGGGCCAAGTACCAGCACCCATTGCACATTATGTGCGTAGCCCCCCCGCTCAACCCCCCGATCATCGGAACCCCAATGTCACTGGTCAGGTTCTCCGACGATGGTGCCCCGACGAAGAAAAATGCGGCACCAGCACATGCCCGAGCCCAGCATGTGCTGTCGCAACCCTCGATCCAGTCTGATCTTAGACTGGGAATGAACTCCGTATGCTTAGATTGGAAATGAACTCCATACGCCTAAGTCAACCCATGAAACAAACGTGTGGGCGCTCAGCCGGCTAGATGGCCAGGATGCACAAGCCGGGGATCGGTCAGGTCCCTCTTTGCATGCTGCTGATCCTGCTCCCGTAACCTTTGGTCTGGTTTGATCTTAGACTAGGAATGAACTCCGTATGCCAAAGCCAACCGATAAAACGAATGGGCGAGCGGGCGAGCGAGCGAGCGGGCGGGCACTACGCCGGCTAGAGAGACGGGATGTGCAAGCCGTGGATTGATAGGGTGGTAGGTGGGTTTAGGCATATCTTCATATTTCTACATGCCAATGCCATTTTTATGGCATGTAAATTCATACAATGGTCACTTAAGCCTTTACGTGAAGTTTCATGGCAAGATGACTCCTTTTCTATTTTTTATGATTTTCAAAACTTTTTGTGGTTCGAGATTTTTTAAAATTTTTTCGAAAGGAGTTTTGGCCCCAAACTTGGTAGACGTGATCCTTGTATTTTTTTTGGCATGCACAAAAAAATTCAACTAAAAACTCGAAGTGTACAAGATTTTGTTACCATTTGAAAAAAGTGTCCTTATTCAAGACACTTTAATGGCTACTGCCAGCAAACCTATAAAATTTCAAATGCTCTTTAAAGGGGTGTGAGTTGTCGAGGTTTGATGAGGGATAGGGGGCAAATATAAGGGCCAAGTACCAGCACCCATCACACATCATGTGCGCACACCCCCCGGCCCTCCCGATCGCCGGAACCCCAACGTCGCTGGTCAGGTTCTCCGGCGATGGTGCCCCGACGAAGAAAAATACAGCACCAGCACATGCCTGAGCCCAGCATTTGCTGTTGTAACCCTCGATCCCATTCGATCTTAGACTGGGAATGAACTCCGTATGCCTAAGTCAACCCAAGAAACGACCGTGCGGGTGTTCAGCCGACCAGAGGGTCAGGGTGCACAAGCCGGGGATCTGTCAGGTCCCCCTCTATGTGCTGTTGATCCTGCTGCCGTAACCCTCAGTCTGGTCTGATCTTAGACTGGGAATGAAATTCGTATGCCTAAGCCAGCCAACAAAATGAGCGGGCGGGCGCTACGCCGGCCAGAGAGACGGGATGCGCAAGCCGCAGATCGATAGGGTGGTAGGTGGGTTTAGGCACATCTTCCTATTTCTGCTTGCCAATGCCATTTTTATGGCTTGTAAATTCATACAATGGTCCCTTAAGCCTTCACGTGAAGTTTCATGGCAAGACGACTCGCTTTCTATTTTTCATGATTTTTGAAACTTTTTGGGGTTTGGGATTTTTTAAAATATTTTCAGAAAGAGTTTTGGCCCCAAACTTGGTAGACATGATCCTTGTATTTTTTTTGGCATGCACAAAAAAATTCAGCTAAAAACTCGAAGTGTACAAGATTTTGTGACCATTTGAAAAAAGTGTTCCCATTTCAGACACTTTAATGGCTACTGGCAGCAAACCTGTAAAATCTCAAATGCTCTTTAAGGGGTGTGGGTTCTTGAGGTTTGATGAGGGATAGGGGGCCAATATAAGGGCCAACTACCAGCACCCAACGCACATCATGTGCGCACACCCCACCCGGCCCCCCCGATCACCGGAACCACTATACCGCCGGTCAGGTTATCCAGCGATGGTGCCCCGATGAGGAAACATCCGGCACAAGCACATGCCCGAGCCCAGACTGGTAATGAACTTCGTATGCTTAGACTGGGAATGAACTCCGTATGCCTAAGTCAACCCACGAAACGAGCGTGCGGGTGCTCAGTCGGCCATAGGGGCGGGATGCGCAAGCCAGGGATCGGTCGGGTCCCCTTTTGTGTGCTACCGATCCTGCTGCCATAACCCTCGGTCCGGTTCAATCTTAGATTGGGAATGAACTCTGTATGCCTAAGCCAACCGATGAAACGAGCGGGCGAGTGGGCGGGCACTACGCCGGCCAAAGAGACGGGATGCGCAAGCTGTGGATCGATAGGGTGGTAGGTGGGTTTAGGCACATCTTCATATTTCTGCATACCAATGCGATTTTTTTGGCCTGTAAATTCATACAATGGTCCCTTAAGCCTTTACGTGAAGTTTCATGGCAAGATGACTCGTTTTCTATTTTTCACGATTTTTAAAACTTTTTGTGGTTCGAGATTTTTTAAAATTTTTTCGAAAGGAGTTTTGGCCCTAAACTTGGTAGACGTGATCCTTGTATTTTTTTTTTGGCATGCACAAAAAAATTCAGCTAAAAAGTCGAAGTGTTCAAGATTTTGTGACGATCTGAAAAAAGTGTCCTCATTTCAGACACTTTAATGGCTACTGGCAGCAAACCTGTAAAATCTCAAATGCTCTTTAAGGGGGTGTGAGTTCTTGAGGTTTGATGAGGGATAGGGGGCCAATATAAGGGCCAAGTAGCAAAACCCATCACACATCTTGTGCGCACACCCCCCCGGCCCCCCCGATCGCCGAAACCTCAACGCCACTGGTTAGGTTCTCCTGCGATGCTTCGACGATGGTGCCCCGACGAAGAAAAATGTGGCACCAGCACATGCCCGAGACCAGCATGTGCTACTGCAACCGTCGGTCCCATCCGATCTTAGACTGGGAATGAACTCTGTATGCTTAGACTGGGAATGAACTCCGTATTCCTAGGTCAACCCACGAAACGAGCGTGCGGGTGTTCAGCCGGCCAGAGGGCCGAGATGCGCAAGCCGAGGATCGATCGGGTCCCCCTCTGCATGCTACTGATCCCGTTGCCGTAACCCTCGGTCCGGTCTAATCTTAGACTGGGAATGAACTCTGTATGCCTAAGCTAACCGACGAAACAAGCGGGCGGACGGGCAGGCGGGGACTATGCCGGCCAGAAAGACAGGATGCGCAAGCCGTGGATCGATAGGGTGGTAGGTGGGTTTAGGCACATCTTCATATTTCTATGTGCCAATGCCATTTTTATGGCTTGTAAATTCATACAATGGTCCCTTAAGCCTTCACGTGAAGTTTCATGGCAAGACGACTCGCTTTCTATTTCTTATGATTTTCGAAACTTTTTATGGTTTGGGATTTTTTAAAATTTTTTCAAAAGGTGTTTTGGCCCCAAACTTGGTAGACGTGATTCTTGTATTTTTTTCGGCATGCACAAAAAAATTCAGCTAAAAAATCGAAGTGTACAAGATTTTGTGACCATTTGAAAAAAATGTCCCCATTTCAGACACTTTAATGGCTACTGGCAGCAAACCAGCGAAATCTCAAATGCCCTTTAAGGGGGTGTGAGTTTTCGAGGTTTGATGAGCGATAGGGGGCCAATATAATGGCCAAGTACCAGCACCCATCGTACATCATGTGCGCACACCCCCCGCCCCCCGATCGTCGGAACCCCAATACCGCCGGTCAGGTTCTCCGACGATGCTCCGATGATAGTGCCCCGACGAAGAAAAATGCGGCACCAGCACATGCCCGAGCCCAGCATGTGCTGCCACAACCCTCAGCCCAATCCAAACTTAGACTGGGAATGAACTTCGTATGCTTAGACTGGGAATAAACTCCGTACGCTTAAGTCAACCCACGAAACGAGCGTACGGGTGCTCAGCCGTCCAAAGGGGCAGGATGCGCAAGCCGGGGATCGGCCGGATCCCTCTTTGCATGCTGCCAATCCTGCTGCCACAACCCTGAGTTCGGTCTGATCTTAGACTGGGAATGAACTCCGTATGCCTAGGCCAACCGACGAAATGAGCGGGTGGGTGGGCGGGTTGGCACTACGCCGGCTAGAAAAACGGGATGCGCAAGCCGTGGATCGATAGGGTGGTAGGTGGGTTTAGGCACATCTTTATATTTCTGCCTGCCAATGCCATTTTTATGGCTTGTAAATTCATACAATGGTCCCTTAAGCCTTCACGTGAAGTTTCATGGCAAGACGACTCGTTTTCTATTTTTCATGATTTTTGAAACTTTTTGCAGTTCAGGATTTTTTAAAATTGTTTTGGAAGGATTTTTGGCCCCAAACTTGGTAGACGTGATCCTTGTAACTTTTTTGGCATGCACAAAAAAATTCAGCTAAAAACTCGAAGTGTACAAGATTTAGTGACCATTTGAAAAAAGTGTCCCCATTTCAGACACTTTAATTGCTATTGGCAGCAAACCTGTAAAATCTCAAATGCTCTTTAAGGGGGTGTGAGTTCTCAAGGTTTGATGAGGGATAGGGGGCCAATATAAGGGCCAAGTACCAGCACCAATCGCACATCATGTGCGCACACCCCCTCGGCGCCTTGATCGTCGGAACCCCAATGCCGTCGGACAGGTTCTTCAACGATGGTGCCCCGGTGAAGAAAAATACGACACCAGCACATGCCCGAGCCTAGCATGTGCTGCCGCAACCCTTGGTCCGGTCTGATCTTAGACTGGGAATGAACTCCGTATGCCTAAGTCAACCCACGAAACGAGCATGCAGGCGCTCAGTTGACCAGAGGGGTGGGATGCGTAAGCCGGAGATCGATCGGGTCCCCCTCTGCGTGCAACCAATCCTGCTACTGCCACACTCGATCCATTCTGATCTTAGACTAGGAATGAACTCTGTATGCCTAAGCCAACCGACGAAACGAGCGGGCGGCGGGCGTGCAGGCACTACACCGGTCAGAGAGACGGGATGCGCAAGCCGTGGATCGATAGGGTGGTAGGTGGGTTTAGGCACATCCTCATATTTCTGTATGACAATGTGATTTTTATGGCTTGTAAATTCATACAATGGTCCATTGAGCCTCCACGTGAAGTTTCATGGCAAGACGACTCGTTTTCTATTTTTCATGATTTTTTAAACTTTTTACGGTTCAGGATTTTTTAAAATTTTTTCGGAAGGAGTTTTGGCCCCAAACTTGGTAGACGTGATCCTTGTATTTTTGTTGGCATGCACAAAAACATTCAGCTAAAAACTTGAAGTGTGCAAGATTTTGTGACCATTTGAAAAAAGTGTCCCCATTTCAGACACTTTAATGGCTACTGGCAGCAAACCTCTAAAATCTCAAATGCTCTTTAAGGGGGTGTGTGTTCTCGAGGTTTGATGAGCGATAGGGGGCCAATATAAGGGCCAAGTACTAGCACCCATCAAACATCATGTGCGCACACCCTCCCGGCCCCCCCGATCATCGGAAGCCCAATGCCGTCGGTCAGGTTCTCCGACGATGCTCCGACGATGGTGCCTCGGTGAAGAAAAATACGGTACCAGCACATGCCTGAGCCCAGCATGTGCTGCAGCAACCCTCAATCCGGTCCGATCTTAGATTGGGAATGAACTCCGTATGCTTAGACTGGGAATGAACTCCGTATGCCTAAGTCAACTCATAAAACGAGCCTGCGGGCGCTCAACCGACCAGAGGGAAGGGATATGCAAGCCGAGGATCGGTCGGGTCCTTCTCTATGTGCTACCAATTCCACTGTCACAACCCTAGGTCTAGTCTGATCTTAGACTGGGAATGGACTCCGTATGCCTAAGTCAACCCATGAAACGAGCGTGCAGCCGCTCAGCCGGCCAAAGGGGTGAGATGCGCAAGCCAGGGATCAGCCAGGTCCCTCTCTGTGTGCTGTCGATCCTACTACCGCAACTTTCAATCCAGTCTAATCTTAGACTGGGAATGAACTCTGTATGCCTAAGCCAACCGACGAAACGAGCGAGCGGGAGGGCGGGCGGACACTACGTCGACCAGAGAGACGAGATGCGCAAGCCATTGATGATAGGGTGGTAGGTGGGTTTAGGCACATCTTCATATTTCTGCATGCCAATCCTATTTTTACAGCTTGTAAATTCATACAATGGTCCCTTAAGCCTTCACGTGAAGTTTCACTGCAAGACGACCCATTTTCTATTTTTCATGATTTTTGAAACTTTTTACGGTTCAGGATTTTTTAAAATTTTTTCGGAAAGCGTTTTGGCCCCAAACTTGGTAGACTTGACCCTTGTATTTTTGTTGGCATGCATAAAAAAATTCAGCTAAAAACTCAAAGTGTACAAGATTTTGTGACCATTTGAAAAAGTGTCCCCATTTCAAACACTTTAGTGGCTACTGGTAGCAAACTTGTAAAATCTCAAATGCTCTTTAAGGGGGTGTGTGTTCTCGAGGTTTGATGAGGGAAAGGGGGCCTATATAAGGGCCAAGTGCAAGCACCCATTGCACATCATGTGCGTACACCCCCCCTCGGCCCTCCCGATCGTCGGAACCCTAATGCTGTCGGTCAGGTTCTCCGATGATGCTCCGACGATGGTGCCCTGGCAAAGAAAAATGTGGCACCAGCACATTCCTGAGCCCAAAATGTGCTGTTGTAACCCTCGGTCTGGTCTGATCTTAGACTGGGAATGAACTCTGTATGCTTAGACTGTGAATGAACTCCGTATGCCTAAGTCAACCCATAAAATGAGCGTGCGGGCGCTCAGTCAACAGAGGCGCAGGATGTGCAAGCCGAGGATCAGTCGGGTCCTCTTCTATGTGCTGCTGATCCTACTGCCGTAACCCTTGGTCTGATCTGATCTTATACTAGGAATGAACTCCGTATGCCTAAGCCAACCGACGAAACGAGTGGGCGGGCGGGCACTATGCCGGCCAGAGAGACGGGATACGCAAGTCATGGATCGATAGGGTGGTAGGTGGGATTAGGCACATCTTCACATTTTTGCATGCCAATGCCATTTTTAAGGCTTGCAAATTCATACAATGGTCCCTTAAGCCTTCACGTGAAGTTTCATTGGAAGACGACTCGTTTTCTATTTTTCACGATTTTCAAAACTTTTTGCAGTTCGGGATTTTTTAAAATTTTTTCGGAAGGCGTTTTGGCCCCAAACTTGGTAGAAGTGACCCTTGTATTTTTGTTGGCATGCATAAAAAAATTCAGCTAAACACTCAAAGTGTACAAGATTTTGTGACCATTTGAAAAAAGTGTCCCCATTTCAGACACTTTATTGGCTACTGGCAGCAAACTTGTAAAATCTCAAATGCTCTTTAAAGGGTGTTTGTTCTCGAGGTTTGATGAGGGAAAGGGGGCCTATATAAGGGCCAAGTACAAGCACCCATTGCACATCATGTGCGAACACCCCCCTCACGGCCCTCCCGATCGCCGGAAACCCAATGCCGCCGGTCAGGTTCTCCGACGATGCTCTGACGATGGTGCTCGGCGAAGAAAAATGCGGCACCAGCACATGCTCGAGCCCAGCATGTACTATCGTAACCCTCGGTCCGGTCTGATCTTAGACTGGGAATGAACTCCATATGCTTAGACTGTGAATGAACTTCGTATGCCTAAGTCAACCCACGAAACGAGCGTGCGGGCGCTCAGTCGGCCAGAGGGGCAGGATGCGCAAGCCGGGGAATGGTCGGGTCCCCCTCTGTGTGCTTCCAATGCTACTGTCGTAACCCATAGTTCGGTCCGATCTTAGACTGGGAATGAACTCCATATTCCTAAGCCAATCGACGAAACGAGTGGACGGGCGGGCACTATACTGGCCAGAGAGACGGGATGCGCAAGCCGTGGATCGATAGGGTGGTAGGTGGGTTTAGGCACATCTTCATATTTTTGCATGCCAATGCCATTTTTAAGGCTTGTAAATTCATACAATCGTCCCTTAAGCCTTCACGTGAAGTTTCATTGCAAGACGACTCGTTTTTTATTTTTCATAATTTTTGAAACTTTTTACGATTCGAGATTTTTTAAAATTTTTTCGGAAGGATTTTTGGCCCAAAACTTGGTAGACGTGACCCTTGTATTTTTTTGGCATGCATAAAAAAATTCTGCTAAAAACTCAAAGTGTACAAGATTTTGTGACCATTTGAAAAAAGTGTCCCCATTTCAGACACTTTAATAGCTACTGGCAGCAAACTTGTAAAATCTCAAATGCTCTTTAAGGGGGTGTGTGTTCTCGAGGTTTGATGAGGGATAGGGGGCCTATATAAGGGCCAAGTACAAGCACCCATTGCACATTATGTGCGCACACCCCCCCTCGGCCCTCCCGATCGCCGAAACCCTAATGCCGCCGGTCAGGTTCTCCGACGATGGTGTCCCGACGAAGAAAAATATGGCACCAGCACATGCCCGAGCCTAGCATGTGCTGTCGTTACCCTCGATCCGGTCTGACCTTAGACTGGGAATGAACTCTGTATGCTTAGACTGTGAATGAACTCCGTATGCCTAAGTAAAACCACGAAACGAGCGTGCGGGCGCTCTGTCGGCCAGAGGGGCAGGATGCGCAAGCCGGGGATCGGCCGGGTCCCCCTCTGTGTGCTACCCATCCTGTTGCCGCAACCCTTGGTCTGATCTGATCTTAGACTGGGAATGAACTCCATATGCCTAAGCCAACCGACGAAACGAGTGGGCGGGCGGGCACTACGCCCGCCAGAGAGACGGGATGCGCAAGCCGTGGATCGATAGGGTGGTAGGTGGGTTTAGGCACATATTCACATTTCTGCATGGAAATGCCATTTTTATGGCTTGTAAATTTATACAATGGTCCCTTAAGCCTTCACATAAAGTTTCACGGCAAGAGGACTCGTTTTCTATTTTTCAAGAATTTTGAAACTTTTTGCGGTTCGGGATTTTTTAAAATTTTTTCGGAATGAGTTTTGGTCCCAAACTTGGTAGACGTGATCCTTGTATTTTTTTTGGCATGCATAAAAAAATTCAGCTAAAAACTCAAAGTGTACAAGATTTTGTGACCATTTGAAAAAAGTGTCCCCATTTCAGACACTTTAATGGCTACTGGCAGCAAAGCTGTAAAATCTCAAATGCTCTTTAAGGAGGTGTGAGTTCCCGAGGTTTGATGAGGGATAGGGGGCCAATATAAGGGCCAAGTACCAGCACCCATCGCACATCATGTGAGCACACCCCCCCGGCCCCCTCGATTGCCGTAACCCCAATGCCGCTGATCAGGTTCTCCGACGATGATCTAGCGATTGTGCCCCGGCGAAGAAAAATACGGCACCAGCACATGCCCGAGCCCAGCATGTGCTGCCACAACCCTCGGTCCAGTTCGATCTTAGATTGGGAATGAACTCCGTATGCCTAAGCCAATTGACGAAACGAGTAGGCGGGCGGGCGGGCGGGCACTACGTCGGCTAGAGAGACGGGATGCGCATGCCGTGGATTGATAGGGTGGTAGGTGGGTTTAAGTTCATCTTCATATTTCTATGTGCCAATGCCATTTTTATGGCTTGTAAATTCATACAATGGTCCCTTAATCCTTCACGTGAAGTTTCATGTCAAGACGACTCGTTTTCTATTTTTCATGATTTTTGAAACTTTTTACGGTTCGTGATTTTTTAAAAATTTTTTGGAAGGAGTTTTGGCCCCAACCTTGGTAGGCGTGATCCTTGTATTTTTGTTGGCAGGCATGAAAAAATTTAGCTAAAAACTCGAAGTGTACAAGATTTTCTGACCATTTGAAAAAAGTGTCGCCCTTTCAGACACTTTAATTGCTATTGGCAGCAAACCTGTAAAATCTCAAATGTTCTTTAAGGGGGTTGAGTTCTTGAGGTTTGATGAGGGATAGGGGGCCAATATAAGGGCCAAGTACCAGCACCCATCACACATCATGTGCGCACACCCCCCGGGCCCCCGATCACCGGAACCCCAATGTCGTCAGTTAGGTTCTACGACGATGCTCTGGCGATGGTGCCCTGGCGAAGAAAAATGCAGCACCAGCACATGCCCGAGCCCAGCATGTGTTGCCGCAACCCTCGGTCTGGTCCGATCTTAGACTAGGAACGAACTCCGTATGCTTAGACTGGGAATGAACTCTGTATGCCTAAGTGAACCCATGAAACGAGCGTGCGGGCACTCTATCGGCCAGAGGGCGAGATGCGCAAGTAGGGAATCGATCGGGTCCCCCTCTGTGTGCTGCCGATCCTGCTGTCGTAACCCTCGGTCCAGTCCGATCTTAGACTGGGAATGAACTTTGTATGCCTAAGCCAACCGACGAAACGAGCAGGCGGACGGTTGGGCGGGCACTACGTCGGCCAGAGAGATGGGATGCGCAAGCCATGGATCGATTGGGTGGTAGGTGGGTTTAGGCACATCTTCATAGTTTTGCATGCCGATGCCATTTTTATGGCTTGTAAATTCATACAATGGTCCCTTAAGCCTTCACGTGAAGTTTCATGGCAAGACGACTCGTTTTCTATTTTTCACGATTTTTGAAACTTTTTACGGTTCGGGATTTTTTAAACTTTTTTCGGAAGGAGTTTTGGCCCAAAACTTGGTAGACGTGATCCTTGTATTTTTGTTGGCATGCACAAAAAAATTCAGCTAAAAACTCGAAGTGTACAAGATTTTGTGACCATTTGAAAAAAGTGTCCCCATTTCAGACACTTTAATGGCTACTGGCAGCAAACCTGTAAAATCACAAATGCTCTTTAAGGGGGCGTGAGTTCTTGAGGTTTGATGAGGGATAGGGGGCCAATATAAGGGCCATGCACCAGCACCCATCGCACATCATGTGCGCACACCCCCGGGCCCCCCTGATCGTCGGAACCCCAATGTCGTCGGTCAGGTTCTCCGGCGTTGGTGCCCAGGCAAAGAAAAATGTGGCACCAGCACATGCCCGAGCCTAGCATGTGCTGTCGCAACCTTTGGTCCGATCCTATCTTAGACTGGGAATGAACTTCATATGCTTAGACTGGGAATGAACTCCGTATGCATAAGTCAACCCACGAAACGAGGGTGCGGGTGCTCAGTCGGCCAGAGGGGCAGGATACGCAAGCTGGGGATCGATCGGGTCCCCCTCTGTGTGCTGTCGATCCTACTTCCGTAACCCTCGGTCCGATCCGTTCTTAGACCAGGAATGAACTCTGTATGCCTAAGCCAACCGACGAAACAAGCGGGTGGGCGGGTGCTACACCGACCAAAGAGACGGGATACGGAAGCCGTAGATCGATAGGGTGGTTGGTGGGTTTATGCACATCTTCATATTTTTGCGTGCCAATGCCATTTTTATGGCTTGTAAATTCATACAATGGTCCCTTAAGCCTTCACGTGAACTTTCATGGCAAGATGACTCGTTTTCTATTTTTCATGATTTTTGAAACTTTTTTCAGAAGGAGTTTTAGCCCAAAACAAGGTAGACGTGATCCTTGTATTTTTGTTGGCATGCACAAAAAAATTCAGCTAAAAACTTGAAGTGTACAAGATTTTGAGACCATTTAAAACAAGTGTCCCCATTTCAGACACTTTAATGGCTACTGGCAGCAAACCTGTAAAATCTCAAATGCTCTTTAAGAGGGTGTGAGTTCTCGAGGTTTGATGAGGGATAGGGGCCAATATAAGGGCCAAGTACCAGCACCCATCGCACATCATGTATGCACACCCCCCCGGCCCCCCTAATGCCGGAACCCCAATATAAGGGCCAACTACCAGCACCCATCGCACATCATGTGCGCACACCCTCCACCAGCCCCCTCCATCGCCAAAACCCCAATGCCGCCGGTCAGGTTCTTCGGCGATGCTCCGGTGATAGCGCCTCGATGAAGAAAACTGCGGCACCAGCACATGCCCAAGCCCAGCATGTGCTGTCGCAACCCTCGGTCCGATTCGATCTTAGACTGAGAATGAACTCCGTATGCTTAGACTGGGAATTAACTCCGTATGCCTAAGTCAACCCACGAAACGAGCGTGCGGGCGCTCAACCGACCAGAGGGGCGGGATGCGCAACCGGGGATCGGTCGGGTCCCCATCTGCGTGCTACCGATTCTGCTGCCGCAACCCTCAGTCTGGTCTAATCTTAGACTGGGAATGAACTCCGTATGCCTAAACCAACCGATGAAAGAAGCGGGCGGGCAGACGGGCGGGCGCTACGCCAGTCAGAGAGACGGGATGCGCAAGCCGTGGATCGATAGGGTGGTTGGTGGGTTTAGGCACATCTTCATATTTCTATGTGCCAATGCCATTTTTATGCCTTGTAAATTCATACAATGGTCCCTTAAGCCTTCATTTGAAGTTTCATGGCAAGACGACTCGTTTTCTATTTTTCATTATTTTTGAAACCTTTCGTGGTTCGAGATTTTTTTAAATTTTTTTTGGAAGGATTTTTGGGCCCAAACTTGGTAGACATGATCCTTGTAATTTTGTTGGCATGCACAAAAAAATTCAGCTAAAAACTCGAAGTGTACAAGATTTTGTGACCATTTGAAAAAGTGTCCCCATTTTATACACTTTAATCGCTACTGGCAGGAAACCTGTAAAATCTCAAATGCTCTTTAAGGGGGTGTGAGTTCTCGAGGTTTGATAAGGGATAGGGAGCCAATATAAGGGCCAAGTACCAGCACCCATTGCACATCATGTGCACACACCTCCCCTCGGCCCCCCCGATCGTCGGAACCCCAATGCAGCCAGTCAGGTTCTCCGATGATGCTCTGGCGATGGTGCCCCGACAAAGAAAAATGCAGCACCAGCACATGCCCGAGCCTAGCATTTGCTGCCATAACCCTTGGTCCGGTCCGATCTTCGACTGGGAATGAACTCCGTATGCCTAAGTCAACCCATAAAACAAGCGTGCAGGCGCTCAGCCAGCCAGAAGGGCGGGATGCGCAAGCTAGGGATCGATCGGGTCCCCCTCTGCGTGCTGCCAATCTTGCTACCGTAACCCTCGGTCCGGTCCGATCTTGGACTGGAAATGAACTCCGTATGCCTAAGCCAATGACGAAACGAGCGGACGGGCAGGCAAGCACTACGTCGGCTAGAGAGACGGGATGCGCAAGCCGTGGATCGATAGGGTGGTAGGTGGGTTTAGGCACATCTTCATATTTCTGCATGCCAATGCCATTTTTATGGCTTGTAAATTCATACAATGGTCCCTTAAGCCTTCACTTGAAGTTTCATGGCAAGACGACTCATTTTCTATTTTTCACTATTTTTAAAACTTTTTACGGTTCGAGATTTTTCAAAATTTTTTCGGAAGGATTTTTGGCCCCAAACTTGGTAGATGTGATCCTTGCATTTTTTTTGGCATGCACAAAAAATTTCAGCTAAAAACGCGAAGTGTACAAGATTTTGTGACCATTTCAAAAAAGTGTCTCCATTTCAGACACATTAAAGGCTGTTGGCAGCAGACCTGTAAAATCTCAAATGCTCTTTAAAGGGGTGTGAGTTCTCGAGGTTTGAAGAGGGATAAAGGGCCAATATAAGGGCCAAGTACCAGCACCCATCGCACATCATGTGCGCACACCCCCCCGACCCCCCGATCGCCTGAACCCCAATGCCGCCGGTCAGGTTCTCCAGCGATACTTCGACGATGGTGCTCCGACGAGGAAAAATACGGCACCAGCACATGCCCGAGCCCAGCATGTGCTGCCACAACCCTCGGTCTGGTCCGATCTTAGACTGGGAATGAACTCCGTATGCTTAGACTGGTAATGAACTCCGTATGCCTATGTCAACCCACGAAACAAGCGTGCGGGCGCTCAACCGACCAGAGGGGCGGGATGCACAAGCCGGGGATCGGTTGGGTCCCCCTCTGCGTGTTGCCGATCCTGCTACCGCAACCCTCGGTCTGGTCCAATCTTATACTGGGAATCAACTTCGTATACCTAAGCCAACCGACGAAACGAGCGGGCGGGTAGACAGGCACTACGCCAGCTAGAGAGATGGGATGCGCAAGCCGTGGATCGATAGGGTGGTAGGTGGGTTTAGGCACACCTTCATATTTCTCCATGCCAATGCCATTTTTATGGCTTATAATTTCATACAATGGTCCCTTAAGCCTTCACGTGAAGTTTCATAGTAAGAGGACTCTTTTTTTTTTCACGATTTTTGAACCTTTTTACGGCTCAAGATTTTTTAAAATTTCTTCGAAAGAAGTTTTGGCCCCATACTTGGTAGACGTGATCCTTGTATTTTTGCTGGCATGCACAAAAAAATTCAGCTAAAAACTTGAAGTGTACAAGATTTTGTGACCATTTGAAAAAAGTGTCACCATTTCAGACACTTTAATGGCTACTGGCAGCAAACCTGTAAAATCTCAAATGCTCTTTAAGGGGGTGTTAGTTCTCGAGGTTTGATGAGGGATAAGGGGCCAATATAAGGGCCAAGTACCAGCACCCATTGCACATCATATGCGCACACCCCCCGGCCCCCCTGATCGTCGGAACCCCAATGCCGTCAGTCAGGTTCTCCGACGATGCTCTGACGATGGTGCCCCGATGAAGAAAAATGCGGCACAGCACATGCCCGAGCCCAGTATGTGCTGTCGCAACCCTAGATCCGATCCAATCTTAGACTGGGAATGAACTCCGTATGCTTAGACTGGGAATGAACTCCGTATGCCTAAGTTAACCCACGAAACGAGCGTGAGGGCGCTTAGCCGGCCAGAGGGGTGGGATGCGCAAGTCGGGGATCAACCGGGTCCTCCTCTGTGTCTTGCCGATCCTGCTACGGCAACCCTCAGTCCGGTTCAATCTTAGACTAGGAATGAACTCCGTATGCCTAAGCCAACCGATGAAACGAGCGAGCAGACGAGTAGGCGGGCAATACACCGACCAGAGAAATGGGATGCACAAGCCATGGATCGATAGGGTTTAGGTGGGTTTAGGCACAAGCCGTTGATAGATAGGGTTTAGGTGGGTTTAGGCACAAGCCGTGGATCGATAGGATGGTAGGTGGGTTTAGGCACATCTTCATATTTCTACATGCCAATGCCATTTTTATGGCTTGTAAATTCATACAATGGTCCCTTAAGCCTTCACATGAAGTTTCATGGCAGGACGACTCGTTTTCTATTTTTCATGATTTTTGAAACTTTTTGCGGTTTGGGATTTTTTAAAATTTTTTTGGAAGGAGTTTTGGTCCCAAACTTGGTAGACATGATCCTTGTATTCTTTTTGGCATGCACAAAAAACTTCAGCTAAAAACTCGAAGTGTACAAGATTTTGTAACCATTTGAAAAAAGTGTCCCCATTTCAGACACTTTAATGGCTACCGGTAGCAAACCTGTAAAATCTCAAATGCTCTTTAAGGGGGTGTGAGTTCTTGAGGTTTGATGAGGGATAGGGGGCCAGTATAAGGGCCAAGTACCAGCACCCATTGCACATCATGTGCGCACACCCCCTGACCCCCCCGATCGCGGGAACCCCAATGTCGCCGGTCAGGTTCTTTGGCGATGCTCCGACGATGGTGCCTCGACGAAGAAAAATTTGGCACCAACACATGCCCGAGCCCAGCATGTGCTACCGCAACCCTCGGTCTGGTCCGATCTTAGACTGGGAATGAACTCCATATGCTTAGACTGGGAATGAGCTCCGTATGCCTAAGTCAACGTACGAAACGAGCGTGTGGGCGCTCAGCCGGCCAGAGGGGCGGGATGCGCAAGCCGGGGTTTGGTTGGGTCCCCCTCTATGTATTGCCAATCCTGCTACCACAAACCTCGATCCGATCTGATCTTAGACTGGGAATGAACTCCGTATGCCTAAGCCAACCGACGAAACGAGCGGGCGGGCGGGCGGGCACTACACCGGTTAGAGAGACGAGATGCACAAGCCGTGGATCGATAGGGTGGTAGGTGCATTTAGGCACATCTTCATATTTTTGCATGCCAATACCATTTTTATGGCTTGTAAAATCATACAATGGTCCCTTAAGCCTTCACGTGATGTTTCATGGCAAGATGACTCGTTTTCTATTTTTCACGATTTTTGAAATTTTAGTAGTTCAGGATTTTGTAAAATTTTTTCGAAAGCAGTTTTGGCCCCAAACTTGGTAGACATGATCCTTATATTTTTGTTGGCTTGCACAAAAAAATTCAGCCAAAAACTCGAAGTGTACAAGATTTTGTGACAATTTGAAAAAAATGTCCCCATTTCAGACACATTAATGGCTACTGGCAGCAAACCTGTAAAATCTCAAATGCTCTTTAAGGGGGTGTGAGTTCTCGAGGTTTGATGAGGGATAGGGGGCCAATATAAGGGCCAAGTACCAGCACCCATCGCACATCATGTGCGCACACCCCCCAGCCCCCCCGATCGCCGGAACCCCAATGCCGTCGGTCAGGTTCTCCAGCAATGCTCCGATGATGGTGCCCCCGACAAACCAAAATGTGGCACCAGCACATGCCCGAGCCCAGCAAGTGCTGCCGCAACCCTCGATCTGGTCCGATCTTAGACTGGGAATGAACTCCGTATGTTTAGACTGGGCATGAATTCCATATGTTTAGACTGGGAATAAACTCCGTATGCCTAAGCCAACCCATGAAACGAGCGTACGGGCAAGCTGGGGATCGGTCGGGTCCCCCTCTACATGCTGCCGATCTTGCTGCCACAACCCTCAGTCTGGTTCAATCTTAGACTGGGAATTCACTCCGTATGCCTAAGCCAACCGATAAGACGACCAGGCGGGCGGGTGGGCACTACGCCGGCCAGAGAGACGGGATGCGCAAGCTATGGATCGATAGGGTGGTAGGTGGGTTTAGGCACATCTTCATATTTCTGCATGCCAATGCCATTTTTATGGCTTGTAAATTCATACAATGGTCCCTTAAGCCTTCACGTGAAGTTTCATGGCAAGACGACTCGTTTTCTATTTTTCACGATTTTTCAAACTTTTTATGGTTTGGGATTTTTTAAAATTTTTTCGAAAGGAGTTTTGGCCCAAACGTGGTAGACGTGATCCTTGTATTTTTGTTAGCATGCACAAAAAAATTCAGCTAAAAACTCAAAGTGTACAAGATTTTGGGACCATTTGAAAAAAGTGTCCCCATTTCAGACACTTTAATGGCTACTGGCAGCAAACCTGTAAAATCTCAAATGCTCTTTAAGGGAGTGGGAGTTCTCGAGGTTTGATGAGGGATAGGGGCCAATATAAGGGCCAAGTACCAGCACCCATTGCACATCATGTGGGCACACCCCCCTGGCTCCCCGATCGTCGAAACCCCAATGCTGTCGGTCAGGTTCTTCGACGATGCTCCGACGATGGTGCCCCGGTGAAGAAAAATGCGGCACCAGCACATGCCCGAGCCCAGCATATGCTAATGCAACCCTAGGTCCAGTCTGATCTTAGACTGGGAAAGAACTCCGTATGCTTAGACTGAGAATGAACTCCGTATGCCTAAGTCAACCCACGAAACGATCGTGCGAGCACTCAGTCGGCCAGAGGGGCGGGATGCGCAAGTCGGGGATCGGTCGGGTCCCCCTCTGTGTGCTGCCAATCCTACTGTCGCAACCCTCGGTCTGGCCTGATCTTAGATTGGGAATGAACTTCGCAAGCGTAAGCCAACCGACGAAACGACTGGGCGGGCGAGCGGGCACTACACTGGCCAGAGAGACGGAAAGCGCAAGCTGTGGATCGATAGGGTGGTAGGTGGGTTTAGGCACATCTTCATATTTCTACATGCCAATGCCATTTTTATGGCTTGTAAATTCATACAATGGTCCCTTAAGCCTTCACGTGAAGTTTCATGGCAAGACGACTCGTTTTCTATTTTTCACTACTTTTGAAACTTTTTACGGTTCGAGATTTTTTAAAATTCTTTCGGAAGGAGTTTTGGCCCAAACTTGGTAGACGTGATCCTTGTATTTTTGTTGGCATGCACAAAAAAATTCAGGTAAAAACTCAAAGTGTACAAGATTTTGAGACCATTTGAAAAAAGTGTCCCCATTTTAGACACTTTAATGGCTACTGGCAGCAAACCTGTAAAATCTCAAATGCTCTTTAAGGGGGTGGGAGTTCTCAAGGTTTGATGAGGGATAGAGGCCAATATAAGGGCCAAGTACCAGCACCCATCACACATCATGTGCGCACACCCCCCGGGCCCCCGATCGCCAGAACCTCAATGCTGCTGGTCAGGTTCTTCGACGATGCTCCGACGATGGTGCCCCGGTGAAGAAAAATGCGGCAGCAACACATGCCCGAGCCCAGCATGTGCTGTTGCAACCCTCGGTCCGGTCCGATCTTAGACTGGGAATGAATTTCGTATGCTTAGACTGGGAATGAACTCCGTATGCCTAAGTCAACCCACGAAACGAGCGCGTGTGCACTTAGCCGGCCAGAAGGGCGGGATGCGCAAGTCGGGGATTGGTCGGGTTCCTCTCTGCATGCTATTGATCCTACTGCCACAACCCTCGGTCCGGTCCGATCTTAGATTGGGAATGAACTCCGTATGCCTAACCAAACCGACGAAATGAGTGGGCAGGCAGGCGAAAGGGCCCTACGTCGACCAAAGAGTCGGGATGCGCAAGCCGTGGATCGATAGGGTGGTAGGTGGGTTTAGGCACATCTTCATATTTCTACGTGTCAATGCCATTTTTTCAGCTTGTAAATTCATACAATGGTCCCTTAAGCCTTCACGTGAAGTTTCATGGCAAGATGACTCGTTTTCTATTTTTCACGATTTTCAAAACTTTTTAAGGTTCGAAATTTTTTAAAATTTTTTTGGAAGGAGTTTTGGGCCCAAACTTGGTAGACGTGATCCTTGTAATTTTGTTGGCATGCATAAGAAAATTCAGCTAAAAACTCGAAGTGTACAAGATTTTGTGGCCTTTTGAAAAAAGTGTCCCCATTTCAGACACTTTAATGGCTACTGGCAGCAAACCAGTAAAATCTCATATGCTCTTTAAGGGGGTGTGAGTTCTTGAGGTTTGATAAGGGATAGGGGGCCAATATAAGGGCCAAGTACTAGCACCCATCGCACATCATGTGCGCACACCCCCCTCGGCTCCCCCGATCGTCGGAACCCCAATGCCGCCGGTCAGGTTCTTCAACGATGCTCCGACGGTGGTGCCCTGGTAAAGTAAAATGCGGCACCAACACATGCCCGAGCCCAGCATGTGCTGCTGCAACCCACGGTCCTGTCTGATCTTAGACTGGCAATGAACTCTATCTGCTTAGGCTGGGAATGAACTCCGTATGCCTAAGTCAACCGACGAAACGAGCGTGGGGGCGCTCAGCCGGCCAGAAGGGCAGGTCGCGCAAGCTGGGGATCGACCGGGTCCCCCTCTGCGTGCTGCCGATCCTACTACCACAACCCTTGGTTCGGTCCGATCTTAGACTGGGAATGAACTCCGTATGCCTAAGCCAACCGACGAAACGAGCGAGCGGGCGGGCGAGCGGACACTACGCCTGCCAGAGAGATGGGATACGCAAGTCGTTGATCCATAGGGTGGTAGGTGGGTTTAGGCACATCTTCATATTTCTGCCTGCCGATGCCATTTTTATGGCATGTAAATTCATACAATGGTCCCTTAAGCCTTCATGTGAAGTTTCATGGCAAGACGACTCGTTTTCTATTTTTCACGATTTTCAAAACCTTTTGAGGTTTAGGATTTTTTAAAATTTTTTCGGAAGGATTTTTGGCCCCAAACTTGGTAGACATGATCCTTTTATTTTTGTTGGCATGCATAAAAAAATTCAGCTAAAAAATCGAAGTGTACAAGATTTTGTGACCATTTGAAAAAAGTGTCCCCATTTCAGACACTTTAATGGCTACTGGCAGCAAACCTGTAAAGTCTCAAATGCTCTTTAAGGGGGTGTGAGTTCTCGAGGTTTGATGAGGGATAGGGGGCCAATATAAGGGCCAAGTACCAGCACCCATCGCACATCATGCGCGCACACCCCCCGGCCCCCTATCACCGAAACCCCAATGCCGCCGGTCAGGTTCTCCGGTGATGCTCCAACTATCGTGCCCTGACGAAGAAAAATGCGGCACCAGCACATGCTCGAGCCCAGCATGTGCTATGACAACCCTTGGTCCGATCCAATCTTAGACTGGAATGAACTCTGTATGCTTAGACTGGGAATGAACTCCGTATGCCTAAGTCAACCCACGAAATGAGCGTGCGGGCGCTTAGCTGGCCAGAGGGGCAGGATGCGCAAGCCGAGGATCGGTTGGGTCACCCTCTGCGTGCTATCGATCCTGCTGCCACAACCCTCGGTCTGCTCTGATCTTAGACTGAGAATGAAATCCGTATGCCTAAGCCAACCGACGAAACGAGCGGGCGGGCGGGCACTACACCGGCCAGAGAGACAGGATGCGCAAGCCATGGATCGATCGGGTGGTAGGTGGGTTTAGGCACATCTTCATATTTCTACGTGCCAATGCCATTTTTATGGCTTGTAAATTCATACAATGGTCCCTTAAGCCTTCACGTGAAGTTTCAGGGCAAGACGACTCGTTTTCTATTTTTTACGACTTTCGAAACTTTTTATGGTTCAGGATTTTTTTGAAATTTTTTTGGAAAGAGTTTTGGTCCCAAACTTGGTAGACGTGATCTTTGTATTTTTTTTGGCATGCACAAAAAAATTCAGCTAAAAACTCGAAGTGTACAACATTTTGTGACCATTTGAAAAAAGTGTCCCCATTTCAGACACTTTAATGGCTACTGGCAGCAAACCTGTAAAATCTCAAATGCTCTTTAAGGGGGTGTGAGTTCTTGAGGTTTGATGAGGGATAGGGGGCCAATATAAGGGCCAAGTACCAGCACCCATCGGACATCATGTGCGCACACCCCCCGGCCCCCCCGATCGTCGGAACCCCAATGCCGCCGGTCAGGTTCTCCGACGATGCTCCGACGATGGTGCCCCGACGAAGAAAAATGTGACACCAGCACATGCCTGAGCCCAGCATGTGCTGCTGCAACCCATGATTCGGGTCAATCTTAGACTGGGAATGAACTCCGTATGCTTAGACTGGGAATGAACTCTGTATGCCTAAGTCAACCTACGAAACGAGCATGCAGGCGCTCAGCCGGCCAAAGGGGCGGGAAGCGCAAGCGGGGGATCAGCCGGGTCCCCCTCTGCATGATGCCAATCTTGCTGCCATAACCCTTGGTCCGATCCAATCTTAGACTGGGAATGAACTCCGTATGCCCAAGCCAACCGACGAAATGAGCGGGCAGACGGGCGTACGGGATTTTTTAAAATTTTTTTGGAAGGAGTTTTGGCCCAAACTTGGTAGACGTGATCCCTGTATTTTTTTTGGCATGCATAAAAAAATTCAGCTAAAAACTCGAAGTGTACATGATTTTGTGACCATTTGAAAAAAGTGTCCCCATTTTAGACACTTTAATGGCTACTCGTAGCAAACCTATAAAATCTGAAATACTCTTTAAGGGGGTGTGAGTTCTCAAAGTTTGATGAGGGATAGGGGGCCAATATAAGGGCCAAGTACCACCACCCATCGCACATCATGTGCGCACACCCCCTCCGCCCCCCCGATCGTCGGAACCCCAATGCCCCCGGTCAGGTTCTCTGGCAATGCTCCGGTGATGGTACCCCGACGAAAAAAAATACGGCACCAGCACATGCCCGAGCCCAGCATGTGCTGCCGCATCCCTCGGTCTGGTCCGATCTTAGACTGGGAATGAACTTCGTATGCTTAGACTGGGAATGAACTCTATATGCCTAAGCCAACCCATGAAATGAGCGTGCAGGCACTCAACCGGCCAGAGTGGCGGGATGCGCAAGCTGGGATCGGTCGGGTCCCCCTCTGCGTGCTACCGATCTTGCTACCGTAACCCTCAGTCCTATCCTATCTTAAACCGGGAATGAACTCCGTATGCCTAAGCCAATCGACGAAACAAGCGAACGGGCGGTTGGGCACTACGCCGGCCAGTGAGATGGGATGCGCGAGCCGTAGATCGATAGGGTGGTAGGTGGGTTTAGGCACATCTTCATATTTCTGCATGCCAATGCTATTTTTATGGCTCGTAAATTCATACAATGGTCCCCTAAGCCTTCACGTGAAGTTTCATGGCAAGATGACTCGTTTTCTATTTTTCACGATTTTTGAAACTTTTTGCGGTTTAGGATTTTTTAAAATTTTTTCGAAAGGATTTTTGGCCCAAAACTTGGTCGACATGATCCTTGTATTTTTTTTGGCATGCACAAAAAAATTCAGCTAAAAACTCGAAGTGTACAAGATTTTGTGACCATTTGAAAAAAGTGTCCCCATTTCAGACACTTTAGTGGCTACTGGCAGCAAACCTGTAAAATCTCAAATGCTCTTTAAGGGGGTGGGAGTTCTCGAGGTTTGATGAGGGATAGGGGGCCAATATAAGGGCCAAGTACCAGCACCCATTGCACATCATGTGCGCACACCCCCCTCGGCCCCCCCGATCGTCGGAACCCCAATGCCGCCAGTTAGGTTCTCCGACGATGGTGCCCCGACGAAAAAAAATGCAGCACCAGCACATGCCAGAGCCCAGCATGTGCTGTCGCAACCCTCGGTTCGGTCCGATCTTACACTGGGAATGAACTCCATATGCCTAAGTCAAGCCACAAAACGAGCGTGCGGGCGCTCAGCGGGCCAGAGGGTCGGGATGCGTAAGTCGAGGATTAGTCAGGTCCCCTCTGAGCATTGCCAATCTTGTTGTCGCAACCCTCGGTTTGGTCTGATCTTAGACTGGGAATTAACTCCGTATGGCTTAGTCAACCCACAAAACGAGCGTGCGGGCGCTCAGCCGGCCAGAGGGTCGGGATGTGTAAGCCGAGGATCAGTCGGGTCCCCTCTGCACGCTGCCAATCCTGTTGCCACAACCCTCGGTCCGGTCCCATCTTAGACTGGGAATGAACTCCGTATGCCTAAGTCAACCCATGAAACGAGCGTGCGGGCGCTCAGCCAGCCAGAGGGTCGGGATGCATAAGTCGAGGATCAGTCGGGTCCCCTCTGCGCGCTGCCAATCCTGTTGCCGCAACCCTTGGTCTGGTCCGATCTTAGACTGGGAATTAACTCCGTATGGCTAAGTCAACCCACAAAACGAGCGTGCGGGCGTTCAGCCGGCCAGAGGGGTGGAATGTGTAAGCCAGAGATCGACCGGGTCCTCCTCTGCGTGCCATCGATCTTGTTACCGTAACCCTTGGTCCAGTCCCATCTTAGACTGGGAATGAACTCTGTATACCTAACCCAACTGACAAAACGAGCGGGCAAGCGGGCGGGCACTACGCCGGCCAGAGAGACGGGATGT
The DNA here is from genome assembly GCF_047325235.1 of Durio zibethinus. Taxonomy (NCBI): domain Eukaryota; kingdom Viridiplantae; phylum Streptophyta; class Magnoliopsida; order Malvales; family Malvaceae; genus Durio; species Durio zibethinus. Next base: position 14,139,158 of record NC_143174.1, read on the forward strand.
GCAAGCCGTGGATCGATAGGGTGGTTGGTGGGTTTAGGCACATCTTCATATTTTTACGTGCCAATGCCATTTTTATGGCTTGTAAATTCATACAATGGTCCCTTAAGCCTTCACGTGAAGTTTCATGGCAAGACGACTCATTTTCTATTTTTCACGATTTTTGAAACTTTTTGCGGTTCAGGATTTTTTAAAATTTTTTTGAAAGGAGTTTTTGCTCCAAACATGGTAGACGTGATCCTTGTATTTTTATTGGCATGCACAAAAAAATTCAGCTAAAAACTCGAAGTGTACAAGATTTTGTGACCATTTGAAAAAAGTGTCCCCATTTCAGACACTTTACTGGCCACTGGTAGCAAACCTGTAAAATCTCAAATGCTCTTTAAGGGGGTGTGACTTCCCAAGGTTTGATGAGGGATAGGGGGCCAATATAAGGGCCAAGTACCAGCACCCATCGCACATCATGTGCGTAGACCTCCCCTCGGCCCCTCGATCGCCGGAACCCCAATGCCGTCGATCACGTTCTGCAACGATGGTGCCCCAATGAAGAAAAATGCTGCACAAGCACATGCCCGGGCCTAGCATGTGCTGCCGCAACCCTTGGCCCGGTCCGATCTTAGACTGGGAGTGAATTCCATATGCTTAGACTGGGAACGAACTCTGTATGCCTAAGTTAACCTACGAAACGAGCGTGCGGGTGCTCAACCAGCCAGAGGGGCGGGATGCACAGGCCGGGGATCAGTCGGGTCTCACACTGCATATTGCCGATCGTGCTATTGCAACCCTCGGTCTGGTCCGATCTTAGATTGGGAATGAACTCCGTATGCCTAAGCCAACCGATGAAACGAGTGGACGGGCGGGCACTACACCGGCCAAAGAGACGGGATGCGCAAGCCGTGGATCGATAGGGTGGTAGGCGGGCTTAGGCACATCTTCATATTTCTGCACGCCAATGCAATTTTTATGGCTTGTAAATTCATACAATGGTCCCTTTCAGACACTTCAATGGCTACTGGCAGCATACCTGTAAAATGTCAAATGCTATTTAAGGTGGTGTGAGTTCTCGAGGTTTGATGAGGAATAGGGGGCCAATATAGGGGCCAAGTACCAGCACCCATTGCACATCATGTGTGCACAGCCCATCCTGGCCCCCCTGATTGTCGGAACCACAATGCCGTCAGTCAAGTTCTTCGACGATGCTCCGATGATGGTGCCTCGATGAAGAAAAATGCGGCACCAGCACATGCCCTAGCCCAGCATGTGCTGTCGTAACCCTCGGTCCGGTTCGATCTTAGACTGGGAATAAACTCCATATGCTTAGACTAGGAATGAACTCCGTATGCCTAAGTCAACCCACAAAACGAGCGTGCGGGCGCTCAGCCGGCCAGAGGGCCGGAATGCGTACGTCGAGGATCAGTCGGGTCCCCTCTGCGCGCTGCCAATCCTGTTGTCGCAACCCTCGGTCTGGTCCGATCTTAGACTGGGAATGAACTCCGTATGCCTAAGCCAACCGACAAAACGGCGGACGGGCGGGCACTACGTCAGACAGAGAGATGGGATGCGCAAGCCGTAGATCGATAGGGTGGTAGGTGGCTTTAGGCACATCTTCATATTTCTGCATCCCAATGCCATTTTTATGGCTTGTAAATTCATACAATGGTCCCTTAAGCCTTCAAGTGAAGTTTTAGGGCAAGATGACCCATTTTCTATTTTTCATGATTTTTGAAACTTTTTGTGGTTTGGGGTTTTTTAAAATTTTTTCAGAAGGATTTTTGGTCCCAAACTTGGTAGACGTGATCCTTGTATTTTTGTTGGCATGCACAAAAAAATTCAGCTAATAACTCGAAGTGTACAAGATTTTGTGACCATTTCAAAAAAGTGTTCCCATTTTAGACACTTTAATGGCTACTGGCAGCAAACCTGAAAAATCTCAAATGCTCTTTAAGGGGCTGTGAGTTCTCAAGGTTTGATGAGGGATAGGGGGCCAATATAAGGGCCAACTACCGGCAGCCATCGCATATCATGTGCGCACACCCCCCGGCCCCTCCGATCGTCGGAACCCCAATGCCGCTAGTCAGGTTCTCCGACGATGGTGCCCCGACGAAGAAAAATGTGGCACCAGCACATGCCCAAGCCCAGCATGTGCTGCCGTAACCCTCGGCCTAGTCCGATCTTAGATTGGGAATGAACTCCGTATGCTTAGACTGGGAATGAACTCCGTATGCCTAAGCCAACCCACAAAACAAGCGTGTGGGCACTCGACCAGCCAGAGGGGTGGGATGCGCAAGTCGGGGATCGACCGGGTCCCCCTCTGCGTGCTACCGATCTTGCTACCACAGGCTTTCGTCTGGTCTGATCTTAAACTGGGAATGAACTCCGTATGCCTAAGCCAACCGACGAAATGAGCGGGCAAGCGTGCACTACACCGGCCAGAGAGACGGGATGCGCAAGCTGTGGATCGATAGGGTGGTAGGTGGGTTTAGGCACATCCTCATATTTCTGCATGCAAATGCCATTTTTATGGCTTGTAAATTCATACAATGGTCCCTTAAGCCTTCACGTGAAGTTTAATGGCAAGACGACTCATTTTCTATTTTTCATAATTTTGAAAACTTTTTACGGTTCGAGAATTTTTAAAATTTTTTCGGAAGGAGTTTTAGCCCCAAACTTTTAAGACGTGATCCTTGTATTTTTGTTGGCATGCACAAAAAAATTCAGCTAAAAACTCGAAGTGTACAAGATTGTGTGACCATTTGAAAAAAGTGTTTGCATTTCAGACACTTTAATGGCTACTGGCAGCAAACCTGTAAAATCTCAAATGCTCTTTAAGAGGGTGTGAGTTCTCAAGGTTTGATGACGGATAGGGGGCAATATAAGGGCCAAGTATTAGCACCCATCGCACATCATGTGCGCACACCCCCCGGCCCCCCCAATCGTTGCAACCCCAATGTCGTCGGTCAGGTTCTCCGATGATGGTGCCCCGGTGAAGAAAAATGTGGCACCAGCACATGCCCGAGCCTAGTATGTGCTGCCGCAACCCTCGGTCCAATTCGATCTTAGACTGGGAATGAACTCCGTATGCTTAGACTGGGAATGAACTCCGTATGCCTAAGTCAAACCATGAAACGAGCTGCGGGCACTCAACCGGCCAGAGGGGCGGGATGTGCAAGCCGAGAATCGACCGGGTCCCCCTCTGCGTGTTGCCTATCTTGCTGCCGTAACCCTTGGTCTAGTTCGATCTTAGACTGGGAATGAACTCCGTTTGCCTAAGCCAACCGATGAAACGAGCGTGCGGGCAGGCACTACGCCGACCAGAGAGACGGGATGCGCAAGCCGTGGATCGATAGGGTGGTCGGTGGGTTTAGGCACATCTTCATATTTCTATGAGCCAATGCCATTTTTATGGCTTGTGGATTCATACAATGGTTCCTTAAGCCTTCACGTGAAGGTTCTTGGCAAGACGACTCGTTTTTTATTTTTCACGATTTTCAAAACTTTTTACGGCTCAAGATTTTTTAAAATTTTTTTGGAAGGATTTTTGACCCCAAACTTGGTAGACGTTATCTTTGTATTTTTGTTGGCGTGCACAAAAAAATTCAGCTAAAAACTCGAAGTGTACAAGATTTTGTGACCATTTCAAAAAAGTGTTCCCATTTCAGACACTTTAATGGCTACTGGCAGCAAACCTGTAAAATGTCAAATGCTCTTTAAGGGGGTGTGAGTTCTCAAGGATTGATGAGGGATAGGGGGCCAATATAAGGGCCAAGTACCAGCTCCCATCGCACATCATGTGCGCACAAGACCTCCTGGCCCCCCCGATCGTCGGAACCCCAATGCCGCCGGTCAGGTTCTCCGATGATGCTTCGACGATCGTGCCCCAGTGAAGAAAAATACGGCACCAGCACATGCCCGAGCCCAGCATGTGCTGCTGCAACCCTCGATCTGGTCTTATATTGGGAATGAACTCCGTATGCTTAGACTGGGAATGAACTCCGTATGCCTAAGTCAACCCATGAAACGAGCGTGCGGGCGCTCATCCGATCAAGGGGTGGGATGTGCAAGCCGGGGATCGGCCAGGTCCCTCTCTGTGTGCTACCGATCTTGCTGTCGTAACCTTCAGTTTGGTCTGATCTTAGATTGGGAATGAACTCCGTATGCCTAAGCCAACCGACGAAACGAGTGGATGGGCAGGCGAGCACTACGTCGGCCAGGGAGACGGGATGCGCAAGCCATGGATCGATAGGGTGGTAGGTGGGCTTAGGCACATCTTCATATTTCTGTGTGCCAATGCCATTTTTATGGCTTGTAAATTCATACAATGGTCCCTTAGGCCTGCATGTGAAGTTTCATGGCAAGACGACTCGTTTTCTATTTTTCACAAATTTTGAAACTTTTTGGGGTTCGGGATTTTTTAAAATTTTTTCGGATGCAGTTTTTGCCCCAAACTTGGTAGACGTGATCCTTGTATTTTTGTTGGCATGCACAAAACAATTCAGCTAAAAACTCGAAGTGTACAAGATTTTGTGACCATTTGAAAAAAGTGTCCCCATTTTAGACACTTTAATGGCTACTAGCAGCAAACCTGTAAAATCTCAAATGCTCTTTAAGGGGGTGTGAGTTCTCGAGGTTTGATGAGGGATAGGGGGCCAATATAAGGCCCAAGTACCAGCACCCATCGTACATCAAGTGCGCAAACCCCTTCGGCCCCCCAATCACCGAAACCCCAATGCCGTCGGTCAAGTTCTCCGACGATGGTGCCCCGATGAAGAAAAATACGGTACCAGCACATGCTCGAGCCCAGCATGTGCTGCCACAGCCCTCGGTCTGGTCTGATCTTAGACTAGGAATGAACTTCGTATGCTTAGACTGGGAATGAACTCCGTATGCCTAAGTCAACCCACAAAACGAGTGTGCGGGCGTTCGGCGGGCCAGAGGGGCAGGATGCGTAAGCCGGGGATCGGTCGGGTCCCCCTCTGCGTGCTGTCGTAACCCTCAGTCCAGTCCAATCTTAGACTGGGAATGAACTCCGTATGCCTAAGCCAACCGACGAAATGAGGGGGCGGGCGGGCGGGCGGGCACGACGCCGGCCAAAGAGATGGGATGCGCAAGCCGTGGATCGATAGTGTGGTAGGTTGGTTTAGATACATCTTCATATTTCTACATGCCAATGCCAATTTTTTGGCTTGTAAATTCTTATAATGGACCCTTAAGCCTACACGTTAAGTTTCATGGCAAGACGACTCGTTTTCTATTTTTCACGATTTTTGAAACTTTTTGGGGTTCGGGATTTTTTAAAATTTTTTCAGAAGGAGTTTTGGCCCCAAAATTGGTAAAGGTGATCCTTGTATTTTTGTTGGCATGCAAAAAAAAATTAAGCTAAAAACACGAAGTGTACAAGATTTTATGACCATTTGAAAAAAGTGTCCCCATTTCAAACACTTTAATGGCTACTGGCAGCCAACCTGTAAAATCTCAAATGCTCTTTAAGGGGGTGTGAGTTCTCAAGGTTTGATGAGGGATAGGGGGCCAATATAAGGGCCAAGTACCAGCACCCATCGCACATCATGTATGCACACCCCCTCCGATCGCTGGAACCCTAATGCGACCGGTCAGGTTCTCCGGCGATGGTGCCCCGACGAAGACAAATGCAGCACCAGCACATGTCTGAGCCCAGCATGTGCTGCCGCAACCCTCGGTCTGATCCGATCTTAGACTGGGAATGAACTTCATATGCTTAGACTGGGAATGAACTCCGTATGCCTAAGTCAACCCATGAAACGAGCGTGCGGGCGCTCAGCTGGCCAGAGGTGCGGGATGCGCAAGGCAGGGATCGATCGGGTCCCACTTCAAGTGCTGTCGATCTTGCTGCCGTAACACTTGATTCGGTCTGATCTTAGACTGGGAATGAACTCCGTTTGCCTAGGCCAACCGATGGAACGAGCGGGTGGGCGGGCGGGCACTACGTCGACCAGAGAGGCGGGATGCACAAGCCATGGATCGATACGGTGGTAGGTGGGTTTAGGCACATCTTCATATTTCTGCATGCCAATGCCATTTTTATGGCTTGTAAATTCATACAATGGTCTCTTAAGCGTTCACGTGAAGTTTAATGGCAAGACGACTCATTTTCTATTTTTCATGATTTTCGAAACTTTTTACGGTTCGAAATTTTTAAAATTTTTTCAGAAGGAGTTTTGGCCCCAAACTTGGTAGACGTGATTCTTGTATTTTTTTTGGCATGCATAAAAAAATTCAGCTAGAAAATCGAATGTAAAGATTTTGTGACCATTTGAAAAAAGTGTCCCCATTTCAGACACTTTACTGGCTACTGGCAGCAAACCTGTAAAATCTCAAATGCTCTTTAAAGGGGTGTGAGTTGTCAAGGTTTGATGAAGGATAGGGGGCCAATATAAGGGCCAAGTACCAGCACCCATGGCACATCATGTGCGCACACCCCCCGGCCCCTCCGATCGTCGGAACCCAAATGCCGCCGGTCAGTTCTCCGATGAAGATGCCCCGACGAAGAAAAGTACAGCACCAGTACATGCCCGAGCCCAGCATGTGCTGCCGCAACCTTCACTCTGGTCCGATCTTAGATTGGGAATGAACTCCGTATGCTTAGACTGGGAATCAACTCCGTATGCCTAAGTCAACCCACGAAATGAGCGTGCGGGCGCTCAACCGACCAGAAGGGAGGGATACGCAAGTCGGGGATCGGTTGGGTCACCCTCTGTGTGCTGTCGATCCTACTGTCGCAACCCTCAGTCCAGTCTGATCTTAGATTGGGAATGAACTCCGTATGCCTAAGCCAACCGACGAAACGAGCGGGCGGGCACTACGTCGGCCAAAGAGATGGGATGCGCAAGCCGTGGATCGATAGGGTGGTAGGTGGGTTTAGCCACATCTTCATATTTCTACGTGCCAATGCCAATTTTTTGGCTTGTAAATTCTTACAATGTTCCCTTAAGCCTACACGTGAAGTTTCATGGCAAGGTGACTCGTTTTCTATTTTTCACGATTTTTGAAACTTTTTAGGGTTCGAGATTTTTTTAAATTTTTCAGAAGGATTTTTGGCCCCAAACTTGGTTGACGTGATCCTTGTATGTTTTTTGGCATGCATAAAAAAATTCAGCTAAAAACACGAAGTGTACAAGATTTTATAACCATTTGAAAAAAGTGTCCCCATTTCAGACACTTTAATGGCTATTGGCAGCAAACCTGTAAAATCTCAAATGCTCTTTAAGGGGGTGTGAGTTCTCGAGGTTTGATGAGGGATAGGGGGCCAATATAAGGGCCAAGTACCAGCACCCTTGGCACATCATGTGCGCACACCCCCCCGGCCCCCCCGATCGTCGGAACCCCAATGCCGTCGATCAGGTTTTTCGACGATGCTCCGGCAATGGTGCCCCGACGAAGACAAATGCAGCTCCAGCACATGCCCGAGCCCAATATGTGCTACCGCAACCCTCGGTCCGATCCAATCTTAGACTGGGAATGAACTCCACATGCTTAGACTGGGAATGAACTTCGTATGCCTAAGTCAACCCAACAAAATGAGCATACGGGCGCTCAACCGGCCAGAGGGGTGGGATGCACAAGCCGAGGATCGGACGGGTCCCCCTCTGTGTCCTGTCGATCCTGCTGCCGCAACCCTCGGTTTGATCTGATCTTAGATTGAGAATGAACTCCGTATGCCTAAGCCAACCGTCGAAACGAGCGGGCGGGCACTACGCCGGCCAAAGAGATGGGATGCGCAAGCCGTGGATCGATAGGGTGGTAGGTGGGTTTAGCCACATCTTCATATTTCTACGTGCCAATGCCAATTTTTTGGCTTGTAAATTCTTACAATGTTCCCTTAAGCCTACACGTGAAGTTTCATGGCAAGGTGACTCGTTTTCTATTTTTCACGATTTTTGAAACTTTTTAGGGTTCAAGATTTTTTTCAATTTTTCAGAAGGAGTTTTGGCCCCAAACTTGGTTGACGTGATCCTTGTATGTTTTTTCGCATGCATAAAAAAATTCAGCTAAAAACACGAAGTGTACAAGATTTTATAACCATTTGAAAAAAGTGTCTCGATTTCAGACACTTTAATGGCTATTGGCAGCAAACCTGTAAAATCTCAAATGCTCTTTAAGGGGGTGTGAGTTCTCGAGGTTTGATGAGGGATAGGGGGCCAATATAAGGGCCAAGTACCAGCACCCTTGGCACATCATGTGCGCACACCCCCCCGGCCCCCCCGATCGTCGGAACCCCAATGCCGTCGATCAGGTTTTTCGACGATGCTCCGGCAATGGTGCCCCGACGAAGACAAATGCAGCTCCAGCACATGCCCGAGCCCAGTATGTGCTACCGCAACCCTCGGTCCGATCCAATCTTAGACTGGGAATGAACTCCACATGCTTAGACTGGGAATGAACTTCGTATGCCTAAGTCAACCCAACAAAATGAGCATACGGGCGCTCAACCGGCCAGAGGGGTGGGATGCACAAGCCGAGGATCGGACGGGCCCCCCTCTGTGTCCTGTCGATCCTGCTGCCACAACCCTCGGTTTGATCTGATCTTAGATTGGGAATGAACTCCGTATGCCTAAGCCAACCGACGAAACGAGCGGGCGGGCACTACGCCGGCCAAAGAGATGGGATGCGCAAGCCGTGGATCGATAGGGTGGTAGGTGGGTTTAGCCACATCTTCATATTTCTACGTGCCAATGCCAATTTTTTGGCTTGTAAATTCTTACAATGTTCCCTTAAGCCTACACGTGAAGTTTCATGGCAAGGTGACTCGTTTTCTATTTTTCACGATTTTTGAAACTTTTTAGGGTTCGAGATTTTTTTCAATTTTTCAGAAGGAGTTTTGGCCCCAAACTTGGTTGACGTGATCCTTGTATGTTTTTTCGCATGCATAAAAAAATTCAGCTAAAAACACGAAGTGTACAAGATTTTATAACCATTTGAAAAAAGTGTCCCGATTTCAGACACTTTAATGGCTATTGGCAGCAAACCTGTAAAATCTCAAATGCTCTTTAAGGGGGTGTGAGTTCTCGAGGTTTGATGAGGGATAGGGGGCCAATATAAGGGCCAAGTACCAGCACCCTTGGCACATCATGTGCGCACACCCCCCCGGCCCCCCCGATCATCGGAACCCCAATGCCGTCGATCAGGTTTTTCGACGATGCTCCGGCAATGGTGCCCCGACGAAGACAAATGCAGCTCCAGCACATGCCCGAGCCCAGTATGTGCTACCGCAACCCTCGGTCCGATCCAATCTTAGACTGGGAATGAACTCCACATGCTTAGACTCGGAATGAACTTCGTATGCCTAAGTCAACCCAACAAAATGAGCATACGGGCGCTCAACCGGCCAGAGGGGTGGGATGCACAAGCCGAGGATCGGACGGGTCCCCCTCTGTGTCCTGTCGATCCTGCTGCCGCAACCCTCGGTTTGATCTGATCTTAGACTGGGAATGAACTCCGTATGCCTAAGCCAACCGACGAAACGAGCGGGTGGCCGGGCGGGTGGGCACTACGTCGGCCAGAGAGACGGGATGTGCAAGCCGTGGATCGATAGGGTGGTAGGTGGGTTTAGATACATCTTCATATTTCTATGTGCCAATGCCATTTTTATGGCTTGTAAATTCATACAATGGTCCCTTAAGCCTTCACGTGAAGTTTCATGGCAAGATGACTCGTTTTCTATTTTTTGTGATTTTCGAAACTTTTTGTGGTTCAGGATTTTTTAAAATTTTTTCAGAAGCAGTTTTGGCCCCAAACTTGGTAGACGTGATCCTTGTAGTTTTGTTGGCATGCACAAAACAATTCAGCTAAAAACTCGAAGTGTACAAGACTTTTTGACCATTTGAAAAAAGTGTCCCGATTTCAGACACTTTAATGGCTACTGGCAGCAAACCTGTAAAATCTCAAATGCTCTTTAAGGGGGTGTGAGTTCTCGAGGTTTGACGAGGGATAGGGGGCCAATATAAGGGCCAAGTACCAGCACCCATTGCACATCATGTGCGCACACCCCCCCGGCCCCCCTGATCGCTGGAACCCTAATGCCGTCGGTCAGGTTCTCTGGCGATGCTCCGACGATGGTGCCCCGGTGAAGAGAAATACGACACCGACACATGCCCGAGCTCAGCATGTGCTGCCGCAACCCTCGGTCTGGTCCGATCTTAGATTGGGAAAAAACTCCATATGCTTAGATTGGGAATGAATTCCGTATGCCAAAGTCAACCCACGAAACGAGCGTGCGTGCGCTCAGCCGGCCAGAGGGGCGGGATGCACAAGTCGGGGATCGATCATGTCTCCCTCTGCTTGCTGCCAATCCTGCTGCCGCAACCCTCGATCCGGTCTGATCTTAGACTGGGAATGAACTTCGTATGCTTAGACTGGGAAAGAATTCTGTATGCCTAAGTCAACCCACGAAACGAGCGTGCGTGCGCTCAGTCGGCCAAAGGGGCAGGATGCACAAGTCGGGGATCGGCCGGGTCCCCCTCTGCGTCTTGCCGATCCTACTACCATAACCCTCGATCCGATCTGATCTTAGACTATGAATGAACTCCATACGCCTAAGCCAACCGACGAAACGAGCGGGCGGGCGGGCGGGCACTACGCCGGCCAGAGAGACGGGATGCGCAAGCCGTGGATCGATAGGGTGGTAGGTGGGTTTTGGCACATCTTCATATTTCTATGTGCCAATGCCATTTTTGTGCATTGTAAATTCAGAAAATGGTCCCTAGGTCTTCACGTGAACTTTCATGGCAAGACGACTCGTTTTCTATTTTTCATGATTTTTGGAACTTCTTGCGGTTCGGGATTTTTTAAAATTTTTTCGGATTTGTTTTGGCCCCAAACTTGGTAGACGTGATCCTTGTATTTTTGTTGGCATTCACAAAAAGATTCGGCTAAAAACTTGAAGTGTACAAGATTTTGTGACCATTTGAAAAAAGTGTCTCCATTTTAGACACTTTAACGGCTACTGGCAGCAAACCTGTAAAATCTCAAATGCTCTTTAAGGGGGTGTGAGTTCTCGAGGTTTGATGAGGGATAGGGGGCCAATATAAGGGCCAAGTACCAGCACCCATTGCACATCATGTGTGCACACCCCCCGGCCCCCCCCGATCGTCGGAACGCTAATGTCGCCGGTCAGGTTCTCCAGCGATGCTCCGGCGATGGTGCCCCGATGAAGAAAAATGCAGCTCCAGCACATGCTCGAGCCCAACATGTGCTCCGCAACCCTTGGTCCGGTCCGATCTTAGACTGGGAATGTACTTCGTATGCTTAGACTGGGAATGTACTTCGTATGCTTAGACTGGGAATGAACTCCATATGCCTAAGTCAACCCACAAAACGAGCGTGCGGGCGCTCAACCGGCTAAAGGGGCAGGATGAGCAAGTCGGGGATCGACCAGGTCCCCCTCTGCGTGCTGCCGATCCTACTGCCATAACCCTTGGTTCGATCTGATCTTAGACTGGGAATGAATTTCGTATGCCTAAGCCAACCGATGAAACGAGCGAGCGGGCAGGCACTACGCTGGCCAGAGAGATGGGATGCGCAAGCCGTGGATCGATGGGGTGGTTGGTGGGTTTAGGCACATCTTCATATTTCCATGTGCCAATGCCATTTTTATGGCTTGTAAATTCATACAATGGTCCCTTAAGCCTTCACGTGAAGTTTCATGGCAAGACGACTCATTTTCTATTTTTTATAATTTTTGAAACTTTTTACGATTCGGGATTTTTTAAAATTTTTTCGAAAGGAGTTTTGGCCCCAAACTTAGTAGATGTGATCCTTGTATTTTTGTTGGCATGCACAAAAAGATTCAGCTAAAAGCTTGAAGTGTACAAGGTTTTGTGACCATTTGAAAAGAGTGTCTCCATTTCAAACACTTTAACAGCTACTGACAGTAAACCTATAAAATCTCAAATGCTCTTTAAGGTGGTGTGAATTCTTGAGGTTTCATGAGGGATAGGGGGATGAGATAAGGGCCAAGTACCAGCACCCATCGCACATCATGTGCGCACACCGCCCCCGGCCCCCCCTCGATCGTCGGAACCCCAATGCGGTCGGTTAGGTTCTCCGGTGATGCTCCGACGATGGTGCCCCGGTGAAGAAAAATGTGGCACCAGCACATGCCCGAGCCTAGCATGTGCTGTCGTAACCCTCGGCCCGGTCCGATCTTAGACTGGGAATGAACTCCGTATGCTTAGATTGGGAATGAACTCTGTATGCCTAAGTCAACCCACGAAATGAGCGTGCGGGCGCTCAGCCAGCCGGAGGGGCGGGATGCGCAAGCCGGGGATCGACCGGATCCCTCTCTGTGTGCTATCGATCCTACTATCATAACCCTCAATCCGGTCTGATCTAGACTGGGAATGAACTCCATATGCCTAAGCCAACCGACGAAACGAGCGGGCGGGCGGGCGGGCACTACGTCGGCCAGAGAGACAGGATGCGCAAGCCGTGGATCGATAGGGTGGTAGGTGGGTTTAGGCACATCTACATATTTCTGCATGCCAATGCCATTTTTATTTCTTCTAAATTCATACAATGGTCCCTTAAGCCTTCACGTGAAGGTTCATGGCAAGACGACTCGTTTTTTATTTTTTATGATTTTTGAAACTTTTTGCGGTTCGGGATTTTTTAAAATTTTTTCAGAAGCAGTTTTGGCCCAAAACTTGGTAGACGTGATCCTTGTATTTTTGTTCACATGCACAGAACAATTCAGCTAAAAACTCAAACTGTACAAGATTTTGTGACCATTTGAAAAAAGTGTCCCCATTTCAGACACTTTAATGGCTACTGGCAGCAAACCTCTAAAATCTCAAATGCCCTTTAAGCAGGTGTGAGTTCTCAAGGTTTGATGAGGGATAGGGGGCTAATATAAGGGCCAAGTACCAGCACCCATCGCACATCATGTGCACACACCCCCCGGCCCCCTGATTGCCAGAACCCCAATGCCGCCGGTCAGGTTCTCCGGTGATACTCCGACGATGGTGCCCCGATGAAGAAAAATGCAGCACTAGCACATGCCCGAGCGTAGCATGTGCTGCAGTAACCCTCGGTCTGATGCGATCTTAGACTGGGAATGAACTCCGTATGCTTAGACTGGGAATGAACTCCGTATGCCTAAGTCAACCCACGAAACGAGTGTACGTGCGCTCAGTCGGCTAGGGGGCGGGATGCGTAAGGCGAGGATCGGCCGGGTCCCCCTCTGCTTCCTGTCGATCTTGCTGCCGCAACCCTCGGTCTGGTCTTATCTTAGACTGGGAATGAACTCTATATGCCTAAGCCAACCGATGAAACGAGCGGGTGGGCGGGCAGGCACTACCCTGGCTAGAGAGACGGGATACGCAAGCCGTGGATTGATAGGGTGGTAAGTGGGTTTAGGCACATCTTCATATTTCTGTGTGCCAATGCCATTTTTAAGGCTTGTAAATTCATACAATGGTACCTTAAGCCTTCACGTGAAGTTTCATGGCAAGACGACTCATTTTCTGTTTTTCACGATTTTTGAAACTTTTTCCGGTTCGAGATTTTTTAAAATTTTTTTGGAAGGTGTTTTGGCCCAAAATTGGTAGACGTGATCCTTGTATTTTTGTTGGCATGCACAAAAAAATTCAGCCAAAAACACAAAGTGTACAAGATTTTGTGACCATTTGAAAAAAATGTCCGCATTTCAGACACTTTAATGGCTACTGGCAGCAAACCTATAAAATCTCAAATGCTCTTTAAGGGGGTGTGAGTACTCAAGGTTTGATGAGGGATAGGGGGCCAATATATGGGCCAAGTACCAGCACCCATGGCAAATCATGTGCGCACACCCTCGGCCCCCCCGATCGTTGGAACCCCAATGCCGTCGGTGAGGTTCTGCGGTGATGGTAGCCCGGCGAAGAGAAATTTGGCACCAGCACATGCTCGAGCCCAGCATGTGCTGCCGCAACCCTTGGTCCAGTCCGATTTTAGACTGGGAATGAACTCTGTATGCTTAGACTGGGAATGAACTCCGTATGCCTAAGTCAACCCACGAAACGAGCGTGCGGGTGCTCAACCGACCAGAGGGGCAGGATGCGCAAGTCGGGGATCGGTTGGGTCCCCCTCTACGTCCTGTCGATCTTGCTACCATAATGCTCGGTTCGGTCCGATCTTAGACTAGGAATGAACTCTGTATGCCTAAGCCAACCAGTGAAACGAGCGGACGGGCGGACGGGCACTACGCCGGCCAGAGAGACGGGATACGGAAGTTGTGGATCGATAGGGTGGTACGCGGGTTTAGGCATATCTTCATATTTCTGCATGCCAATACCATTTTTATGGCTTGTAATTTCATACAGTGGTCCCTTAAGCCTTCACATGAAGTTTCATGGCAAGACGACTCGTTTTCTATTTTTCATGATTTTTGAAACTTTTTTACGATTTGGGATTTTTTAAATTTTTTTCAAAAGGAGTTTTGGCCCAAAAGTTAGTAGACGTGATCCTTGTATTTTTGTTGGCATGTGCAAAACAATTCAGCTAAAAACTCGAAGTGTACAAGATTTTGTGTCCATTTGAAAAAAGTGTCCTCATTTCAGACACTTTAATGGCTATTGGCAGCAAACCTGTAAAATCTCAAATGCTCTTTGAGGGAGTGTGAGTTCTCGAGGTTTGATGAGAAATAGGGGGCCAATATAAGGGCCAAGTACCAGCAGCCATCGCACATCATGTGCGCACACCCCCCGGCCCCCCCATCGTCGGAACCCTAATGCCGTCAGTCAGGTTCTCCGACGATACTCTGACGAAGAAAAATACGGCACCAGCACATGCCCGAGCCCAGCATGTGCTGTCGCAACGCTCGGACCGGTCCGATCTTAGACTGGAATGAACTCCGTATGCCTAAGTCAACCCACAAAACGAGCGTGCGGGCACTCAGCTGGCCAGAGGGGTGGGATGCGCAAGCCGGGGATCGATCGGATCCCCCTCTGTGTGCTACCGATTCTGCTATCATAACCCTCGATCTAGTCTGATCTAGACTGGGAATGAACTCCTTATGCCTAAGCCAACCGATGAAACGAGCGGGCGGGCGGGCGGACGGGTACTACGTCGGCCAGAGAGACGGGATGCGCAAGCCGTGGATCGATAGGGTGGTAGGTGGGTTTAGGCACATCTTCATATTTCTGCATGCCAATGCCATTTCTATGGCTTCTAAATTCATACAATGGTCCCTTAAGCCTTCACGTGAAGGTTCATGGCAAGACGACTCGTTTTCTATTTTTTATGATTTTCGAAACTTTTTGCGGTTAGAGATTTTTTAAAATTTTTTCGGAAGCAGTTTTGGCCCAAAACTTGGTAGACGTGATCCTTGTATCTTTGTTCGCATGCACAAAACAATTCAGCTAAAAAATCGAAGTGTACAAGATTTTGTGACCATTTGAAAAAAGTGTCCCCATTTCAGACACTGTAATGGCTACTGGCGGCAAACCTGTAAAATCTCAAATGCTCTTTAAGGGGGTGTGAGTTCTCGAGGTTTGATGAGGTATAGGGGGCCAATATAAGGGCCAAGCTCCAGCACCCATCACACATCATGTGCGCACACCCCCTGACCCCCCAATCGTCGGAACCCCAATGCCGACGGTCAGGTTCTCCGGTGATGCTCCAGCGATGGTGCCCCGACGAAGAAAAATGCGGCACCAGCACATGCCCGAGTCGAGCATGTGCTGCCACAACCCTCGGTCATGTTCGATCTTAGACTGGGAATGAACTCCGTATGCTTAGACTGGGAATGAATTCCTTATGCCTAAGTCAACCCACGAAACGAGCGTGCAGGCGCTCAGCCGGCCAGAGGGGCGGGATGCGCAAGTCGAGGATCGAGTGGGTCCCCCTCTGCTTGCTGTCGATCCTGCTGCCGTAACCCTCGGTCTGGTCGGATCTTAGACTGGGAATGAACTCCGTATGCCTAAGCCAACTGACGAAACGAGCGGGCGGGCAGGAGGGCGGGCGGGTACTATGTCGGCCAGAGAGACGGGATGCACAAGCCATGAATCGATAGGGTGGTAGGTGGGTTTAGGCACATCTTCATATTTCTACGTGCCAATGCCATTTTTATGGCTTGTAAATTCATACAATGGTCCCTTAAGCCTTCACGTGAAGTTTCATGGCAAGCTGACTCATTTTCTATTTTTCATGATTTTTGAAACTTTTTGCGGTTCGGGATTTTTTAAGGTTCTTAAGGTTTGATGAGGGATATGAGGCCAATATAAGGGCCAAGTTCCAGCACCCATCGCACATCATGTGCGCACACCCCGCCGACCCCCCCGATCGTCGAAACCCTAATGCCGCCAGTTAGGTTCTCCGATGATGCTCCGACGATGGTGCCCCGACGAAGAAAAATGCGTCACCAGCACATGCCCGAGCCCAACATGTGCTGTCGTAACCATCGGTCCAGTCCGATCTTAGACTAGGAATGAACTCCGTATGCTTATACTGGGAATGAATTTCGTATGCCTAAGTCAACCCACGAAATGAACGTGCGGGCGCTCAGTTGGCCAGAGGGGCGGGATGCGTAAGCCGAGGATCGATCAGATCCCCTTCTACGTGCAAACGATCTTGCTATTGTAACCTTCGGTCTGGTTCAATCTTAGACTGGGAATTAACTCCGTATGCCTAAGCCAATCGACAAAACGACCAGGCGGGCGGGCGGGCGGGCACTACGTCGGCCAGAGAGACGGGATGCGCAACCGTGAATCGATAGGCTGGTAAGTGGGTTTAGGTACATCTTCATATTTCTGCATGCCAATGCCATTTTTATGGCTTGTAAATTCATGCAATGGTCCGTCAAGCCCTTCACGTGAAGTTTCATGGCAAGACAACTCGTTTTTTATTTTTCATGATTTTCAAAACTTTTTACGGTTCGGGATTTTTTAAAATTTTTTCGGAAGGAGCTTTGGCCCCAAACTTGGTAGACGTGATCCTTGTATTTTTGTTGGCATGCACAAAAAAATTCAGCTAAAAATTCGAAGTGTACAAGATTTTGTGACCATTTGAAAAAAGTGTCCCCATTTTAGACACTTTAACGGCTACTGGCAGCAAACTTGTAAAATCTCAAATGCTCTTTAAGGGGGTGTGAGTTCTCGAGGTTTGATGAGGGATAACGGGCCAATATAAGGGCCAAGTACCAGCACCCATCGCATATCATGTGCGCACACCCCCCGCCCCCCGATCGCCGGAACCCCAATGCCGTAGGTCAGGTTCTCCGACGATGGTGCCCCAGGGAAGAAAAATGCGCCACCAGCACATGCTCGAGCCCAGCATGTGCTGTCGCAACCCTCGGTCCGGTCCGATCTTAGACTGGGAGTGAACTCCGTATGCCTAAGTCAACCCACGAAACGAGCGTGCCGACGCTCAGCCAGCCAGAGGGGCGTGATGCGCAAGTCGGGGATCGGCCGAGTCCCCCTCTACGTGCTACCGATCCTACTGCTGCAACCCTCAGTCTGGTCCGATCTTAGACTGGGAATGAACTCTGTATGCCTAAGCCAACCGACGAAACGAGCGAGCGGGCACTACGCCGACCAGAGAGACGAGATGCGTAAGCCGTGGATCGATAGGGTGGTAGGTGGGTTTAGGCATATCTTCATATTTCTGTGTGCGAATGCCATTTTCATGGCTTGTAAATTCATACAATGCTCCCTTAAGCCTTCACATGAAGTTTCATGGCAAGACAACTCGTTTTCTATTTTTCATGATTTTTGAAACTTTTTACCGTTCAGGATTTTTTAAAATTTTTTCGGAAGGCTTTTTGGCCCCAAACTTGGTAGACGTGATCCTTGTATTTTTTTTGGCATGCACAAAAAAATTCAGCTAAAAATTCGAAGTGTACAAGATTTTGTGACCATTTGAAAAAAGTGTCCCCATTTTAGACACTTTAACGGCTACTGGCAGCAAACTTGTAAAATCTCAAATGCTCTTTAAGGGGGTGTGAGTTCTCGAGGTTTGATGAGGGATAACGGGCCAATATAAGGGCCAAGTACCAGCACCCATCGCATATCATGTGCGCACACCCCCCGCCCCCCCGATCGCCGGAACCCCAATGCCGTAGGTCAGGTTCTCCGACGATGGTGCCCCAGGGAAGAAAAATGCGCCACCAGCACATGCTCGAGCCCAGCATGTGCTGTCGCAACCCTCGGTCCGGTCCGATCTTAGACTGGGAGTGAACTCCGTATGCCTAAGTCAACCCACGAAACGAGCGTGCCGACGCTCAGCCAGCCAGAGGGGCGTGATGTGCAAGTCGGGGATCGGCCGAGTCCCCCTCTACGTGCTACCGATCCTACTGCTGCAACCCTCAGTCTGGTCCGATCTTAGACTGGGAATGAACTCTGTATGCCTAAGCCAACCGACGAAACGAGCGAGCGGGCACTACGCCGACCAGAGAGACGAGATGCGTAAGCCGTGGATCGATAGGGTGGTAGGTGGGTTTAGGCATATCTTCATATTTCTGTGTGCGAATGCCATTTTCATGGCTTGTAAATTCATACAATGCTCCCTTAAGCCTTCACATGAAGTTTCATGGCAAGACAACTCGTTTTCTATTTTTCATGATTTTTGAAACTTTTTACCGTTCAGGATTTTTTAAAATTTTTTCGGAAGGCGTTTTGGCCCCAAACTTGGTAGACGTGATCCTTGTATTTTTGTTGGCATGCACAAAAAAATTCAGCTAAAAACTCGAAGTGTACAAGATTTTGTGACCATTTGAAAAAAGTGTCTCCATTTCAGACACTTTAATGGCTCCTGGCAGCAAACCTGTAAAATCTCAAATGCTCTTTAAGGGGGTGCAAGTTCTCGAGGTTTGATGAGGGATAGGAGGCCAATATAAGGGCCAAGTACCAGCACCCATCGCACATCATGTGCGTACACCCCCACCGGCCCCCCCGATCGTCGGAACCCCAATGTCATCGGTTAGGTTCTCCGATGATGGTGTACCGATAAAGAAAAATACAGTACCAGCTCTTGCCTGAGCCTAGCATGTGCTGCCGCAACCCTCGGTCCGGTCCGATCTTAGAGTGGGAATGAACTCCATATGACTAAGTCAACCAACGAAACAAGTGCGGGCGCTCAGCCGGCCAGAGGGGCGGGATACGTAAGTCGAGGATCGATTGGGTCCCCCTATCTGTGCTGCCAATCCTGCTACCGCAACCCTCGGTCCGGTCTGATCTTAGATTGGGAATGAACTCCGTATGCCTAAGCCAACCGACGAAACGAGCTGGCGGGCACTACGTCGGCCAGAGAGACGGGATGCGCAAGCCGTGGATCGATAGTGTGGTAGGTGGGTTTAGGCACATCTTCATATTTTTGCATGCCAATGCAATTTTTATGGCTTGTAAATTCATACAATTGTCCCCTAAGCCTTCACCTGAAGTTTCATGGCAAGACGACTCGTTTTCCATTTTTCATGATTTTCAAAACTTTTTGCAGTTCGAGATTTTTTAAAATTTTTTCGAAAGGAGTTTTGGGCCCAAAACTTTGTAGATGTGATCCTTGTATTTTTTTTGGCATGCACAAAAAAATTCAGCTAAAAACTCGAAGTGTACAAGATTTTGTAACCATTTGAAAAAAGTGTCCCCATTTCAGACACTTTAAAGGCTACTAGTAGCAAATCTGTAAAATCTCAAATGCTCTTTAAGGGGGTGTTAGTTCTCAAGGTTTGATGAGGGATAACGGGCTAATATAAGGCCAAGTTCCAGCACCCATCGTACATCATGTGCGCACACCCCCCGGCCCCCCCGATCATCGGAACCCCAATGCCGCCAGTCAGGTTCATCGATGATGCTCCGATGATGGTGCCCCAGGGAAGAAAAATGCGCCACCAGCACATGCTCGAGCCTAGCATGTGCTGTCGCAACCCTCGGTCTAATCCGATCTTAGACTGGGAATGAACTCTGTATGCTTAGACTGGGAATGAACTCCATATGCCTAAGTTAACCCACGAAACGAGCGTATGGGCGCTCAGCCAGCCAGAAGGGCAGGATGCGCAAGCCGGGAATCGGCCGAGTCCCCCTCTATGTGCTGCCAATCTTACTGCCGCAAGCCTTGGCCCGGTCCAATCTTAGACTGGGAATGAACTCTGTATTCCTAAGCCAACCGATAAAACAAGCGGGCGGACGGGCGGGCGGGCACTACGTCGGCCAGAGAGACGAGATGCGCAAGCCGTGGATCGATAGGGTGGTAGGTGGGTTTAGGCACATCTTCATATTTCTACTTGCGAATGCCATTTTCATGGCTTGTAAATTCATACAATGGTCCCTTAAGCCTTCACGTGAAGTTTCATGGCAAGATGACTCGTTTTCTATTTTTCACGATTTTTGAAACTTTTTACGGTTCAGGATTTTTTAAAATTTTTTTGGAAGGATTTTTGGCTCCAAACTTGGTAGACGTGATCCTTGTATTTTTTTTGGCATGCACAAAAAAATTCAGCTAAAAACTCGAAGTGTACAAGATTTTGTGACCATTTGAAAAAGTGTCCCCATTTCAAACACTTTAATGTCTACTGGCAGCAAACCTATAAAATCTTAAATGCTCTTTAAGGGGGTGTGAGTTCTCAAGGTTTGATGAGGGATAGGGGGCCAATATAAGGGCCAAGTACCAGCACCCATCATACATCATGTGCGCACACCCCCCCGGCCCCCCCGATCGTTGGAACTCCAATGCCACTGGTCAGGTTCTCCGACGACGCTCCGACGATGGTGCCCCGACGAAGAAAAATACAGCACTAGCACAAGCCCGAGCCCGACATGTGTTGCCACAACCCTCGGTTCGGTCTAATCTTAGACTAGGAATGAACTCCATATGCTTAGACTGGGAATGAACTCCGTATGCCTAAGTCAACCCACGAAACGAGCGTTCGGGCGCTCAGCCTGCCAGAGGGGTGGGATGCGCAAGCAGGGGATCGGCCGGGTCCGCCTCTGCGTGCTGCCGATCCTGCTGCCACAACCCTTGGTCTGGTCTGATCTTAGACTCGGAATGAACTCCGTATGCCTAAGCCAACCGACGAAATGAGCAGGCGGGCGGGCGGGCGGTCGGGCACTACGCCAGCTAGAGAGACAAGATGCGCAAGCTGTGTATCGATAGGGTGGTAGGTGGGTTTAGGCACATCTTCATATTTCTTCATGCCAATGCCATTTTTATGGCTTGTAAATTCATACAATGGTCCCTTAAGCCTTCACGTGAAGTTTCATGGCAAGACGACTCGTTTTTTTATTTTTCACGATTTTTGAAACTTTTTACGGTTCGAGATTTTTTAAAATTTTTTCGGAAGGAGTTTTGCCCCAAACTGGGTAGACCTGATCCTTGTATTTTTGTTAGCATGCACAAAAAAATTCAGCTAAAAACTCGAAGTGTACAAGATTTTGTGACCATTTGAAAAAAGTGTCCCCATTTCTGACACTTTAATGGCTACTGGCAGCAAACCTATAAAATCTCAAATGCTCTTTAAAGGGGTGTGAGTTCTCAAGGTTTGATGAGGGATAGGGGGCCAATATAAGGGCCAAGTACCAGCACCATCGCACATCATGTGCGCACAACCCCCCCGACCCCCCAGATCGTCGGAACCCTAATGTCGCCGGTCAAGTTCTCCAATGATGCTCCGACGATGGTGCCCCAATGAAGAAAAATACGGCACCAGCACATGCTCGAGCCCAGCATGTGCTATCCCAACCCTCGGTCCAGTCTGATCTTACACTGGGAATGAACTCCGTATGCTTAGACTGGGAATAAACTCCGTATGCCTAAGTCATCCCACAAAACGAGTGCGCGGGCGCTCAGCCAGCCAGATGGGCGGGATGCATAAGTTAGGGATCGGTCGGGTCCCTCTCTACGTGTTGCCGATCCTAATGCCACAACTCTCGGTCTGGTCCAATCTTAGACTGGGAATGAACTCCATATGCCTAAGCCAACCGACGAAACGAGCGGGTGGGCATTACGTCGGCCAGAGACACGGGATGCGCAAGCCGTGGATCGATGGGGTGGTAGGTGGGTTTAGGCACATCTTCATATTTCTACATTCCAATGCCATTTTTATGGCTTGTAAATTCATACAATGGTCCCTTAAGCCTTCAAGTGAAGTTTCATGGCAAGACGACTCGTTTTCTATTTTTCACGATTTTTAAAACTTTTTATGGTTCAGGATTTTTTAAAATTTTTTTCGAAGGAATTTTGGTCCCAAACTTGGTAGATGTGATCCTTGTTTTTTTGTTGGCATCCACAAAAAAATTCAGCTGAAAACTCGAAGTGTACAAGATTTTGTGACCATTTGAAAAAAGTGCCCCCATTTCAGACACTTTAATGGCTACTGGCAGCAAACCTGTAAAATCTCAAATGCTCTTTAAGGGGGTGTGAGTTCTCGAGGTTTGATGAAGGATAGGGGGCCAATATAAGGGCCAAGTACCAGCACCCATCGCACATCATGTGCGCACACCCCCCCGGCCCCTCCGATCATCGGAACCCCAATCCCGTCGGTCAGGTTCTTCGACGATGCTCCGACGATGGTGCCCTGGAGAAGAAAAATGCGGCACCAGCACCTGCCTGAGCCCAGCATGTGCTGTCGCAACCCTCGGTCTGGTCTGATCTTAGACTGGGAATGAACTCCATATGCTTAGACTGGGAATGAACTCCGTATGCCAAAGTCGACCCATGAAACGAGCGTACGGGCGCTCAGCCGGCCAGAGGGGTGGGATGCACAAGCGAGGATCGGCCGGGTCCCCCTCTGTGTGCTACCGATCCTGCTACTGCAACCCTCAGTCCGATTCAATCTTAGACTAGGAATGAGCTCCGTATGCCTAAGCCAACCGATGAAACGAGCGGGCGGTCGGGCGAGCACTACTCCGGCCTGAGAGGCGGGATGCGCAAGTCATGGATCGATAGGGTGGTAGTTGGGTTTAGGCACATCTTCATATTTCTGTGTGCCAATGCCATTTTTATGGCTTGTCAACTCATACAATGGTCCCTTAAGCCTTCACGTGAAGTTTTATGGCAAGATGACTTGTTTTCTATTTTTCACGATTTTCGAAACTTTTTGCAGTTCAGAATTTTTTAAAATTTTTTCGCAAGGATTTTTGGTCCCAAACTTGGTATACGTGATGCTTATATTTTTGTTGGCATGCACAAAACAATTCAGCTAAAAACTCAAAGTGTACAAGATTTTGTGACCATTTGAAAAAAGTGTCCCCATTTTAGACACTTTAATGGCTACTGGCAGCAAACCTGTAAAATCTCAAATGCTCTTTAAGGTATGTGAGTTCTCAAGGTTTGATGAGGGATAGGGGGCCAATATAAGGGCCAAGTACCAGTACCCATCGCACATCATGTGCGTACACCCCCCGGCCCCCCCGATCGCCGGAACCCCAATGCCGCCGGTCAGGTTCTCCGACGATACTCTGGCGATGGTGCCCCAACGAAGAAAAATGCGGCACCAGCACATGCTCGAGCCCAACATGTGCTGTCGTAACCCTCGATCTGGTCTGATCTTACACTAGGAATGAACTCCGTATGCCTAGACTGGGAATGAACTTTGTATGCCCAAGTCAACCCATGAAACGAGCGTGCGGGTGCTCAGCCGGCCAGAGAGGCGGGATGCGTAAGCCGGGGATCGATCGGGTCCCCCTCTACGTGCTACCAATCCTGCTACCGTAACCCTCGATCCAGTCCAATCTTAGACTGGGAATGAACTTCGTATGCCTAAGCCAACAGATGAAACGAGCGGGCGGGCACCACACCGGCTAGAGAGACGGGATGCGCAAGCCGTGGATCGATAGGATGGTAGGTGGGTTTAGGCACATATTCATATTTCTGCGTGCCAATGCCATTTTAATGGCTTGTAAATTCATACAATGGTCCCTTAAGCCTTCACGTGAAGTTTCATGGCAAGACGACTCATTTTCTATTTTTCACGATTTTTGAAACTTTTTACGGTTCGGGATTTTTTAAAATTTGTTCGGAAGGAGTTTTGAAACCAAACTTGGTAGACATGAACCTTGTATTTTTGTTGGCATGCAGAAAACACTTCAGCTAGAAACTGGAAGTGTACAAGATTTTGTGACCATTTGAAAAAAGTGTCCCCATTTTCAGACACTTTAATAGCTACTGGTAGCAAACCTGTAAAATCTCGACTGCTCTTTAAGGGTGTGTGGGTTCTCAAGGTTTGATGAGGGATAGGGGGCCAATATAAGGGCCAAGTACCAGCAACCATCGCACATCATGTGCGCACACACCCCTCCCAACCCCCCGATCATCAGAATCCCAATGCTGTCGACCAGGTTCTCCGGCGATGCTCCAGCGATGGTGCCCCGACGAAGAAAAATACGGCACCACCACATGCCCGACCCAGCATGTGCTGCCGTAACCCTAAATCCGGTTCGATCTTAGACTGGGAATGAACTCCGTATGCTTAGACTGGGAATGAACTCTGTATGCCTAAATCAACCCACGAAACGAGTGTGCGGGCGCTCAGCCGGCCAGAAGGGTGGGATGCGCAAGCTGGGGATCGACCTGGTCCCTCTCTACGTGCTGTCGATCCTGCTGCCACAACCCTTGGTCCAGTCTGATCTTAGACTAGCAATGAACTCCGTATGCCTAAGCCAACCGACGAAACGAGCGGGCAAGCGAAAGGGCGGGCACTACACCGGCCAGAGAGACAGGATGCGAAGCTGTGGATCGATAGGGTGGTAGGTGGGTTTAGGCACATCTTCATATTTGTGCATGCCAATGCCATTTTTATGGCTTGTAAATTCATACAATGGTCCCTTAAGCCTTCACGTGAAGTTTCATGGCAAGATGACTCGTTTTCTATTTTTTATGATTTTCAAAATTTTTTACGGTTCGAGATTTTTTAAAATTTTTTGGGAAGGCGTTTTGGCCCCAAACTTGGTAGACGTGATCTTGTATTTTTGTAGGCATTCATAAAAAAATTCAGCTAAAAACTTGAAGTGTACATGATTTTACGACCATTTGAAAAAAGTGTCCCCATTTTAGACACTTTAATGGCTACTGGCAGCAAACCTGTAAAATCTCAAATGCTCTTTAAGGGGGTGTGAGTTCTTGAGGTTTGATGAGGGATAGGGGGCCAATATAAGGGCCAAGTACCAGCAGCCATCGCACATCATGTGCGCATACCCCCTCGGCCTCCCCGATCGTCGGAACCCCAATGCCGCCGGTCAGGTTCTCCGGTGATGCTCTGGCGATGGTGCCCCGGCGAAGAAAAATGCGGCACCAGCACTTGCCCGAGCCCAGCATGTGCTGTTGCAACCCTCAGTCCGGTCCGATATTAGACTGGGAATGAACTTCGTAAGCTTAGACTTGGAATGAACTCCGTATGCCTATGTCAAACCATGAAATGAGCGTGCGGGCGTTCAACCGGCCAGAGGGGCTGGATGCGCAATCCGGGGATCGACCGGGCCCCCCTTTGTGTGCTGCCAATCCTGCTACCGCAACCCTCAGTCTGATCCGACCTTAGACTGGGAATGAACTTCGTATGCCTAAGCCAACCGACGAAATGAGTGGGCGGGTGGACGGGCACTACTCCGACCAGAGAGACGGGATGCGCAAGCCAGGGATCGATAGGGTGGTAGGTGGGTTTAGGCACATCTTCATATATGTGCGTGCCAATGCCATTTTTATGGCTTGTAAATTCATACAATGGTCCCTTAAGCCTTCACGTGAACTTTCATGGCAAGACAACTCGATTTTTATTTTTCATGATTTTCAAAACTTTTTATGATTTGGGATTTTTTCAAATTTTTTCGGAAGGAGTTTTGGCCCCAAACGTGGTAGACATGATCCTTGTATTCTTATTGGCATGCATAAAAAAATTCAGCTAGAAACTCGAAGTGTACAAGATTTTGTGACCATTTGAAAAAAGTGTCCCCATTTCAGACACTTTAATGGCTACTGGCAGCAAACCTGTAAAATCTCAAATGCTCTTTAAGGGGTTGTGAGTTTTGGAGGTTTGATGAGGGATAAGAGGCCAATATAAGGGCCAAGTACCAGAACCCATCGCACATCATGTGCGCACACCCCCCCGGCCCCCCCGATCGTCGAAAACCCAATGCTGCCGGTCAGGTTCTCCGGTGATGCTCGGACGATGGTGCCCCGTCAAAGAAAAATGCGGCACCAGCACATGCCCGAGCCCTGAATGTGCTGTCGTAAGCCTCAATCTGGTCTGATCTTAGACTGGGAATGAACTCCATATGCTTAGACTGGGAATGATCTCCGTATGCCTAAGTCAACCCATGAAACAAGCGTACAGGCGCTCAGCTAGCCAGATGGGCAGGATGCGCAAGTTGGGGATTGGCCAGGTCCCCCTCTGCATGCTGTCGATCCTACTGCCACAACCCTCAGTTCAATCTGATCTTAGACTGGGAATGAACTCCGTATGCCTAAGCCAACTGAAGAAACGAGCGGGCAGGCGAGCGTGCGGGCACTATGCTGGCCAGAAAGACAGGATGCGTAAGCCGTGAATCGATAGAGTGGTAGGTGGGCTTAGGCACATCTTTATATTTCTGTGTGCCAATGCCATTTTTATGGCTTGTAAATTCATACAATGGTCCCTTAAGCCTTCACGTGAAGTTTCGTGGTAAGACGACTCATTTTTTATTTTTCATGATTTTTTAAACTTTTTTGTGAATCAGGATTTTTTATAATTTTTTGGGAAGGATTTTTGGCCCCAAACTTGGTAGACATGATCCTTATATTTTTTTTAGCATGCACAAAAAACTTCAACTAAAAATTGGAAGTGTACAAGATTTTGGGACCATTTGAAAAAGGTGCCCCATTTCAGACACTTTAATGGCTACTGCCAGCAAACCTGTAAAATCTCTAATGCTCTTTACGGGGGTGTGAGTTCTCGAGGTTTGATGAGGGATAGGGGGCCAATATAAGGGCCAAGTACCAGTAGCCGTCGCACATCATGTGTGCACACCCCCCCGACCCCCCCGATCGTCGAAACCCCAATGCCGTCGGTCAGGTTCTCCGGTGATGCTCTAGCGATGGTGCCCTAGTGAAGAAAAATACGGCACCAGCAAATGTCCGAGCCCAGTATGTGCTGCCGCAACCCTCGGTCTGGTCCGATCTTAGACTCGGAATGAACTCCGTATGCTTAGACTGGGAATGAACTCCATATACCTAAGTCAACCCACGAAACAAGCGTGCGGGCGCTCAGCGGGCCAGAGGGGCAGGATGCACAAGCCGGGGATCGATCGGGTGCCCCTCTACGTGCTGTCAATCCTGCTGCTGCAACCCTCGATCTGATCCGATCTTAGACTGGGAATGAACTCCGTATGCCTAAGCCAACCGATGAAACGAGCGGACGGGCGGACAGGCGGGCACTACGCGGGCCAGAGAGACGGGAAGCGCAAGCCGTAGATTGATAGGGTGGTAGGTGGGTTTAGGCACATCTTCATATTTCAGCGTCCCAATGCCATTTTTATGGCTTGTAAATTCATACAACGATCCCTTAA
This sequence comes from Durio zibethinus, assembly GCF_047325235.1. NCBI lineage: Eukaryota > Viridiplantae > Streptophyta > Magnoliopsida > Malvales > Malvaceae > Durio > Durio zibethinus. The sequence continues at coordinate 14,166,631 of NC_143174.1, forward strand.
GCCTTCACATGAAGTTTCTTGGCAAGACACTCGTTTTCTATTTTTCATGATTTTTGAAACGTTTTACGGTTCGGGATTTTTTAAAATTTTTTTGGAAGGCTTTTTTCCCCAAACTTGTTAGACGTGATCCTTGTATTTTTGTTGGCATGCACAAAAAAATTCAGCTAAAAAATTGAAGTGTACAAGATTTTGTGACCATTTGAAAAAAGTGTCCCCATTTCAGACACTTTAATAGCTACTGGCAGCAAACCTGTAAAATCTCTAATGCTCTTTAAAGGGGTGTGAGTTCTCGAGGATTGTTGAGGGATAGGGGGCCAATATAAGGGCCAAGTACCAGTAGCCATCGCACATCATGTGTGCACACCCGCCCGACCCCCCCGATCGTCGAAACCCTAATGCCTCCGGTCAGGTTCTCCGACGATGCTCTAGCGATGGTGCCCCAGCGAAGAAAAATACGGCACCAGCAAATGTCCGAGCCCAGTTTGTGCTGCCACAACCCTCGGTCTGGTCCGATCTTAGACTCGAAATGAACTCCGTATGCTTAGACTAGGAATGAACTCCTTATACCTAAGTCAACCCACGAAACGAGCGTGCGGGCGCTCAGCCGGCCAGAGGGGCGGGATGCACAAGCCGGGGATCGATCGGGTGCCCCTCTACGTGCTGTCAATCCTGCTGCCGCAACCCTCGGTCTGATCCGATCTTAGACTGGGAATGAACTCCGTATGCCTAAGCCAACCGATGAAACGAGCGGACGGGCGGACAGGCGGGCACTACGCGGGCCAGAGAGACGGGAAGCGCAAGCCGTAGATTGATAGGGTGGTAGGTGGGTTTAGGCACATCTTCATATTTTGGCGTCCCAATGCCATTTTTATGGCTTGTAAATTCGTACAACGATCCCTTAAGCCTTCACGTGAAGTTTCTTGGCAAGACACTCGTTTTCTATTTTTCACGATTTTTGAAACGTTTTACGGTTCGGGATTTTTTAAAATTTTTTTGGAAGGCGTTTTGGCCCCAAACTTGTTAGACGTGATCCTTGTATTTTTGTTGGCATGCACAAAAAAATTCAGCTAAAAAATTGAAGTGTACAAGATTTTGTGACCATTTGAAAAAAGTGTCCCCATTTCAGACACTTTAATAGCTACTGGCAGCAAACCTGTAAAATCTCAAATGCTCTTTAAGGGGGTGTGAGTTCTCGAGGATTGATGAGGGATAGGGGGCCAATATAAGGGCCAAGTACCAGCACCCATCGCACATCATGTGTGCACATACCCCTCCTGACCCCCCGATCGTCGGAACCCCAATGCTATCGGTCAGGTTCTCCGGTAATGCTCCAGCAATGGTGCCCCGACGAAGAAAAATATGGCACCAGCACAGGCCCAAGCCTAGCATTTGCTGCCGCAACCCTTGATCCAGTCCGATCTTAACTGGGAATGAACTCTGTATGCTTAGACTGGAAATGAACTCCGTATGCCTAAGTCAACCCACGAAACAAGCGTGCGGGCGCTCAGTCGGCCAGAAGGGCGGGATGTGCAAGCTAAGGGTCGGTCGGGTCCCCCTCTGCGCGCTGTTGATCCTGCTACTACAACCCTCGATCTGGTCCGATCTTAGACTGGGAATGAACTCAGTATGCCTAAGCCAACCGACGAAACGAGCGAGCGGGCGGGCACTACGCCAACCAGAGAGACGGGATGCGCAAGCCATGGATCGATAGGGTTGTAGATGGTTTAGGTACATCTTCATATTTCTGAATGCCAATGGTATTTTTATGGCTTGTAAATTCATACAATGGTCCCTTAAGCCTTCACGTGAAGTTTCATGGCAAGATGACTCATTTTCTATTTTTCATGATTTTTAAACTTTTTGCGGTTCGGGATTTTTTAAAATTTTTTTGGAAGGAGTTTTGGCCCCAAACTTGGTAGACCTGATCCTTGTATTTTTTTTGGCATGCACAAAAAAATTCAGCTAAAAACTCGAAGTGTACAATATTATGTGTCCATTTGAAAAAAGTGTCCCCATTTCAAACACTTTAATGGCTACTGGCAGCAAACCTGTAAAATCTCAAATGCTCTTTAGGGGGGTGTCAGTTCTTGAGGTTTGATGAGGGATAGGGGGCCAATATAAGGGCCAAGTACCAGCACCCATCGCACATCAAGTGCGCACACCCCCTCCGACCCCCTCGGTCGCTGGAACCCCAATGCCACCGGTCAGGTTCTCTGGCGATGCTCCGGTGATGTTGCCCCGGCGAAGAAAAATGTGGCACCAACACAAGCCCGAGCCCAGCATGTGCTGCCACAACCCTCAGTCCGATCCGATCTTAGTCTGGGAATGAACTCCGTATGCCTAAGTCAACCAACAAAACGAGCGTGCGAGCGCTCAATCGGCCAGAGAGGCGGGATGCACAAGCCGAGGATCGGCCGATCCCCTTCTGCGTCCTGCCGATCCTACTACCACAACCCTCAGTCTGATCCAATCTTAGACTGGGAATGAACTCCGTATGCCTAAGCCAACCGACGAAACAAGCGGGCGGGTGGACAGCCAGCCAAAGGGGCGGGATTGCAAGCCGGGGATCAACCGGGTCCCCATCTGCGTGCTGTCGATCCTGCTGTCGCAACCCTCGGTCCGGTCTGATCTTAGATTGGGAATGAACTCTGTATGCCTAAGCCAACCGACGAAACGAGCGGCCGGACGGCCGGGCGAGCACTACATAGGCCAGAGAGACGGGATGCGCAAGTCGTGGATCGATAGGGTGGTAGGTGGGTTTAGGCACATCTTCATATTTCTGCGTGCCAATGCCAATTTTTTGGTTGTAAATTCATACAGTGGTCCCTTAAGCCTTCACGTGAAGTTTTACGGCAAGACGACTCGTTTTCTATTTTTCACGATTTTTGAAACCTTTTGCGGTTCGAGATTTTTTAAAAATTTTTTGGAAGGCATTTTGGTGCCAAACTTGGTAGACGCGAACCTCGTATTTTTGTTGGCATGCACAAAAAAATTTAACTAAAAACATGAAGTGTACAAGATTTTGTGACCATTTGAAAAAAGTGTCCGCATTTCGGACACTTTAATGGCTACTTGCAGCAAACCTGTAAAATCTCAAATGCTCTTTAAGGGGGTGTGAGTACTCAAAGTTTGATGAGGGATAGGGGGCCAATATAATGGCCAAGTACCAGCACCGTGGCACATCATGTGCGCACACCCCCCGGCCCCCCCGATCGTCGGAACCCCAATGCCGTCGGTCAGGTTCTCCGACGATGCTCCGGCGATGGTACCCTAGTGAAGAAAAATTTGGCATCAGCACATGCCCGAGCCCAGCATGTGCTGCCGCAACGCTCGGTCTGGTTCGATCTTAGACTGGGAATGAACTCCGTTTGCCTAAGTCAACCCACGAAACGAGCGTGCAGGCGCTCAACCGGCCAGAGAGGCGGGATGCGTAAGTCGGGGATCGGCCAGGACCTCGTCTGTGTCCTATCGATCCTGCTGCTACAACCCTTAGTCCGTTCTGATCTTAGACTAGGAATGAACTCCGTATGCCTAAGCCAACTGACGAAACGAGCGGGCACTACGCCGACCAGAGAGTCGGGATGCGCAAGCCATGGATCGATAGGGTGGTAGGTGGGTTTAGGTACGTCTTCATATTTCTACATGCCAATGGCATTTTTATGGCTTGTAAATTCATACGATGGTCCCTTAAGCCTTCACGTGAAGTTTCATGGCAAGACGACTCGTTTTCTATTTTTTACAATTTTTGAAACTTTTTACGGTTCAGGATTTTTTAAAATTTTTTTGAAAGGAGTTTTGGCCCCAAACTTGGTGGACGTGAGCCTTGTATTTTTATTGGCTTGCACAAAACAACTCAAAGTGTACAAGATTTTGTGAACATTTGAAGAAAGTGTCCCCGTTTCAGACACTTTAATGGCTACTAGCAGCAAACCTTTAAAATCTCAAATGCTCTTTAAGGGGGTGTGAGTTCTTAAGGTTTTGTGAGGGATAGGGGGCCAATATAAGGGCCAAGTACCAGCACCCATCGCACATCATGTGTGCACACCCCCCTGGCCCCCCGATCGTCGGAACCCCATTGCCGCCGGTCAGGTTCTCCGATGATGCTCCGACGATGGTGCCCCGACGAAGAAAAATGCGACACCAACACATGCCCGAGCCTAGCATATGCTACCGCAACCCTCGGTCTGATCCGATCTTAGACTGGGAATGAACTCCGTATGTTTAGACTAGGAATGGACTCCGTATGCCTAGGTCAACCCACGAAACGAGCGTGCGAGTGCTCAGCCGGCCAGAGGGATGAGATGCGCAAGCCAGGGATCGACCGGGTCCCCCTTTGCGTGCTACCGATCTTGCTGCCATAACCTTCAGTTCGGTCTGATCTTGGACTGGGAATGAACTCCGTATGCCTAAGCCAATCGACGAAACGAGCGGGCAGGCGGGCGGGCACTACGACGGCTAGAGAGACGGGATGCGCAAGCCGTAGATCAATAGGGTGGTAGGTGGGTTTAGGCACATCTTCATATTTTTGCATGCCAATGCCATTTTTACGGCTTGTAAATTCATACAATGGTCCCTTAAGCCTTCACATAAAGTTTCATGGCTAGACGACTCATTTTCTCATTTTTACGATTTTTGAAACTATTTGGGGTTCGGGATTTTTTAAAATTTTTTCGGAAGGATTTTTGGCCCAAAACTTGGAAGACGTGATCCTTGTATTTTTTTTAGCATGATCAAAAAAATTCAGCTAAAAACTCGAAGTGTACAACATTTTGTGACCATTTGAAAAAAGTCTCCCCATTTCAGACACTTTAATAGCTACTGACAGCAAACCTATAAAATCTCAAATGCTCTTTAAGGGGGTGTGAGTTCTCAAGGTTTGATGAGGGATAGGGGGCCAATATAAGGGCCAAGTGCCAGCACCCATCGCACATCATGTGTGCACACCCCCCCGACCCCCTCGATCATCGGAACCCCAATGTCGTCGATCAGGTTCTCCGACGATGCTCCGGCGATGGTGCCCCGACGAAGAAAAATGCGGCACCAGCACATGCTCAGCCCAGCATGTGCTGTCGCAACCCTCGGTTCGATCTGACCTTAGACTGGGAATGAACTCCGTATGGTTAGACTACGAATGAACTCGGTATGCTTAAGTCAATCCATGAAACGAGTGTGCTGGCGCTCAGCCGGCCAGAGGGGTGGGATGCGTAAGCCGGGGATTGGTCGGGTCCCCCTCTGTGTGCTGCCGATCCTGCTGCCGTAACCCTCGGTCTGGTCTGATCTTAGACTGGGAATGAACTCCGTATGCCTAAGCCAACCGACGAAACGAGTTGGCGGGCGGACGAGCGGGCACTACGCCGATATAAGAGACGGGATGCGCAAGCCGTGGATCGATAGGGTTGTAAGTGGGTTTAGGCACATCTTCATATTTCTACATGCCAATGCCATTTTTATGGCTTGTAAATTCATACAATGGTCCCTTAAGCCTTCAGGTGAAGTTTCATGGCAAGACGACTCGTTTTCTATTTTTCACGATTTTTGAAAGTTTTTACGGTTCGAGATTTTTTAAAATTTTTTCGAAAGGAGTTTTGGCCCCAAACTTGGTAGACGTGATCCCTGTATTTTTGTTGGCATGCAAAAAAAAATTCAGCTAAAACTCGAAGTGTACAAGATTTTGTGACCATTTGAAAAGAGTGTTTGCATTTCAGACACTTTAATGGCTACTGGCAGTAAACTTGTAAAATCTCAAATGCTTTTTAAGGGGGTGTGAGTTCTTGAGGTTTGATGAGGGATAGGGGGCCAATATAAGGGCCAAGTACCAGCACCCATCGCACATCATGTTCGCACACCCCCCCGGCCCCCCGATCACCGGAACCCAATGCCGTCGGTCAGGTTCTCCGACGATGGTGCCCCGACGAAGAAAAATGTGACACCAGCACATGCCGGAGCCCAGCATGTGCTGCCACAACCCTCGGTCTGGTCCAATCTTAGAATGGGAATGAACTCCATATGCTTAGACTGGGAATGAACTCCGTATGCTTAAGTCAACCCATGGAATGAGTGCGGGCGCTCAGCCGACCAGAGGGAAGGGATACGCAAGCCAGGGATCGGTCGGGTCCCCCTCTGCGTGCTATCGATCCTACTGCCGTAACCCTACGTTCGGTCCAATCTTAGACTAGGAATGAACTCCGTATGCCTAAGCCAACTGATGAAATAAATGGGCGGGCGGGCACTATACCGGCCAGAGAGAGGGGATGTGCAAGCCGTGGATTGATAGGGTGGTAGGTGGGTTTAAGAACATCTTTATATTTCTATGTGCCAATGCCATTTTTGTGGCTTGTAAATTCGTACAATGCTCCCTTAAGCCTTCACGTGAAGTTTCATGGCAAGACGACTCGTTTTCTATTTTTCACGATTTTCAAAACCTTTTACGGTTCGGGATTTTTTAAAATTTTTTTAGAAAACGTTTTGGCCCCAAACTTGGTAGATGTGATCCTTGTATTTTTTTTGGCATGCACAAAAAAATTCAGCTAAAAACACGAAGTGTACAAGATGTTGTGACCATTTGAAAAAAGTATCCCCATTTGAGACACTCTAATTGCTACTGGCAGCAAACCTATAAAATCTCAAATGCTCTTTAAGGGGGTGTGAGTTCTCGAGGTTTGATGAGGGATAGGGGGCCAATATAAGGGCCAAGTACCAGAACCCATCGCACATCATGTGCGCACACCCCCCCGGCCCCCTCGATCACCGGAACCCTAATGCCGCTGATCAGGTTCTCCGGGGATGATCCAGTGATGGTGCCCCGATGAAGAAAAATGCGGCACCAGCACATGCCCGAGCCCAGCATGTGCTGTCGCAGCCCTCAGTCCGGTCCCATCTTAGACTGGGAATAAACTCTGTATGCTTAGACTGGGAATGAACGCCTTATGCCTAAGTCAACCCATGGAATGAATGTGCGGGCACTCAGCCGGCCAGAGGGGCGGGATGTGCAAGCCGGGGATCGGTCGGGTCCCCCTCTGCGTGCTGATGATCCTGTTGTTGTAACCCTCGGTCCGATCCGATCTTAGACTCAGAATGAACTCCGTATGCCTAAGCCATCTGATGAAATGAGCGGGCGGGCACTACGCCGGCCAGAGAGACGGGATGCACAAGCCGTGGATCGATAGGGTGGTAGGTGGGTTTCAGCACATCTTCATATTTATGCGTGCCAATGCCATTTTTATGGCTGGTAAATTCATAAAATGGTCCCTTAAGCCTTCACGTGAAGTTTCATGGCAAGACGACTCGTTTTCTATTTTTCATGATTTTCAAAACTTTTTGCCGTTCGGGATTTTTTAAAATTTTTTCGGAAGGAGTTTTGGCCCAAAACTTGGTAGACATGATCCTTGTATTTTTTTTGGCTTGCAAAAAAAAATTCATTTAAACACTCGAAGTGTACAAAATTTTGTGACCATTTGAAAAAAGCATCCCCATTTCATACACTTTAATGGCTACTGGCAGCAAACCTGTAAAATCTCAAATGCTCTTTAAGGGGGTGTGAGTTCTCGAGGTTTGATGAGGGATAGGAGGCCAATATAAGGGCCAAGTACCAGCACCCATCGCACATCATGTGCGCACACCCCCCGGCCCCCCCGATCACTAGAACCCCAATGCCGTCGGCCAGGTTCTCTAGCGATGCTTCGACGATGGTGCCCCGACGAAGAAAAATACGGCACAGCACATGCCCGAGCCCAGCATGTGCTGCCGCAACCCTCGGTCCGGTCCAATATTAGACAGGGAATGAACTCCGTATGCTTAGACTAGGAATAAACTCTATATGCCTAAGTCAACCCACGGAACGAGCGTGCGGGCGCTCAACCGACCAGACGGGCGGGATGCGCAGGCCGGGGATCGACCGGGTCCTCTTTTGCGTGCTACCGATCCTGCTGCCGTAACCCTCGATCCATCTGATCTTAGTCTGGGAATGAACTCCGTATGCTTATACTAGGAATGAACTCCATATGTCTAAGTCAACCCACGAAACGAGTGTGCGGGCGCTCAACCGACCAGCGGGTCGGGATAAGGAAGTCAGTAATCGACTGGGTCCCCCTCTGCGTGCTACCGATCTTGCTGCAGGAACCCTCAGTCTGGTCCAATCTTAGACTAGGAATAAACTCTGTATGCCTAAGCCAACCGACGAAATGAGCGAGCGGGCGGGTGGGCACTACGCCGGCCAGAGAGACGGGATACGCAAGCCGTGGATCGATAAAGTGGTAAGTGGGTTTAGGCACATCTTCATATTTATGCATGCCAATGCCTTTTTTATGGCTTGTAAATTGATACAATGGTCCCTTAAGCCTTCACGTGAAGTTTCATGGCGAGACGACTCCTTTTCTATTTTTCAAGATTTTTGAAACTTTTTGCAGTTCGAGATTTTTTAAAATTTTTTTAGAAGGAGTTTTGGCCCCAAACTTGGTAGATGTGATCCTTGTATTTTTTTTGGCATGCACAAAACAATTCAGCTAAAAACTCGAAGTGTACAAGATTTTGTGACCATTTGAAAAAAGTGTCCCCATTCCAGACATTTTGATGCCTTCTGGCAGCAAACCTGTAAAATCTCAAATGCTCTTTAAAAGGGTGTGAGTTCTAGAGGTTTGATGAGGGATAGGGGGCCAATATAAGGGCCAAGTACCAGCACCCATCGCACATCATGTGCGTACACCCCCCGGCCCCCCCGATCGTCGAAACCCCAATGTCGTCGGTCAGGTTCTCCGACGATGCTTTGGCAATGGTGCCCCATCGAAGAAAAATACGACACCAGCATATGCCCGAGCCCAGCATGCGCCACCGCAACCCTCGGTCCAGTCTGATCTTAGACTGGGAATGAGCTCTGTATGCTTAGACTGGAAATGAACTCCGTATGCCTATGTAAACCCACAAAACGAGCGTGTGGGCGCTTAGTCGGCCAGAAGGGCAGGATGTGCAAGTCGGGGATCGGTCAGGTCCCCCTCTGCGTGCTGCCAATCCTACTGCCGCAACCCTCAGTCTGGTTTGATCTTAGACTGGGAATGAACTCCGTATGCCTAAGCCAACCGATGAAACAAGTAGGCGGGCGGGCGGGCACTACGCCGGCCAGAGAGACGAGATGCGCAAGCTGTGGATCGATAGGGTGGTAGGTGGGTTTAGGCACATCTTCATATTTCTGCATGCCAATGCCATTTTTATGGATTGTAAATTCATACAATGGTCCATTAAGCCTTCACGTCAAGTTTCACGGCAAGATAACTCGTTTTCTATTTTTAATGATTTTTGAAACTTTTTGTGGTTCAAGATTTTTTAAAATTTTTTCGGAAGGATTTTTGGCCCCAATCTTGGTAGATGTGATCCCTGTATTTTTTTTGGCATGCACAAAAAAATTCAGCTAAAAACTCAAAGTGTACAAGATTTTTTCACCATTTGAAAAAAGTGTCCCCATTTCAGACACTTTAATGGCTACTGGCAGCAAACCTGTAAAATCTCAAATGCTCTTTAAGGGGGTGTGAGTTCTCGAGGTTTGATGAGGGATAGGGGGCCAATATAATGGCCAAGTACCAGCACCCATCGCACATCATGTGCGCACACCCCCCCGGCCCCCCCGATCGTCGAAACCCAATGGTGCCGATCAGGTTCTCTGACGATGGTGCCCCGACGAAGAAAAATGCAGCACGAGCACATGCCCGAGCCCAACATGTGCTGCCGGAACCCTCGGTTCGATCCGATTTAGATTGGGAATGAACTCTGTATGCTTAGACTGGGAATGAACTCCGTATGCCTAAGTCAACCCACGAAACGAGCGTGCGGGCGCTCAGCCGGCCAGAAGGGCGGGATGCCAAGCCGGGGATCGGTCGGCTCCCCCTCTGCGTGCTACCGATCCTGCTGCCGCAACCCTTAGACCGGTTAGATCTTAGACTGGGAATGAACTCCGTATGCCTAAGCCAACCGATGAAACGAGTGGACGGGCGAGCGGGCACCACGCCGGCCAGAGAGATGGGATGCGAAAGCTGTAGATCGATCGGGTGGTAGTTGGGTTTAGGCACATCTTCATATTTCTGTGTGCCAATGCCATTTTTATGGCTTGTAAATTCATACAATGGTCCCTTAAGCCTTCACGTGAAGTTTCATGGCAAGGAGACTCGTTTTCTATTTTTCATGATTTTTGAAACATTTTGCGGTTCGGGATTTTTTAAAATTTTTTCAGAAGGAGTTTTGGAACCAAACTTGGTAGACATGATCCTTGTATTTTTTTTGGCATGCATAAAAAAATTCAGCTAAAAACTCAAAGTGTATAAGATTTTGGGACCATTTGAAAAACATGTCCCTATCTCAGACACTTTAATGGCTACCGGCAGCAAACCTGTAAAATCTCAAATGCTCTTTAAGGGCGTGTGAGTTCTCGAGGTTTGATGAGGGACAGGGGGCCAATATAAGGGCCATGTACCAGCACCCTTTGCACATCATGTGCGCACACCCCCCCGGCCCCCCCGATCGTCGGAACCCCAATGCCGCCGGTCAGGTTCTCCTGTGATGCTCCGGCGATGGTGCCCCGACGAAGAAAAATGTGGCACCAGCACATGCCCGAGCCCAGCATGTGCTAACGTAACCCTCGCTCTAGTCTGATGTTAGACTAGGAATGAACTTCGTATGCTTAGACTGGAAAGAACTCCGTATGCCTAAGTCAACCCATGGAACGAGCGTATGAGCGCTCAGCCGGCCAGAGGGGTGGGATGCACAAACCGGGGATCAGTCGGGTCCCCCTCTTCATGCTACCGATCCTACTGCCGCAACCCTCAGTCTGGTCCAATCTTAGACTAGGAATGAACTCCGTATGCCTAAGCCAACCGACGAAACGAGCGAGCGGGCGGGCACTACGTCGACCAGAGAGACGGGATGCGCAAGCCGTGGATCGATAGGGTGGTAGGTGGGTTTAGTCACATCTTCATATTTCTACATGCCGATGCCATTTTTATGGCTTGTAAATTCATACAACGGTCCCTTAAGCCTTCACATGAAGTTTCATGGCAAGACGACTCGTTTTCTATTCTTCACGATTTTTGAAACTTTTTACAGTTTGGGATTTTTTAAAATTTTTTTGGAAGGATTTTTGTCCCCAAACTTGGTAGACGTGATCCTTGTATTTTTCTTGGCATGCACAAAAAAATTCAGCTAAAAACTCAAAGTGTACAAGATTTTGTGACCATTTGAAAAAAGTGTCCCCATTTCAAACACTTTAATAGCTACTGGCAGCAAACCTGTAAAATCTCAAATGCTCTTTAAGGGGGTGTGAGTTCTTGAGGTTTGATGATGGAAAGGGGGCCAATATAAGGGCCAAGTACCAGCACCCTTTGCACATCATGTGCGCACACCCTCCCCGGCCCCCTCCGATCGTCGAAACCCCAATGCCGCCGGTCAGGTTCTCCTATGATGCTCCGGCGATGGTGCCCCGACGAAGAAAAATGAGGCACCAGCACATGCCCGAGCCCAACATGTGCTGCCCAACCCTTGTCTGGTCCGATCTTAGACTGGGAATGAACTCCGTATGCTTAGACTGGGAACGAACTCCATATGCCTAAGTCAACCCACAAAATGAGTGTGCGGGCGCTCAGCCGGCCAGAGGGGCGGGATGCGCAAGCCGGGGATCGGTTGGGTCCCCCCATGCATGCTAACGATCCTGCTGCTGCAACCCTCAGTCCAGTCCAATCTTAGACTGGGAATGAACTCCGTATGCCTAAGCCAACCGACAAATGAGAGGGGGGGCGGGCACTACGGCGTCCAGAGAGGTCGGATGCGCAAGCTGTGGATCGATAGGGTGGTAGGTGGGTTTAGGCACATCTTCACATTTCTGCATGCCAATTCCATTTTTATGGCTTGTAAATTCATACAATGGTCCCTTAAGCCTTCACGTGAAGTTCCATGGCAAGACGACTTGTTTTCTATTTTTAACGATTTTGGAAACTTTTTACGGTTCAGGATTTTTTAAAATTTTCTCGGAGAGAGTTTTTGCCGCAAACTTGGTAGACGTGATCCTCGTATTTTTGTTGGCATGCACAAAAAAATTCATCTAAAAACTCAAAGTGTACAAGATTTTGTGACCATTTGAAAAAAGTGTCCCCATTTCAAACACATTAATGGCTACTGGTAGCAAACCTGTAAAATCTCAAATGCTCTTTAAGGGGGTGAGAGTTCTTGAGGTTTGATGAGGGATAGGGGGCCAATATAAGGGCCAAGTACCAGCACCCATCGCACATCATGTGCGCACACCCCCCTGACCCCCCCGATCGCCGGAACCCCAATGCCGCCGGTCAGGTTCTCCGACGATGCTCCGACGATGGTGCCCCGACGAAGAAAAATGCGGCACCAGCACATGCCCGAGCCCAGCATGTGCTGTCGCAACCCTTAGTCCGGTCCGATCTTTGACTGGAATGAACTCCGTAAGCTTAGATAGGGAATGAACTTTGTATGCCTAAGTCAACCCATGAAATGAGCGTACGGGCGCTCAGCCGGCCAGAGGGGCGGGATGCGCAAGCCGAGGATCAACTAGGTCCGCCTCTACGTTCTGTCGATCCTGCTGCTGCAACCCTCGATCCGATCTGATCTTAGACTGGGAATGAACTCCGTATGCCTAAGCCAACCGACGAAACGAGCGGGCGGGCGGGCGGTTGGGCACTACACCAGTCAGAGAAACGAGATGTGCAAGCCGTCGATCGATAGGGTGGTAGGTGGGTTTAGGCAGATCTTCACATTTTTGTGTGCCAATTCCATTTTTATGGCTTGTAAATTCATACAATGGTCGCTTAAGCCTTCACGTGAAGTTTCATGGCAGGACGACTCATTTTCTATTTTTCACGATTCTTGAAACTTTTTACGGTTCGGGATTTTTTAAAATTTTCTCGGAAGGAGTTTTGGCCCCAAACTTGGTAGACATGATCCTTGTATTTTTGTTGGCATGCACAAAACAATTCAGCTAAAAACTCAAAGTGTAAAAGATTTTATGACCATTTGAAAAAAGTGTCCCCATTTCAGACACTTTAATGGCTACCCGCAGCAAACCTGTAAAATCTCAAATGCTCTTTAAGGGGGTGTGAGTTCTCGAGGTTTGATGAGTGATAGGGGGCCAATATAAGGGCCAAGTACCAGCACCCATCGCACATCATGTGCGCACACCCCCATGGCCCCCTCGATCGTCGGAACCCCAATGCCGACGGTTAGGTTCTCCGGTGATGCTCCAGCGATGGTGCCCCGACGAAGAAAAATGCGACACCAGCACATGCTCGAGCCCAGTATGTGCTGCCGCAACCCTCGGTTCGATCCGATCTTAGACTGGGAATGAACTCCGTATGCTTAGACTGGGAATGAACTTCGTATGCCTAAGTCAACCCACGAAACGAGCGTGCGAGCGCTCAGCCGGCCAAAGGGGCAAGATGCGCAAGCCAGGGATCGGTCGGGTCCCCCTCTGTGTACTATCGATCTTGCTGCCGCAACCCTCGATCCGATCTGATCTTAGACTGGGAATGAACTCCGTATGCCTAAGCCAACGGACGAAACAAGCGGGCGGGCAGGCGGGCACTACATCGGCCAGAGAGACGGGATGCGCAAGCCATGGATCGATAGGGTGGTTGGTGGGTTTAGGCACATCTTTATATTTCTATGTGCCAATGCCATTTTTATGGCTTGTAAATTCATACAATGGTCCCTTAAGCCTTCACGTGAAGTTTCATGGTAGGACAACTCGTTTTCTATTTTTCACGATTCTCAAAACTTTTTGCGGTTCGGGATTTTTTAAAATTTTCTCGGAAGGATTTTTGGCCCCAAACTTGGTAGACGTGATCCTTGTATTTTTTTTGGCATGCATAAAAAATTCAGCTAAAAACTCGAAGTGTAGAAGATTTTTTGACTATTTGAAAAAAGTGTCCTCATTACAGACACTTTAATGGCTACTGGCAGCAAACCTGTAAAATCTCAATTGCTCTTTGAGGGGGTGTGAGTTCTCGAGGTTTGCTGAGGGATGGGGGGCCAATATAAGGGCCAAGTACCAGCACCCATCGCACATCATGTGCGCACACCCCCCCGGCCCCCCCGATCGCCGGAACCCCAATGCCACCGGACAGGTTCTCCGACGATGGTACCCCGACGAAGAAAAATGCGACACCAGCACATGCCCGAGCCTAGCATGTGCTGCCGCAACCCTCGGTCTGGTCTGATCTTAGACTGGGAATGAACTCCGTATGCTTAGAATGGGAATGAACTTCGTATGCCTAAGTCAACCCACAAAACGAGCGTGCGGGCGCTCAGCCGGCCAGAGGGATGCACAAGTCGAGGATTAGCCGAGTCTCCTTCTGCGTGCTGCTGATCCTACTGCCGCAACCCTCAGTTCAGTTCGATCTTAGACTGGGAATGAACTTCGTATGCCTAAGCCAAATGACGAAACGAGCGTGCGAGCGGGCGGGCGGGCACTACGTCGGCCAGAGAGACGGGATGCGCAAGCCGTAGATCGATAAGGTGGTAGGTGTGTTTAGGCACATCTTCATATTTCTACGTGCCAATGCCATTTTTATGGCTTGTAAATTTGTACAATGGTCCCTTAATCCTTCAAGTGAAGTTTCATGGCAAGACGACTCGTTTTCTATTTTTCACGATTTTCAAAACTTTTTACGGTTCGAGATTTTTTAAAATTTTTTCGGAAGGAGTTTTGGCCCCAAACATGGTAGACGTGATCTTTGTATTTTTTTTGGCATCCACAAAACAATTCAGCTAAAAACTCGAAGTGTACGAGATTTTTTGACCATTTGAAAAAAGTATCCCCATTTCAGACACTTTAATGGCTACTGGCAACAAACCTGTAAAATCTCAAATGCTCTTTAAGGGGGTATGAGTTCTTGAGGTTTGATGAGGGATAGGGGGCCAATATAAGGGCCAAGTACCAGCACCCATCACACATCATGTGCGCACAACCCCCCGACCCACCGATTGTCAGAACCCTAATGCCGCCGATCAGGTTCTCCGACGATGGTGCCCCGACGAAGAAAAATGCGGCACCAGCACATGCCCGAGCCCTGCATGTGCTGCCGTAACCCTCGGTCCGGTCTGATCATAGACTGGGAATGAACTCCGTATGCCTAAGTCAACCCACGAAACGAGCGTGCGGGCGCTCAGCCGGCCAGAGGGGCAGGATGCGATAGCCGGGGATCGGTCGGGTCCCCCTCTCCGTGCTACCGATCTTGCTGCTGCAACCATCGGTCTGGTCCAATCTTAGACTAGGAATGAACTCCGTATGCCTAAGACAACCGATGAAATGATCTGACGGGCGGGCGGGCACTACGTCGGCCAGAGAAACGAGATGCGCAAGCCGTGGATCGATAGGGTGGTAGATGGGTTTAGGCACATCTTCATATTTCTGCATGCCAATGCCATTTTTATGGCTTGTAAATTCATACAATGGTCCCTTAAGCCTTCACGTGAAGTTTCATGGCAGGACGACTCGTTTTCTATTTTTCACGATTTTTGAAACTTTTTACGGTTTGGGATTTTTTTAAATTCTTTTGGAAGGCATTTTGGCCCCAAACTTGGTAGACGTGATCCTTGTATTTTTGTTGGCATGCAAAAAAAAATTCAGCTAAAAATTCAGAGTGTACAAGATTTTGTGACCATTTGAAAAAAATGTCCCCATTTCAGACACTTTAATGGCTATTGGCAGCAAACCTGTAAAATTTCAAATGCTCTTTAAGGGTGTGTGAGTTCTCGAGGTTTGATGAGGGATAGGGGGCCAATATAAGGGCCAAGTACCAGCACCCATCGCACATCATGTGGGCACACCCCCCTGGCCCCCCCGATATCGGAACCCTAATGCTGTCGATCAGGTTCACCGGTGATGGTGCCCCGGCAAAGAAAAATACGGCACGAGCACATGCCTGAGCCCAGTATCTATTACCGTAACCCTTGGTCTGATTTGATCTTAGTCTGGGAATGAACTCCGCATGCTTAGACTAGGAATGAACTCCGTATGCCTAAGTCAATCCATGGAACGAGCGTGTCAGCCGGCCAGAGGGACGGGATGCGCAAGCCGAGGATCGACCGGGTCCCCCTCTATGTGCTGTCGATCCTGTTACCGCAACCCTCGGTCCTGTCTGATCTTAGATTGAGAATGAACTTCGTATGCCTAAGCCAACCGACGAAACAAGCCGGCGGGCGTGCGGGCGGGCACTACACTGGCCAGAGAGACGGGATGCGCAAGCCGTGGATCGATAGGGTGGATCGATAGGGTGGTAGGTGGGTTTAGGGACATCTTCATATTTCTGCATGCCAATGCCATTTTTATGGCTTGTAAATTCATACACTGGTCTCTTAAGCCTTCACGTGAAGTTTCATGGCAAGACGACTCGTTTTCTATTTTTTTACTATTTTTGAAACTTTTTACGGTTCGAGATTTTTTAAAATTTTTTTGGAAGGATTTTTGGCCCCAAACTTGGTAGACATGATCCTTGTATTTTTTTTGGCGTGCACAAAAAAATTCAGCTAAAAACTCGAAGTGTACAAGATTTTGTGGCCATTTGAAAAAAGTGTCCCCATTTCTGACACTTTACTGGCTACTGGCAGCAAACCTGTAAAATCTCAATTGCTCTTTAAAGGGGTGTGAGTGCTTCAGCTTTGATGAGGGATAGGGGGCCAATATAAGGGCCAAATACCAGCACCCATCGCACATCATGTGCGCACACCTCCCCGGCGTCCCCGATCATCGGAAACCCAATGCTGTCGGTCAGGTTCTCCGGTGATGGTGCCCCCGCGAAGAAAAATGCAGCGCCAGCACATTTTCGAGCCCAGCATGTGCTGCCACAACCCTCAGTCCGGTCTGATCTTAGACTGGGAATGAACTCTGTATGCTTAGACTGGGAAGGAACTCCGTATGCTTAAGTCAACCCACGAAACGAGCGTGTGGGCGCTCAACCGGCCAAAAGGGCGGGATGCGCAAGCCGAGGATCAGTCTGGTCCCCCTTTGCGTGCTGCCGATCTTGCTACCGTAACCCTCGGTCCGGTCTGATCTTAGACTGGGAATGAACTCCGTATGCCTAAGCCAACTGACGAAATGAGGGGGCGAACAGGCGGACGGGCTCTACGCCGGCCAGAGAGACAGGATGCAAGCCATGGATCGGTATTGTGGTAGGTAGGTTTAGGCACATGTTCATATTTCTACGTGCCAATGCCATTTTTATGGCTTGTAAATTCATACAATGGTCCCTTAAGCCTTCATGTGAAGTTTCATGGCAAGACGACTCGTTTTCTATTTTTCAAGATTTTCTAAACTTTTTATGGTTCGGGATTTTTTAAAATTTTTTCAAAAGGAGTTTTGGCCCCAAACTTGGTTGACGTGATCATTGTATTTTTGTTGGCATGCAAAAACAAATTCAGCTAAAAACTAGATGTGTACAAGATTTTGTGACAATTTGAAAAAAGTGTTTCCCCCATTTCAGACACTTTACTGGCTACTGGTAGCAAACCTGTAAAATCTCAAATGCTCTTTAAAGGGGTATGAGTGCTTGAGCTTTGATGAGGGATAGGGGGCCAATATAAGGGCCAAATACCAGCACCCATCACACATCGTGTGAGCTCACCCCCCGGCATCCCCGATCGCCGAAAACCTAATGCCGCCTGTCAGGTTCTCCGAGGATGGTGCCCCTGCGAAGAAAAATACAGCACCAGCACATGCTTGAGCCCAGCATGTGCTACCGTAACCCTCGGTCCGATCCGATCTTAGACTGGGAATGAACTTCGTATGCTTAGACCGGGAATGAACTCTGTATGCTTAGACTGGGAATGAACTCCGTATGCCTGACTAAACCCATGAAACGAGCGTGCGGGCGCTCAGCCAGCTAGAGGGGCAAAATGCACAAACCGGGGATCGATCGGGTCCCCCTCTGTATGCTGCCGATCCTGCTGTCGCAACCCTCAGTCCGGTCCAATCTTAGACTGAGAATGAACTCCGTATCCCTAAGCCAACCGACGAAACGAGAGGACGAGTGGGCGGGCACTACGTCGGCCAGAGAGACGGGATGCGCAAGCCGTGGATCAATAGGATGGTAAGTGGGTTTAGGCACATCTTCATATTCCTGCATGCCAATACCATTTTTATGGCTTGTAAATTCATACAATGGTCCCTTAAGCCTTCACGCGAAGTTTCATGACAAGATGACTCATTTTCTATTTTTCACAATTTTAGAAACTTTTTGTGGTTCGGGATTTTTTAAAAATTTTTCAGAATGAGTTTTGGCCCCAAACTTGGTAGATGTGATCCTTGTATTTTTTTTGCCATGCATAAAAAAATTCAGCTAAAATCTCGAACTGTACAAGATTTTGTGACCATTTGAAAAAAGTATCCCCATTTTAGACACTTTAAAGGCTACTGGCAGCAAACCTGTAAAATCTCAAATGCTCTTTAAGGGGGTGTGCGTTCTTGAGGTTTGACGAGGGATAGGAGGCCAATATAAGGGCCACGTACCAGCACCCAGTGCACATCATGTGCGCACACCCCCCGACCTCCCGATCGTCGAAACCCCAATGCCGTCGGTCAGGTTCTCCGACGATGCTCCGACGATTGTGCCCCGGCGAAGAAAAATGAGGCACCAGCACATGCATGAGCCCAGCATGTGCTGTCGCAACCCTCAATCTGGTCCGATCATAGACTGAGAATGAACTCCGCATGCTTAGACTGGGGATGAACTCCGTATGCCTAAGTCAACCCACAAAACGAACGTGCGGGCAGGCAGGTTTGAAAAAAGTGTCCCCATTTCAGACACTTTAATGGCTACTGGCAGCAAACCTGTAAAATCTAAAATGCTCTTTAAGGGGGTGTGAGTTCTCGAGGTTTGATGAGGGATAGGGGGCCAATATAGGGGCCAAGTACCAGCACCCATCACACATCATATGCGCACACCCCCCCGCCCCCCCGATCATCGAAACCCGAATTCCACCGGTCAGGTTCACCGACGATGCTATGGTGATGGTGCCCCGACGATGAAAAATGCGGTACCAGTACATGCTCGAGCCCAGCATGTGCTGTTGCAACCCTCGGTCCGGTCCGATCTTAGACTGGGAATGAACTTCATATGCTTAGACTAGGAATGAACTCTTTATGCCTATGTCAACCCACGAAAAGAGCGTGCGGGCACTCAGTCGGTCAGAGGGGCAGGATGCCTAAGTTGGGGATCGGTCGGGTCCCCCTTTACGTGCTGCTGATCCTGTTGCCGTAACCCTCAGTCCGGTTCGATCTTAGACTGGGGATGAACTCCGTATGCCTAAGCCAACTGACGAAATGAGTGGGCGGGCAGGCGGGCGGGAAGGTACTACGCCGGCCAGAGAGACGGGATGCGCAAGCCGTGGATCGATAGGGTGGTAGGTGGGTTTAGGCACATCGTCATATTTCTGCACGCCAATGCCATTTTTATGGCTTGTAAATTCATACAATGGTCCCTTAAGCCTTCACGTGAAGTTTCATGACAAGACGACTCGTTTTCTATTTTTCATGATTTTTGAAACATTTTACGGTTCAAGATTTTTTGAAATTTTTTCGAAAGGAGTTTTGCCCCAAACTTGGTAGATGTGATCCTTGTATTTTTGTTGGCATGCACAAAAAACTTCAGCTAAAAACTCGAAGTGTACAAGATTTTGTCACCATTTGAAAAAAGTGTCCCCATTTCAGACAATTTAATGGCTACTGGCAGCAAACCTGTAAAATCTGAAATGCCCTTTAAGGGGCAGTGAGTTCCTGAGGTTTGATGAGGCATAGAGGGCCAATATAAGGGCGAAGTACCAGCACCCATCACACATCATGTGCGCACACCCCCCGGCCCCCCGATCGTCGGAACTCCAATGCCGTCGGTCAGGTTCTCCGACGATGCTCTGACGATGGTGCCTTGGCAAAGAAAAATGCGGCACCAGCTCATGCCTGAGCCCAGCATGTGCTATCGCAACCCTTGTCCGGTCCGATCTTAGACTGGGAATGAACTCCATATGCCTAAGTCAACCCACGAAACGAGCGTGCGAGCACTCAGCCGGCCAGAGGGGCGGGATACGCAAGCCGAGGATCGATCGGGTCCCCCTCTGCATGCTGCCAATCCTGCTACCGCAACCCTTCATCCGGTCCAATCTTAGATTGGGAATGAGCTCCGTATGCCTAAGCCAACCGACGAAACGAGTGGGCGGGCACTACGTTGGCCAGAGAGATGGGATGCTTAAGCCGTGGATCGATAGGGTGGTAGGTGGGTTTAGGCACATCTTCATATTTCTGCTTGCCAATGCCATTTTTATGGCTTGTGAATCCATACAATGGTCCCTTAAGCCTTCACGTGAAGTTTCATGGCAAGACGACTCGTTTTTTATTTTTCACGATTTTTGAAACTTTTTCGGTTCAGGATTTTTTAAAATTTTTTCGAAAGGAGTTTTGGCCCAAAACTTGGTAGACGTGATCCTTGTATTTTTTTTGGCAGGCCCAAAAAAATTCAGCTAAAAACTCGAAGTGTACAAGATTTTGTGACCATTTGAAAAAAGTGTCCCCATTTCAGACACTTTAATGGCTACTGGCTGTAAACCTGTAAAATCTCAAATGCTCTTTAAGGGGGTGTGAGCTATCGGGGTTTAATGAGGGATAGGGGGCCAATATAAGGGCCTAG
The DNA here is from genome assembly GCF_047325235.1 of Durio zibethinus. NCBI lineage: Eukaryota > Viridiplantae > Streptophyta > Magnoliopsida > Malvales > Malvaceae > Durio > Durio zibethinus. The sequence goes on from NC_143174.1 coordinate 14,187,306, forward strand.
TACTAGCACCCATCGCACATCATGTGCGCACAGCCCCCCAGGCCCCTCGATTGCCGGAACCCTAATACCGTCGGTCAGGTTCTCCGGCGATGGTGGCCCGACGAAGAAAAATACGGCACCAGCACATGCCCGAGCCCAAGATGTGCTGCCACAAGCCTCGGTCTAGTCCGATCTTAGACTGGGAATGAACTTCGTATGCTTAGATTGGGAATGAACTTCATATGCCTAAGTCAACCCACGAAACGAGCGTGCGGGTGCTCAATCGGCCAGAGGGGCAGAATGCGTAAGCCGGGGATCGGCCGGGTACCCTTCTGCGTGCTACCGGTCCTGCTACCGTAACCCTCGATCAAGTTTGATCTGAGACTGAGAATGAACTCCGTATGCCTTAGCCAACTGACGAAATGAGCGAGCGGGCGGACGGGCACTACGTCGGCCAGAGAGACGGGATGCGTAAGCCGTGGATCGATAGGGTGGTAGGTGGGTTTAGGAACATCTTCATATTTCTAAGTGCCAATGCCATTTTTATGGCTTCTAAATTCATACAATGGTCCTTTAAGCCTTTACGTGAAGTTTCATGGCAAGATGACTCATTTTCTATTTTTCACGATTTTTGAAACTTTTTGTGGTTTGGTATTTTTTAAAATTTTTTTGGAAGGAGTTTTGGCCCCAAACTTGGTAGACGTGATCCTTGTATTTTTTTTGGCATGCAAAAAAAATTCAGCTAAAAGCTCGAAGTGTACAAGATTTTGTGACCATTTGAAAAAACCGTCCCCATTTCAGACACTTTAATGGCTACTGGTAGCAAACTTGTAAATCTCAAATGCTCTTTAAGGGGGTGTGAGTTCTCGAGGTTTGAAGAGGAATAGGGGGCCAATGTAAGGGCCAAGTACCAGCACCCATCGCACATCATGTGCGCACACCCCCGCCGGCCCCCCGATCGTCGGAACCCCAATGTCGTCGGTCAGGTTCTCCGGTGATGGTGCCCCGACGAAGAAAAATGTGGCACCAGCACATGCCCGGGCCCAGCATGTGCTATCGTAACCATCGGTCTGGTTCGATCTTGGACTGGGAATGAACTCTGTATGCTTAGACTGGGAATGAACTCTGTATGCCTAAGTCAACTCACGAAACGAGCGTGCGGGTGCTCAGCCGACCAGAGGGGCAGGATGCGTAAGTCGAGGATCGATCGGGTCCCTCTCTGTGTGCTACTGATCCTACTGCTGCATCCCTTGGTCTGATCTGATCTTAGACCGGGAATGAACTCCGTATGCCTAAGCCAACCGACGAAACAAGCGGGCTGGCGGGCACTACGCCGGCCAGAGAGACGGGATGCGCAAGCCCTGGATCGATAGGGTGGTAGGTGGGTTTAGGCACATCTTTATATTTCTCCATGCCAATGCCATTTTTATGTCTTGTACATTCATACAGTGGTCCCTTAAGCCTTCACGTGAAGTTTCATGGCAAGACGACTCGTTTTCTATTTTTCACGATTTTTAAAACTTTTTGTGGTACGGGATTTTTTAAAATTTTGTCGGAAGGAGCTTTGGCCCCAAACTTGGTAGACGTGATCCTTGTATTTTTGTTAGCATGCACAAACAAATTCAGCTAAAAACTCGAAGTGTACAAGATTTTGTCCCCATTTGAAAAAAATGTCCCCATTTCAGACACTTTAATGGCTACTGGCAGCAAACCTGTAAAATGTCAAATGCTCTTTAAGGGGGTGTGAGTTCTTGAGATTTGATGAGGGATAGGGGGCCAATATAAGGGCCAAGTACCAGCACCCATCGCACATCATGTACGCACACACCCCCCGGCCCCCCGATCGTCGGAACCCCAATGCCGTCGGTCAGGTTCTCCGACGATGCTCCGACGATGGTGTCCTGACGAAGAAAAATGCGGCACCAGTACATGTCCGAGCCTAAGATGTGCTGCCGCAACCCTCGGTCTGGTCCGATCTTAGATTGGGAATGAACTCCTATGCTTAGACTGGGAATGAACTCCTTATGCCTAAGTCAACCCATGAAACGAGCATGCGTGCAGTCAGCTGACCAGAGGGGCGAGATGCTCAAGACGAGGATCGACTGGGTCCCTCTCTGTGTGCAGCAGATCCTACTACCGCATCCCTCGGTCTGATCCAATCTTAAACTGGGAATGAACTCCGTATGCCTAAGCCAATCGAGGAAACAAGCGGACGGGCGGGCACTACGCCGACCATAGAGACGGGATGCGCAAGCCGTGGATCGATAGGGTGGTAGGTGGGTTTGGGCACATCTTCATAGTTTTATGTGCCAATGCCATTTTTATGGCTTGTAAATTCATACAATGGCCCTTAAGCCTTCACGTGAAGTTTCATGGCAAGACGACTCGTTTTCTATTTTTCATGATTTTTGAAACTTTTTACGGTTCAGGATTTTGTAAAATTTTTTCGGAAGGAGTTTTGGCTAAAACCTTGGTAGATGTGATCCTTGTACTTTTGTTGGCATGCACAAAAGAATTCAGCTAAAAACTTGAAGTGTACAAGATTTTGTGACCATTCGAAAAAAGTGTCCCCATTTCAGACACTTTAATGGCTACTGGCAGCAAACCTATAAAATCTCAAATATTCTTTAAGGGGGTGTGAGTTCTCGAGGTTTGATGAGGGATAGGGGGCCAATATAAGGGCCAAGTACCAGTACCCATCGCACATCATGTGCGCACACCCCCCCAGCCCCCCGATCGTCGGAACCTCAATGCCGCCGGTTAGGTTCTCCGACGATGCTCCGGCGATGGTGCCCTGACGAAGAAAAATGCGGCACCAGCACATGCCCGAGCCCAGCATGTGCTGCCGCAACCCTCGGTCCGGTCTGATCCGATCTTAGACTGGGAATGAACTCCGTATGCTTAGACTGGGAATGAACTCCATATGCTTGACTGGGAATGAACTTCGTATGCCTAAGTCAACCCACGAAATGAACGTGCGAGCGCTCAGTCGGCCAGAGGGGCGGGATGCCCAAGTCGGGGATCGATTGGGCCCCCCTTTACCTGCTGTTGATCCTACTGCCGCAACCCTCGGTCTGATCCGATCTTAGACTGGGATGAACTCCGTATGCCTAAGCCAACCGACAAAATGAGCTGGCGGGCGAGTGGGCGGGCGGGCGGGCGGGCAGTATGTCGGCCAGAGAGAAGGGATGCGCAAGTCTTGTATCGATAGGGTGGTAGGTGGATTTAGGCACATCTTCATATTTCTGCATGCCAATGCCATTTTTATGGCTTGTAAATTCATACAATGGTCCCTTAAGCCTTCACATGAAGTTTCATGGCAAGACGACTTGTTTTCTATTTTTCACGAATTTTGAAACATTTTGCGGTTCAGGATTTTTTGAAATTTTTTCGAAAGGAGTTTTGCCCCAAACTTGGTAGACGTGATCCTTGTATTTTTATTGGCATGCACAAAAAAATTCAACCAAAAACTCGAAGTGTACAAGATTTTGTCACCATTTGAAAAAAGTGTCCCCATTTCAGACAATTTAATGGCTACTGGCAGCAAACCTATAAAATCTTAAATGCCCTTTAAGGGGGAGTGAGTTCTCGAGGTTTGATGAGGCATAGGGGGCCAATATAAGGGCCAAGTACCAGCACCCATCGCACATCATGTGCGCACACCCCCCCGGGCCACTCGATCGCCGAAACCCCAATGCCGTCGATCAGGTTCTCCGACGATGCTCCAGCAATGGTGCCCCGGTGAAGAAAAATGTGGCAGCAGCACATGCCTGAGCCTAGCATGTGCTGCCACAACCCTCAGTCCTGTCCGATCTTAGACTGGGAATGAACTCCGTATGACTAAGTCAACCAACGAAACGAGCATGCGGGCGCTCAGCCGGTAAGAGGGGTGGGATGCGCAAGCCGGGGATCGGTCGGGTCCCCCTCTGCATGCTGCCAATCTTGCTGTCGCAACCCTCTGTCTGGTCTGATCTTAGACTGGGAATGAACTCTGTATGCCTAAGGCAACCGACGAAACAAGCAGGCGGATGGGCGGGCGGGCACTACGCTGGCCAGAGAGACGGGATGCTTAAGCCGTGGATCGATAGGGTGGTAGGTGGGTTTAGGCACATCTTCATGTTTTTGCATGCCAATGCCATTTTTATGGCTTGTAAATTCAGACAATGGTCCCTTAAGCCTTCACGTGAAGTTTCATGGCAAGACGACTCGTTTTCTCTTTTTCATGATTTTTGAAACTTTTTCGGTTCAAGATTTTTTTAAATTTTTTTGAAAGGAGTTTTGACCCCAAACTTGGTAGACGTGATCCTTGTATTTTTCTTGGGATGCAAAAAAAAATTCAGCTAAAAACTCGAAGTGTACTAGATTTTGTGTCCATTTGAAAAAAGTGTCCCCAATTCAGACACTTTAATGGCTACTGGCAACAAACCTGTAAAATCTCAAATGCTCTTTAAGGGGGTGCGAGTTCTCGAGGTTTGATGAGGGATAGGGGGCCAATATAAGGGCCAAGTACCAGCACCCATTGCACATCATGTGCGTACACCCCCCCAGCCCCCCCGATCGTCGAAACCCCAATGCCGCCGATCAGGTTCTCCAATGATGCTCTAGCGATGGTGCCCCGACGAAGAAAAATGCGACGCCAGCACATGCGCAAGCCCAAGATGTGCTGCCGCAACCCTCGATCCGATCCGATCTTAGACTAGGAATGAACTCCGTATGCTTAAACTGGGAATGAACTCCGTATGCCTAAGTCAACCCACGAAACGAGCGTGCATGCGCTCAGCCGACCAGAGGGGCGGGATGTGCAAGTCGGGGATCGGTCGGGTCCCCCTCTGCGTGCTGCTGATCCTGTTACCACAACCCTCGATTTGGTCTGATCTTAGATTGGGAATAAACTCCGTATGCCTAAGCCAACTGATGAAACGAGCGGGTGTATGGGCGGGCGGGCACTACGCCGGCCAGAGAGACGGGATGCACAAGCCATGGATCGATGGGGAGGTTGGTGGGTTTAGGCACATCTTCATATTTCGGCATGCCAATGCCATTTTTATGGCTTGTAAATTCATACATTGGTCCCTTAAGCCTTCACGTGAAGTTTCATGGCAAGACGACTCGTTTTCTATTTTTCACGATTTTCGAAACTTTTTGCGGTTTGAGATTTTTTAAAATTTTTCGGAAGGAGTTTTGGCCCCAAACTTGGTAGATGTGATCCTTGTATTTTTGTTGGCATGCACAAAAAAAATCAGCTAAAAACTTGAAGAGTACAAGATTTTGTGACCATTTGAAAAAAGTGTCCCCATTTCAGACACTTTAGTGGCTACTAGCAGCGAACCTGTAAAATCTCAAATGCTCTTTAAGGGGGTCAGAGTTCTCGAGGTTTGATGAGGGATAGGGGGCCAATATAAGGGCCAAGTACCAGCACCCATCGCACATCATGTGCGATACCCCCCCGACCCCCTCGATCGTCGGAACCCTAATGCCGCCGGTCAGGTTGCCCGACGATGCTCCGGTGATGGTGCCCGGACGAAGAAAAATGCAGCACCAGCACATGCCCGAGCCCAGCATGTGCTGTCGTAACCCTCGGTCCGATGCGATCTTAGACTGAGAATGAACTCCGTATGCTTAGACTGGGAATGAACTCTGTATGCCTAAGTCAACCCACGAACCGATTGTACGGGCGCTCAGCCGGCCAGAGGGGCGGGATGCGCAAGCTGGCCATCGGTCGGGTCCCCCTCTGTGTGCTACCAATCTTGCTACTGCAACCCTCGGTTCGATCCAATCTTAGACTGGGAATGAACTCCATATGCCTAAGCTAACCGACGAAACGAACGGGCGGGTGGGCGGGCACTACGTCGAACAGAGAGACGGGATGCGCAAGTCGTGGATCGATAGGGTGGTAGGTGGGTTTAGGCACATCTTCATATTTCTGCGTGCCAATGCCATTTTTATGGCTTGTAAATTCATACAATGGTCCCTTAAGCCTTCACATGCAGTTTCATGACAAGACGACTCGTTTTCTATTTTTCACGATTTTTGAAACTTTTTACGGTTCGGGATTTTTTAAAATTTTTTCGGATGGGGTTTTGGCCCCATACTTGGTAGACATGATCCTTGTATTTTTGTTGGCATGCACAAAAAAATTCAGCTGAAAACTCGAAGTATACAAGATTTTTTGACCATTTGAAAAAAGTGTCCCCATTTCAGATACTTTAATGGCTACTGGCAGCAAACCTGTAAAATCTCAAATGCTCTTTAAGGGGGTGTGAGTTCTCGAGGTTTGATGAGGGATAGGGGGCCAATATAAGGGCCAAGTACTAGCACCCATGGTACATCATGTGCGCACACCCCTCCGGCCCCCCCGATCACCGGAACCCCAATGCTGTCGGTCAGGTTCTCCGATGATGCTCCAACGATGGTGGCCCGACGAAGAAAAATGCGGCACCAGCACATGCCCGAGCCCAGCATGTGCTGTCGTAACCCTCGGCCCAGTCTAATCTTAGACTGGGATTGAACTCCGTATGCTTAGACTGGGAATGAACTCCGCATGCCTAAGTCAACCTACAAAATGAGCATGCGGGCGCTCAGTCGGCCAGAGGGGCGGGATGCACAAGCCGGGGATCGACCAGGTCCACCTCTACGTGCTGCCGATCCTGCTACCGTAACCCTCGGTCCGGTCCGATCTTAGACTGGGAATGAACTCCGTATGCCTAAGCCAACCGACGAAATGAACGGACGGGCAGGCGGGCACTACGCCGGCCAGAGAGACGAGATGCGCAAGCCGTGGATCGATAGGGTGGTAGGTGGGTTTAGGCACATCTTCATATTTTTGCATGCCAATGCCATTTTTTGGAAGGAGTTTAACTTGGTAGACGTGATCCTTGTATTTTTGTTGGCATGCAAAAAAAAATTCAGCTAAAAACTCGAAGTGTACAAGATTTTGTGACCATTTGAAAAAAGTGTCCCCATTTCAGACACTTTAATGGCTACTGGCAGCAAACCTGTAAAATCTCAAATGCTCTTTAAGGGGGTGCGAGTTCTCGAGGTTTGATGAGGGATAGGGGGCCAATATAAGGGCCAAGTACCAGCACCCATTGCACATCATGTGCGCACACCCCCGACCCCCCCGATCATCGAAACCCCAATGCCGCCAGTCAGGTTCTCTTACGATGCTCCGGCGATGGTGCCCCGACGAAGAAAAATACGGCACCAACACATGCTCGAGCCCAACATGTGCTGCGACAACCTTCGATCCGGTCTGATCTTAGACTGGGAATGAACTCCGTATGGTTATACTGGGAATGAACTCCGTATGCTTAGGTCAACCCACGAAACGAGCGTGCAGGCGCTTAGCCAACCAGAGGGGCAGGATGCGCAAGCCGAGGATCGGCCAGGTCCCCCTCTGCGTGCTGCTGATCCTGCTGTCGCAACTCTTGATCCAGTCTGATCTTAGACTAGGAATGAACTCCGGATGCCTAAGCCAACCGATGAAACAAGCGGGCGGGTGGACGGGCAGGCACTACGTCGACCAGAGAGACAGAATGCGTAAGCCGTGGATCGATAGGGTGGTAGGTGAGTTTAGGCACATCTTCATATTTTTGCATGCCAATGCCATTTTTATGGCTTGTAAATTCATATAATGGTCCCTTAAGCCTTCACGTGAAGTTTCATGGCAAGACGACTCGTTTTCTATTTTTCACGATTTTCAAAACTTTTTACGGTGTAGGATTTTTTAAAATTTTTTCGGTAAGAGTTTTGGCTCCAAACTTGGTAGACGTGATCCTTGTATTTTTTTTGGCATGCACAAAACAATTCAGCTAAAAACTTGAAGTGAACAAGATTTTGTGACCATTTGAAAAAAGTGTCCCCATTTTAGACACTTTAATGGCTACTGGCAGCAAACCTGTAAAATCTCAAATGCTCTTTAAGGGGGTGCGAGTTCTCGAGGTTTGATGAGGGATAGGGGGCCAATATAAGGGCCAAGTACCAGCACCCATTGCACATCATGTGCACACACCCCCTCCGGCCCCCCCGATCGTCGAAACCCCAATGCCGCCGATCAGGTTCTCCGACGATGCTCCGACGATGGTGCCCCGACGAAGAAAAATACGGCACCAGCACATGCCCGAGCCCAAGATGTACTGCCGCAATCCTCGGTCTGGTCCGTATGCTTAGACTGGGAATGAACTCCGTATGCCTAAGTCAACCCACGAAACGAGCGTGCATGCGCTCACCCGACCAGAGGGGCGGGATGCGCAAGTCGGGGATTGATCGGGTCCTCCTCTGTGTGCTGCTGATCCTGCTGTCGCAACCCTCGATTTGGTCCGATCTTAGACTAGGAATGAACTTCGTATGCCTAAGCCAGCTGATGAAACGAGCTGGTGGACGGGGGGGCGGGCACTACGTCGGCCAGAGAGACGGGATGCGCAAGCCGTGGATCGATGGGGAGGTTGGTGGGTTTAGGCACATCTTCATATTTCTGCATGCCAATGCCATTTTTATGGCTAGTAAATTCATACAATGGTCCCTTAAGCCTTCACGTGAAGTTTCATGGCAAGACGACTCGTTTTCTATTTTTCACGATTTTCAAAACTTTTTGTGGTTCGAGATTTTTTAAAATTTTTTCGAAAGGATTTTTGGCCCCAAACTTGGTAGACGTGATCCTTGTTTTTTTTTGGCTTGCACAAAAAAAATCAGCTAAAAACTTGAAGTGTACAAGATTTTGTGACCATTTGAAAAAAGTGTCCCCATTTCAGACACTTTACTGGCTACTGGCAGTGAACCTGTAAAATCTGAAATGCTCTTTAAGGGGGTCAGAGTTCTTGAGGTTTGATGAGGGATAAGGGGCCAATATAAGGGCCAAGTACCAGCACCCATCGCACATCATGTGCGCATACCCCCCCCGACCCACTCGATCGCCGGAACCCTAATGTCGTCGATCAGGTTCCCCGACGATGCTCCGACGATGGTGCCCCGATGAAGAAAAATGCGGCACCAGCACATGCCCGAGCCTAGCATGTGCTACCGTAACCCTCCGTCCGATTCGATCTTAGACTGAGAATGAACTCCGTATGCTTAGACTGGGAATGAACTCCGTATGCCTAAGTCAACCCACGAACCGATTGTACGGGCGCTCAGCCGGCCAGAGGGGCAGGATGCGCAAGCTGGCCAGAGGGGCGGGATGCGCAAGCTGGCCATCGGTCGGGTCCCCCTCTGTGTGCTACCAATCTTCCTACTGTAACCCTCGGTCCGGTCCGATCTTAGACTGGGAATGAACTCCGTATGCTTAAGCCAACCGACAAAACGAGCGGGCAGGTGGGCCGGCACTACGTCGGCCAGAGAGACGGGATGCACAAGCCGTGGATCGATAGGGTGGTAGGTGGGTTTAGGCACATCTTCATATTTCTACGTGCCAATGCCATTTTTATGGCTTGTAAATTCATACAATGGTCCCTTAGGCCTTCACGTGCAGTTTCATGGCAAGACGACTCGTTTTCTATTTTTCACAATTTTTGAAACTTTTTACGGTTCGAGATTTTTTAAAATTTTTTCGGATGGGGTTTTGGCCCCATACTTGGTAGACATGATCCTTGTATTTTTTGTTGGCATGCACAAAAAAATTCAGCTGAAAACTCGAAGTGTACAAGATTTTGTGACCATTTGAAAAAAGTGTCCCCATTCTAGATACTTTAATTGCTACTAGCAGCAAACCTGTAAAATCTCAAATGCTCTTTAAGGGGGTGTGAGTTCTTGAGGTTTGATGAGGGATAGGGGGCCAATATAAGGGCCAAGTACCAACACCCATCGTACATCATGTGCGCACACCCCCCGGCCCCCAGTCGTCGGAACCCCAATGCCGTCGGTCAGGTTCTCCGATGATGCTCCGACGATGGTGCCCCGGTGAAGAAAAATACGGCACCAGCACATGCCCGAGCCCAGCATGTGCTGTCGTAACCCTCGACCCAGTCCGATCTTAGACTGGGATTGAACTCTGTATGCTTAGACTGGGAATGAACTCCATATGCCTAAGACAACCTACGAAACGAGCTTGCGGGCGCTCAGTCGGCTAGAGGGGCAGGATGCGCAAGCCGGGGATCGACCGGGTCCACCTCTACGTGCTGCCGATCCTGCTGCCGCAACCCTCGGTCCGGTCTGATCTTAGACTGGGAATGAACTCCGTATGCCTAAGCCAACCGATGGAATAAGCGGGCAGACGGGCACTACGCCGGCCAGAGAGACGGGATGCGCAAGCCGTGGATCGATAGGGTGGTAGGTGGGTTTAGGCACATCTTCATATTTCTGCATGCCAATGCCATTTTTATTGCTTGTAAATTCATACAATGGTCCCTTAAGCCTTCACGTGAAGTTTCATGGCAAGACGGCTCGTTTTTTATTTTTTTTTTATTTTTGAAACTTTTTACGGTTCGGGATTTTTTAAAATTTTTTTGGAAGGATTTTTGGCCCCAAACTTGGTAGACGTGATCCTTGTATTTTTTGTGGCATGCACAAAAAAATTCAGCTAAAAACTCGAAGTGTACAAGATTTTGTGACCATTTGAAAAAAGTGTCCCCATTCTCGAGGTTTGATGAGGGATAGGGGGCCAATATAAGGGCCAAGTACCAGCACCCATCGCACATCATGTGCACACAACCCCCCGGCCCCCCCGATCGTCGGAACCCCAATGCCGCCGATCAGGTTCTCCGGTGATGCTCCGGTGATGGTGCCCCGACGAAGAAAAATGCGGCACCAGCACAAGCACGAGCCCAGCATGTGCTACCGCAACACACGGTCCGATCCGATCTTTGACTGGGAATGAACTCCGTATGCTTACACTGGGAATGAACTCCGCATGCTAAGTCAACCCACGAAACGATCGTGCGGGCGCTCAGCCGGCCAGAGGGGTGGGATGAGCAAGCCGAGGATCGATCGGGTCCCCCTCTGCATGATGCCGATCTTGCTACCTCAACCCTTAGTTTGGACCGATCTTAGACTGGGAATGAACTCCATATGCCTAAGCCAACCAATGAAACGAGCGGGCGGACGGGCGGGCGGGCAGGCGGACGGGCGGGCACTACACCGGCCAGAGAGACGGGATGCGTAAGCCGTGGATCGATAGGGTGGTAGGTGGGTTTAGGTACATCTTCATATTTCTACGTGCCAATGCCATTTTTATGGCTTGTAAATTCATACAATGGTCCCTTAAGCCTTCACGTGAAGTTTCATGGCAAGACGGCTCGTTTTCTATTTTTTCTGATTTTTGAAACTTTTTACAGTTCGGAATTTTTTAAATTTTTTATGGATGGAGTTTTGGCCCCAAACTTGGTAGACGTGATCCTTGTATTTTTGTTGGCATGCACAAAAAAATTTAGCTAAAAACTCGAAGTGTACAAGATTTTGTGACCATTTGAAAAAAGTGTCCCCATTTCAGACACTTTAATGGCTACTGGCAGCAAACCTGTAAAATCTCAAATGCTCTTTAAGAGGGTCAAGTTCTCGAGGTTTGATGAGGGATAGGGGGCCAATATAAGGGCCAAGTACCAGCACCCATTGCACATCATGTGCGCACACCCCTCGACCCCCTGATCATCGAAACCCCAATACCGCCAGTCAGGTTCTCCTACGATGCTCCGGCGATGGTGCCCCGACGAAGAAAAATATGGCACCAGCACATGCTCAAGCCCAGCATGTGCTACCACAACCCTCGGTCCGGTCTGATCTTAGACTGGGAATGAGCTCCGTATGCTTAGACTGGGAATGAACTCCGTATGCTTAGGTCAACCCACGAAACGAGCATGCAGGCGTTCAGCCGGCCAGAGGGGCGGGATGCGCAAGCCGGGGATCGACCGGGTCCCCTTTTGCGTGCTGCTGATCCTGCTATCGCAACCCTAGATCCGGTCTGATCTTAGACTGGGAATGAACTCCGTATGCCTAAGCCAACTGACGAAACAAGCGGGCGGGCAGGCGGGCAGGCACTACGCGGGCCAGAGAGACGGGATGCGTAAGCCGTGGATCGATAGGGTGGTAGGTGGGTTTAGGCACATCTTCATATTTTTGCATGCCAATGCCATTTTTATGGCTTGTAAATTCATACAATGGTCCCTTAAGCCTTCACGTGAAGTTTCATGACAAGACGGCTCGTTTTCTATTTTTCACGATTTTCAAAACTTTTTACGGTGCTGTGCGAAATTTTTTAAAATTTTTTCGGTAGGAGTTTTGGCCCCAAACTTGGTAGACGTGATCCTTGTATTTTTGTTGGCATGCACAAGACAATTCAGCTAAAAACTCGAAGTGAACAAGATTTTGTGACCATTTGAAAAAAGTGTCCCCATTTCAGACACTTTAATGGTTACTGGCAGCAAACCTGTAAAATCTCAAATGCTCTTTAAGGGGGTGCGAGTTCTCGAGGTTTGATGAGGGATAGGGGGCCAATATAAGGGCCAAGTACCAGCACCCATTGCACATCATGTGCGCACACCCCCCGGCCCCCCTGATCATCGAAACCCCAATGCCGCCAGTTAGGTTCTCCTACGATGCTCCGACGATGGTGCCCCGACAAAGAAAAATGCAGCACCAGCACATGCCCAAGCCCAACATGTGCTGTCGCAACCCTCGGTCCGGTCCGATCTTAGACTAGGAATGAACTTCGTATGCTTAGACTGGGAATGAACTCCGTATGCTTAAGTTAACCCATGAAACGAGCGTGCAGGTGCTCAGCCGCCCAAAGGGGCGGGATGCACAAGTCGGGGATCGACCGGGTCCCCCTCTGCGTGCTATCGATCCTACTACCACAACCCTCGATCTGGTCCGATCTTAGACTGGGAATGAACTCCGTATGCCTAAGCCAACCGACGAAACGAGTGAGCGGGCGGACGGGCAGGCACTACGCCGATCAGAGAGACGGGATGGGCAAGCCATGGATAAATAGGGTGGTAGGTGGGTTTAGGCACATTTTCATATTTCTGTGTGCCAATACCATTTTTATGGCTTGTAAATTCATACAATGGTCCCTTAAGCTTATTTTTTCATGTGCTTTCATATTTTCTTTTGTTTTCACTTTTTTTCTTCGTTTTAAAAATTTCTACAAAACATTTTTTCTTTTTATTTTATTTCATATTTTTGCCTCTTCATTTTTAATTTTTTCTTGTTTTTCTAATTTTTTTTGCAAAATTCTTTTTATTTCTTCTTTCCATTTTTTTTTCACACTTCCTTAGATTTTTTATTTTTCATAAATCTCTTGTCTTTTCATTTTTATTCTTTTCTTAATTTTTTAACAAATTTCTTTTTATTTTTTATTTCCATTTTTAAATTCTTATATTTTTTTTGTTGCATTTTCTTTTTTCGTTTTCATTTTTATTTTGCATTAACTTTTCTCTTTTTTAATTTTTTGCCCTTCAATTTTTATATTGTTTTCTTATTATATCTTATATGTTTTTCAATTTTTTTGCATTTTTTCAAATATTTTTTTTTCTATTTTCTCGTTTCATTTCATTTTTGTCTTTTTTTATTTTTTATTTTTGATTCATTATTTTTTTTCTTACTTTTTATATTTTATATTTTTTGTTTTGCTTTAATATTTTTTTCTTTTTTTATTTTTTATTTCTTTCTTTATTTATATTTTCATAAATTTTTATAATGTTTTGGATGTTTTTATTTTTCTCTTCTTTTCTTATTTATCTTTGTTTCTTATTTTCTATTGTATTTTTATAATTTTTCATTAACTCCTTTTCCTTTTAAATTTTTCTTTTTTTTTTTTACTTATTTTTTCATGTGCTTTCATATTTTCTTTTGTTTTCACTTTTTTTTTTCGTTTTAAAAATTTCTACAAAACATTTTTTCTTTTTATTTTATTTCATATTTTTGCCTCTTCATTTTTTTTCTTGTTTTTCCAATTTTTTTCGCAAAATTCTTTTTATTTCTTCTTTCCATTTTTTTTTTCACACTTCCTTGGATTTTTTATTTTTCCTAAATCTTTTGTCTTTTCATTTTTATTCTTTTCTTACTTTTTTCACAAATTTCTTTTTATTTTTTATTTTCATTTTTAAATTCTTATAGTTTTTTTTGTTGCATTTTCTTTTTTCGTTTTCATTTTCATTTTGCATTAACTTTTCTCATTTTTAATTTTTTGCCCTTCAATTTTTATATTGTTTTCTTATTATATCTTATATGTTTTTCAATTTTTTTTTTTCAAATATTTTTTTCTATTTTCTGGTTTCATTTCATTTTTGTCTTTTTTTATTTTTTATTTTTTTACTTTATATAGTTTATATTTTTTGTTTTGCTTTAATATTTTTTTTTCTTTTTTATTTCTTTCTTTATTTATTTTTTCATAAATTTTTATAATGTTTTGGATTTTTTTTTCTTTTTTTTTATTTATCGTTGTTTTTTATTTTTTATTGTATTTTTATAATTTTTCATTAACTCCTTTTCCTTTAAAATTTTTTTTTTTACTTATTTTTTCATGTGCTTTCATATTTTCTTTTCTTTTCAATTTTTTTCTTTGTTTTAAAAATTTCTACAAAACATTTTTTCTTTTTATTTTATTTCATATTTTTGCCTCTTCATTTTTTTTTCTTGTTTTTCTAATTTTTTTCGCAAAATTCTTTCTATTTCTTCTTTCCATTTTTTTTAACACTTCCTTGGATTTTTTATTTTTCATAAATCTCGTCTTTTCATTTTTATTCTTTTCTTAATTTTTCACAAATTTCTTTTTATTTTTTATTTTCATTTTTAAATTCTTATAGTTTTTTTTTGTTGCATTTTCTTTTTTCGTTTTCTTTTTTATTTTGCATTAACTTTTCTCTTTTTTAATTTTTTGCCCTTGAATTTTTATATTGTTTTCTTATTATATCTTATATGTTTTTCAATTTTTTGTATTTTTTCAAATATTTTTTTTCTATTTTCTCGTTTCATTTCATTTTTGTCTTTTTTCATTTTTTATTTTTGATTCATTATTTTTTATTTTCTTACTTTTATATTTTATATTTTTTGTTTTGCTTTAATATTTTTTCCTTTTTTATTTTTTATTTCTTTCTTTATTTATATTTTCATAAATTTTTATAATGTTTTGCATTTTTTTATTTTTCTTTTCTTTTTTTATTTATCGTTGTTTCTTATTTTCTATTGTATTTTTATAATTTTTCATTAACTCATTTTCCTTTTAAATTTTTCTTTTTTTTTTTACTTATTTTTCATGCGCCGTCATATTTTCTTTTGTTTTCACTTTTTTTCTTCGTTTTAAAAATTTCTACAAAACATTTTTTCTTTTTATTTTATTTCATATTTTTGCCTCTTCATTTTTTTTCTTGTTTTTCTAATTTTTTTCGCAAAATTCTTTCTATTTCTTCTTTCCATTTTTTTTCACACTTCCTTGGATTTTTTATTTTTCATAAATCTCTTTTTATTTTTGATTCATTATTTTTTATTTTCTTACTTTATATATTTTATATTTTTTTTTGCTTTAATATTTTTTCTTTTTTTATTTTTTATTTCTTTCTTTATTTATATTTTCATAAATTTATATAATGTTTTGGATTTTTTTATTATTCTTTTCTTTTTTTATTTATCGTTGTTTCTTATTTTCTATTGTATTTTTATAATTTTTCATTAACTCATTTTCCTTTTAAATTTTTCTTTTTTTTTTTTACTTATTTTTTTATGTGCTTTCATATTTTCTTTAGTTTTCACTTTTTTTCTTCGTTTTAAAAATTTCTACAAAACATTTTTTCTTTTTATTTTATTTCATATTTTTGCCTCTTCATTTTTTTTCTTGTTTTTCTAATTTTTTTCGCAAAATTCTTTCTATTTCTTCTTTCCATTTTTTTTCACACTTCCTTGGATTTTTTATTTTTCATAAATCTCTTTTTATTTTTGATTCATTATTTTTTATTTTCTTACTTTATATATTTTATATTTTTTTTTGCTTTAATATTTTTTTTTATTTTTTATTTCTTTCTTTATTTATATTTTCATAAATTTTTATAATGTTTTGGATTTTTTTATTATTTTTTTCTTTTTTTATTTATCGTTGTTTCTTATTTTCTATTGTATTTTTATAATTTTTCATTAACTCATTTTCCTTTTAAATTTTTCTTTTTTTTTTTACTTATTTTTCATGCGCCGTCATATTTTCTTTTGTTTTCACTTTTTTTCTTCGTTTTAAAAATTTCTACAAAACATTTTTTCTTTTTATTTTATTTCATATTTTTGCCTCTTCATTTTTTTTCTTGTTTTTCTAATTTTTTTCGCAAAATTCTTTCTATTTCTTCTTTTCATTTTTTTTCACACTTCCTTGGATTTTTTATTTTTCATAAATCTCTTTTTATTTTTGATTCATTATTTTTTATTTTCTTACTTTATATATTTTATATTTTTTTTTGCTTTAATATTTTTTTCTTTTTTTATTTTTTATTTCTTTCTTTATTTATATTTTCATAAATTTATATAATGTTTTGGATTTTTTTATTTTTCTTTTCTTTTTTTATTTATCGTTGTTTCTTATTTTCTATTGTATTTTTATAATTTTTCATTAACTCATTTTCCTTTTAAATTTTTCTTTTTTTTTTTTACTTATTTTTTTATGTGCTTTCATATTTTCTTTTGTTTTCACTTTTTTTCTTCGTTTTAAAAATTTCTACAAAACATTTTTTCTTTTTATTTTATTTCATATTTTTGCCTCTTCATTTTTTTTCTTGTTTTTCTAATTTTTTTCGCAAAATTCTTTCTATTTCTTCTTTCCATTTTTTTTCACACTTCCTTGGATTTTTTATTTTTCATAAATCTCTTTTTATTTTTGATTCATTATTTTTTATTTTCTTACTTTATATATTTTATATTTTGTTTTGCTTTAATATTTTTTTCTTTTTTTATTTTTTATTTCTTTCTTTATTTATATTTTCATAAATTTTTATAATGTTTTGGATTTTTTTATTATTTTTTTCTTTTTTTATTTATCGTTGTTTCTTATTTTCTATTGTATTTTTATAATTTTTCATTAACTCATTTTCCTTTTAAATTTTTCTTTTTTTTTTTACTTATTTTTCATGCGCCGTCATATTTTCTTTTGTTTTCACTTTTTTTCTTCGTTTTAAAAATTTCTACAAAACATTTTTTCTTTTTATTTTATTTCATATTTTTGCCTCTTCATTTTTTTCTTGTTTTTCTAATTTTTTTCGCAAAATTCTTTCTATTTCTTCTTTCCATTTTTTTTCACACTTCCTTGGATTTTTTATTTTTCATAAATCTCTTTTTATTTTTGATTCATTATTTTTTATTTTCTTACTTTATATATTTTATATTTTTTTTTGCTTTAATATTTTATTCTTTTTTTATTTTTTATTTCTTTCTTTATTTATATTTTCATAAATTTATATAATGTTTTGGATTTTTTTATTTTTCTTTTCTTTTTTTATTTATCGTTGTTTCTTATTTTCTATTGTATTTTTATAATTTTTCATTAACTCATTTTCCTTTTAAATTTTTCTTTTTTTTTTTTACTTATTTTTTTATGTGCTTTATATTTTCTTTTGTTTTCACTTTTTTTCTCCGTTTTAAAAATTTCTACAAAACATTTTTTCTTTTTATTTTATTTCATATTTTTGCCTCTTCATTTTTTTTTCTTGTTTTTCTAATTTTTTTTGCAAAATTCTTTCTATTTCTTCTTTCCATTTTTTTTCACACTTCCTTGGATTTTTTATTTTTCATAACTCTCTTGTCTTTTCATTTTTATTCTTTTCTTAATTTTTCACAAATTTCTTTTTATTTTTTATTTTCATTTTTAAATTCTTATAGTTTTTTTTGTTGCATTTTCTTTTTTCGTTTTCATTTTTATTTTGCATTAACTTTTCTCTTTTTTAATTTTTTGCCCTTCAATTTTTATATTGTTTTCTTATTATATCTTATATGTTTTTCAATTTTTTGTATTTTTTCAAATATTTTTTTTCTATTTTCTCGTTTCATTTCATTTTTGTATTTTTTTTA
This sequence comes from Durio zibethinus, assembly GCF_047325235.1. NCBI lineage: Eukaryota > Viridiplantae > Streptophyta > Magnoliopsida > Malvales > Malvaceae > Durio > Durio zibethinus. The sequence continues at coordinate 14,205,255 of NC_143174.1, forward strand.
TTTTTTATTTTTGATTCATTATTTTTTATTTTCTTGCTTTATATATTTTATATTTTTTGTTTTGCTTTAATATTTTTTTCTTTTTTTATTTTTTATTTCTTTCTTTATTTATATTTTCATAAATTTTTATAATGTTTTGGATTTTTTTATTTTTCTTTTCTTTTTTTATTTTTCTTTGTTTCTTATTTTCTATTGTATTTTTAGAATTTTTCATTAACTCCTTTTCCTTTTAAATTTTTCTTTTTTTTTTTACTTATTTTTTATGTGCTTTCATATTTTCTTTTGTTTTCACTTTTTTTCTTCGTTTTAAAAATTTCTACAAAACATTTTTTCTTTTTATTTTATTTCATATTTTTGCCTCTTCATTTTTTATTTTTTCTTTTTTTTCTAATTTGTTTTCACAAAATTCGTTTTATTTCTTGTTTCCATTTTTTTTTCACACTTCCTTGGATTTTTTATTTTTCATAAATCTTTTGTCTTTTCATTTTTATTCTTTTCTTAATTTTTTCACAAATTTATTTTTTTTTTTATTTTTATTTTTAAATTCTTATAGTTTTTTTTTTGTTGCATTTTCTTTTTTCGTTTTCATTTTTATTTTGCATTAACTTTTCTCTTTTTTAATTTTTTGTACATGAATTTTTATATTGTTTTCTTATTATATCTTATATGTTTTTCATTTTTTTGTATTTTTTCAAATATTTTTTTCTATTTTCTCGTTTCATTTCATTTTTGTCTTTTTTTTATTATTTTTGATTCATTATTTTTTATTTTCTTACTTTTTATATTTTATATTTTTTGTTTTGCTTTAATATTTTTTTCTTTTTTTATTTTTTATTTCTTTCTTTATTTATATTTTCATAAATTTTTATAATGTTTTGGATTTTTTTATTATTTTTTTCTTTTTTTATTTATCGTTGTTTCTTATTTTCTATTGTATTTTTATAATTTTTCATTAACCCCTTTTCCTTTTAAATTTTTCTTTTTTTTTTTACTTATTTTTTCATGTGCTTTCATATTTTCTTTTGTTTTCACTTTTTTTCTTCGTTTTAAAAATTTCTACAAAACATTTTTTCTTTTTATTTTATTTCATATTTTTGCCTCTTTCTTTTTTTATTTTTTCTTGTTTTTCTAATTTTTTTCGCAAAATTCTTTTTATTTCTTGTTTCCATTTTTTTTTCACACTTCCTTGGATTTTTTATTTTTCATAAATCTTTTGTCTTTTCATTTTTATTCTTTTCTTAATTTTTTCACAAATTTCTTTTTATTTTTTATTTTCATTTTTAAATTCTTATAGTTTTTTTTTGTTGCATTTTCTTTTTTCGTTTTCATTTTTATTTTGCATTAACTTTTCTCTTTTTTAACTTTTTGTCCTTGAATTTTTATATTGTTTTCTTATTATATCTTATATGTTTTTGAATTTTTTGTATTTTTTCAAATATTTTTTTTCTATTTTCTCGTTTCGTTTCATTTTTGTCTTTTTTTATTTTTTATTTTTGATCCATTATTTTTTATTTTCTTACTTTTTATATTTTATATTTTTTGTTTTGCTTTAATATTTTTTTCTTTTTTTTGTTTTTTATTTCTTTCCTTATTTATATTTTCATAAATTTTTATAATGTTTTGGATTTTTTTATTTTTCTTTTCTTTTTTTATTTATCGTTGTTTTTTTTTCTATTGTATTTTTATAATTTTTCATTAACTCCTTTTCCTTTTAAATTTCTTTTTTTTTTTTTTTACTTTTTGCGGTTCGAGTTTTTTTAAAAAATTTTTTGAAAGGAGTTTTGGCCCCAAACTTGGTAGACGTGATCCTTGTATATTTTTTTGGCATGCATAAAAAAATTCAGCTAAAAGCTTGAGGTGTACAAGATTTTGTAACCATTTGAAAAAAGTGTCCCCATTTTAGACACTTTAATGGCTACTGTCAACAAATTTGTAAAATCTTAAATCCTCTTTAAGGGGGTGTGAGTTCTCGAGGTTTGATGAGGGATAGGGGGCCAATATAAGGGCTAAGTACCGGCACCCATAGCACATCATGTGCGCACACCTCCCCGGCCCCCTCGATCGCCGGAACGCTAATGCCGTCGGTCAGGTTCTCCGGTGAAGAAAAATATGATACCAGCACATGCCCGAGCCCAGCATGTGCTACCGCAACCCTCGGTTCGGTCCGATCTTAGACTGGGAATGAAGTCCATATGCTTAGACTGGGAATGAACTCCGTATGCCTAAGTCAACCCACGAAACGAGCGTGCGGGCACTCAGTCGGCCAGAGGTGCGGGATGCTTAAGTCGGGGATCGGCCGGGTCCCCCTCTGCGTGCTACCGATCCTGCTGCCGTAACCCTCCGTCCGGTCTGATCTTAGACTAGGAATGAACTCAGTATGCCTAAGCCAACCGAAGAAACGAGCGAGTGGGCGGGCACTACACCGGCCAGAGAGACGGGATGAGCAAGCCATGGATCGATAGGGTGGTAGGTGGGTTTAGGCACACTTCATATTTCTGCGTGCCAATGCCATTTTTATGACTTGTAAATTCATACAATGGTCCCTTAAGCCTTCATGTGAAGTTTCAGGGCAAGATGACTCCTTTTCTATTTTTACAACTTGTAAATTCATACAATAGTCCCTTAAGCCTTCACGTGAAGTTTCATGGCAAGATGACTCATTTTCTATTTTTCATGATTTTTGAAACTTTTTACGGTTTGAGATTTTTTAAAATTTTTTCGGAAGGAGTTTTGGCCCCAAACTTGGTAGACGTGATCCTTGTATTTTTGTTGGTATGCATAAAAAAATTTGGCTAAAAACCGAAGGGTACAAGATTTTGTGACCATTTGAAAAAAGTGTCCCCATTTCAGACACTTTAATGGCTACTAGCAGCAAACCTGTAAAATCTCAAATGCTCTTTAAGGGGGTGTGAGTTCTCATAGTTTGATGAGGGATAGGGGGCCAATATAAGGGCCAAGTACCAGCACCCATCGCACATCATGTGCGCACACCCCCCCTCTGCCCTCCCGATCGTCGGAACCCCAATGCCGCCGATCAGGTTCTCCGACGATGGTGCCCCGACGAAGAAAAATGTGACACCAGCACATGCCCGAGCCCAGCATGTGCTGTCGCAACCTTCGGTCTGGTCCGATCTTAGATTGGGAATGAACTCCGTATGCTTAGATTGGGAATGAACTCCGTATGCCTAAGTCAACCCACGAAATGAGCGTGCGGGCAGTCAACCGGCCAGAGGGGCGAGATGCGTAAGCTGGGGTTCGATCGGGTCCCCCTCCTCATGCTACCGATCCTGCTGCCATAACCCTCGATCCAGTCTGATCTTATACTGGGAATGAACTCTATATGCCTAAGCCAACCGACGAAACGAACGGGCGGGCACTACGTCGGCCAGAGAGACGGGATGCGCAAGCCGTGGATCGATAGGGTGGTAGGTGGGTTTAGGCACATCTTTATATTTCTACGTACCAATGCCATTTTTATTTCTTGTAAATTCATACAATGGTCTCTTAAGCCTTCACGTGAAGTTTCATGGCAAGACGACTCATTTTTTATTTTTCATGATTTTTGAAACTTTTTACGGTTCAAGATGTTTTAAAATTTTTTCGGAAGGAGTTTTGACCCCAAACTTGGTAGACGTGATCCTTGTATTTTTGTTGGCATGCACAAAAACATTCAGCTAAAAACTTGAAGTGTACAAGATTTTGTGACCATTTGAAAAAAGTGTCCCTATTTCAGACACTTTAATGGCTACTGGCAGCAAACCTGTAAAATTTCAAAAGCTCTTTACGGGGGTACGAGTTCTCAAGGTTTGATGAGGGATAAGGGGCCAATATAAGGACCAAGTACCAGCACCCATTGCACATCCTGTGCGCACACCCCCCTCGGCCCGCCCGATCGTCGGAACCCCAATGTCGTCGGTCAAGTTCTCTGACGATGCTCCAGCGATGGTGCCCCGGTGAAGAAAAATACGGCACCAGCACATGCCCGAGCCTAGCATGTGCTGCTGTAACCCTCGGTCCGATCTGATCTTGGACTGGGAATGAACTCTGTATGCTTAGACTGGGAATGAACTCCGTATGCCTAAGTCAACCCATGAAATGAGCATGTGGGCACTCAGCCGGCTAGAGGGGCGGGATGTGCAAGCCGGGGATCGGTTGGGTCCCCCTCTGGGTGCTGTCGATCCTGCTGTCGCAACCCTTGGTCCGATCTGATCTTAGACTGGGAATGAACTCCGTATGCCTAAGACAACCAACGAAACGATCGAGCGGGCGGGCTGGCAGGCACTACGCCTGCCAGAGAGACGGGATGCACAAGTCATGGATCGATAGGGTGGTAGGTTAGTTTAGGCACATCTTTATATTTCTGCATGCCAATGCCATTTTTATGGCTTGTAAATTCATACAATGGTCCCTTAAGCCTTCACATGAAGTTTCATGGCAAGACGACTCATTTTCTATTTTTCATGATTTTTTAAACTTTTTACGATTCGAGATTTTTTAAAAATTATTTGGGAAGGAGTTTTAGCCCCAAAATTGGTAGACGTGATCCTTGTATTTTTTTTGGCATGCACAAAAAAATTCAACTAAAAAATCGAAGTGTACAAGATTTTGTGACCATTGAAAAAAAATGTCCCCATTTTAGACACTTTAATGGCTACTGGCAGCAAACCTGTAAAATCTCAAATGCTCTTTAAGGGGTTGTGAGTTCTCGAGGTTTGATAAGGATAGGGGGCCAATATAAGGGCCAAGTACCAGCACCCATTGCACATCATGTGCGCACACCCCCCGCCCCCCGGTCGTCGGAACCCCAATGCCGTCAGTTAGGTTCTTCGACGATGCTCCGACGATGGTGCCCCGACGAAGAAAAATACGGCACCAGCACATGCCCGAGCCCAGTATGTGCTGCCGCAACCCTCGATTCGATCCGATCTTAGACTAGGAATGAACTCCGTATGCTTAGATTGGGAATGAACTTTGTATGCCTAAGTCAACCCACGAAATGAGCGTGCGGGTGCTCAGCCGACCAGAGGGGCGGGATGCGCAAGCCGGGGATCGATCGGGTCCCCCTCTGTATGCTGCTGATCTTGCTGCCACAACCCTCAGTCCGGTCTGATCTTAGATTGGGAATGCACTCCGAATGCCTAAGCCAACCGACGAAACGAGCGAGTGGGCGACCGACCGAGCACTACGTCGGCCAAAGAGTCGGGATGCGCAAGCCGTGGATCGATAGGGTGGTAGGTGGGTTTAGGCACATCTTCATATTTCTGCATGCCAATGCCATTTTTATGGCTTGTAGATTCATACAATGGTCCCTTAAGCCTTCACGTGAAGTTTCATGGCAAGACGACTTGTTTTCTATTTTTCACGACTTTCAAAACTTTTTGCGGTTTGAGATTTTTTAAATTTTTTTGGAAGGATTTTTGGCCCCAAACTTGGTAGACGTGATCCTTGTATTTTTGTTGGCATGCACAAAAAAATTCAGCTAAAAACTCGAAGTGTACAAGATTTTGTGACCATTTGAAAAAAGTATCCCCATTTCAAACACTTCAATGGCTACTGGCAGCAAACCTGTAAAATGTCAAATGCTCTTTTAGGGGGTGTGAGTTCTTGAGGTTTGATAAGGGATAGGGGCCAATATAAGGGCCAAGTACCAGCACCCATCGCACATCATGTGCGCGCACCCCCCTGCCCCCCGATCGCCGGAACCGTAATGCCGTCGGTCAGGTTCTCCGACGATACTCCGACGATGGTGCCTCGGTGAAGAAAAATGCGACACCAGCAAATGCCCGAGCCCAGCATGTGCTGTCGCAACCCTCGGTCCGATCCGATCTTAGACTGGGAATGAACTCCGTATGCCTAAGTCAACCCACGAAACAAGCGTACGGGTGCTCAGCCGGCCAGAGGGGCGGGATGTGTAAGCCGGGGATCGGTCGGGTCTCCCTCTGCGTGCTGTTGATCCTGCTGCCAAACCCTCAGTCCGGTCTGATCTTAGACTGGGAATGAACTCCGTATGCCTAAGCCAATCGACGAACCGAGCGGACGGGCACTACGCCGGCCAGAGAGACGGGATGCGCAAGCCGTGGATCGATAGGGTGGTAGGTGGGTTTAGGCACATCTTCATATTTCTACGTGCCAATACCATTTTTATGGCTTGTAAATTCATACAATGGTCCCTTAACCTTCATGTGACGTTTCATGGCAAGACGACTCGTTTTCTATTTTTCATAATTTTCAAAAATTTTTATGGTTCGGGATTTTTTTAAATTTTTTTGGAAGGAGTTTTGGCCCCAAACTTGGTAGACGTGATCCTTGTATTTTTGTTGGCTTGCACCAAAAATTCAGCTAAAAACTCGAAGTGTACAAGATTTTGTGACCATTTGAAAAGAGTGTCCCATTTCAGACACTTTAATGGCTACTGGCAGCAAACTTGTAAAATCTCAAATGCTCTTTAAGGGGGTGTGAGTTCTTGAGGTTTGATGAGGGATAGGGGGCCAATATAAGGGCCAAGTACCAGCACCCATCACACATCCTGTGCGCACACCCCCCCGGCCCCCTCGATCGTCAGAACCCCAATGCGGTCGGTCAGGTTCTCCGGTGATGCTCCTGCGATTGCGCCCCGACGAAGAAAAATGCGGCACCAGCACATGCTTGAGCCTAGCATGTGCTGCCGCAACCCTTGATCCGATCTGATCTTAGACTGGGAATGAACTCTGTATGCTTAGACTGGGAATGAACTCCGTATGCCTAAGTCAACCCACGAACCGAGCGTACGGGCGCTCAGTCGGCCAGAGGGGTAGGATGCTCAAGCCGGGGATCGGCTGGGTCCCCCTCTGCGTGCTGCCGATCCTGCTGCCACAACACTCAGTCTGGTTTGATCTTAGACTGGGAATGAACTTCGTATGCCTAAGCCAATCGACGAAATGAACGGGTGGGCGAGCAGGCTGGCATTACATCGGCCAGAGAGACGGGATGCGCCAGTCATGGATCGATAGGGTAGTAGGTGGGTTTAGGCACATCTTCATATTTCTGTGTGCCAATACCATTTTTATGGCTTGTAAATTCATACAATGGTCCCTTAAGCCTTCACGTGAAGTTTCATAGCAAGACGACTTGTTTTCTATTTTTCATAATTTTTGAAACTTTTTACGGTTCGGGATTTTTTAAAATTTTTTCGGAAAGAGTTTTGGCCCAAACTTGGTAGACATGATCCTTGTATCTTTTTTGGCATGCACAAAAAAATTCAGCTAAAAAATCAAAGTGTACAAGATTTTGTGAGCATTTGAAAAAAGTGTGCCCATTTCAGACACTTTAATGGCTACTGGCAGCAAACCTGTAAAATCTCAAATGCTCTTTAAGGGGGTGTGAGTTCTCGAGGTTTGATGAGGGATAGGGGGCCAATATAAGGGCCAAGTACCAGCACCTATCGCACATCATGTGCGCACACCCACCCAGCCCCCCCGATCGCCGGAACCCAAATGCCGCCTGTCAGGTTCTCCGACGATGGTGCCCCGACGAAGAAAAATGCGGCACCAGCACATGCTCGAGCCCAGCATGTGCTATCGCAACCCTCGGTCTGATCCGATCTTAGACTAGGAATGAACTCCGTATGCTTAGACTGGGAATGAACTCGTATGCCTAAGTCAACCCACGAAACGAGCGTGTGGGCGCTCAACCGGCCAGAGGGGCGGGATGCGCAAGCCAGGGATCGACCAGGTCCCCCTCTACGTGCTGCCGATCCTGCTGCCGCAACCCTCAGTCTGGTCCGATCTTAGACTGGGAATGAACTCCGTATGCCTAAGCCAACCAACGAAACGAGCGGGCGGGCGCCACGCCGGCCAAAGAGACGGGATACGCAAGCCGTGGATCGATATGGTGTAGGTGGTTTAGGCACATCTTCATATTTCTACGTGCCAATGCCATTTTTATGGCTTGTAAATTCATACAATGGTCCTTTAAGCCTTCATGTGAAGTTTCATGCAAGACGACTCCTTTTCTATTTTTCACAATTTTTGAAACTTTTTGCGGTTTTGGATTTTTTTAAATTTTTTCGGAAGGAGTTTTGGACCCAAACTTGGTAGACGTGATCCCTGTATTTTTTTTGGCATGCACAAAAAAATTCAGCTAAAATCTCAAAGTGTACAAGATTTTGTGACCATTTGAAAAAAGTGTCCCCATTTCAGACACTTTACTGGCAGCAAACCTGTAAAATCTCAAATGATCTTTAAGGGGGTGTGAGTTCTGGAGGTTTGATGAGGGATAGGGGCAATATAAGGGCCAAGTACCAGCACCCATTGCACATCATGTGCGCACACCCCCCCGGCCCCCCGATCGTCGGAACCCCAATGCCGTCGGTCAGGTTCTCCAGCGAAGCTCTGGCGAATGGTGCCCCGACGAAGAAAAATGTGGCACCAGCACATGCCCAAGCCCGGCATGTGCTGCCGCAACCCTCGGTTCGGTCCGATCTTAGACTGGGAATGAACTTAGTATGCCTAAGTCAACCCACGAAATGAGCATGTGGGTGCTCAGTCGGCTAGAGGGGTGGGATGCGCAAGCCGGGGATCGGTCAGGTCCCCCTCTGCATGCTACCGATTTTGCTGCCGCAACCCTTGGTCCGGTCTGATCTTAGATTTGGAATGAACTCTGTATGCCTAAGCCAACTGACCAAACGAACGGGCGGGCGCTATGCCGCTAGAGAGACGGGATGCGCAAGCCGTGGATCGATAGGGTGGTAGGTGGGTTTAGGCACATCTTCATATTTCTCCATGCCAATGCCATTTTTATGGCTTGTAAATTCATACAATGGTCCCTTAAGCCGTCACGTGAAGTTTCATGGCAAGACGACTCGTTTTCTATTTTTCATGATTTTTGAAATTTTTTACGGTTCGGGATTTTTTAAAATTTTTTCAGTGGGAGTTTTTGCCCCAAACTTTGTAGACGTGATCCTTGTATTTTTTTTGGCATGCACAAAAACATTCAGCTAAAAACTTGAAGTGTAGAAGAGTTTGTGACCATTTGAAAAAAGTGTCCCCATTTCAGACACTTTAATGGCTACTGGCAGCAAACCTGTAAAATCTCAAATGCTCTTTAAGGGGGTGTGAGTTCTCGAGGTTTGATGAGGGATAGGGGGCAATATAAGGGCCAAGTAGCAGCACCTATCGCACATCATGTGCGCACACCCCCCTTGGCCCCCCGATCACCGGAACCTCAATGCTGCTGGTCAGGTTCTCTCGACGATGCTTCGACGATGGTGCCCCGACGAAGAAAAATGTGGACCAGCACATGCCCGAGCCCAACATGTACTACCGCAACCCTCGGTCCGATCCAATCTTAGATCAGGAATGAACTCCGTATGCTTAGACTGGGAATGAACTCCGTATGCCTAAGCCAACCGACAAAATGAGCGGGCGGGTGGGCACTACGTCGGCCAGAGAGATGGGATTGCAAGCCGTGGATCGATAGTGTGGTAGGTGGATTTAGGCACATCTTCATATTTCTGCGTGCCAATGCCATTTTTTCGGCTTGTAAATTCATACAATGGTCCCTTAAGCCTTCATGTGAAGTTTCATGGGAACACGACTCATTTTCTATTTTTCATGATTTTCAAAACTTTTTATGTTTCGAGATTTTTTAAAAATTTTTTTGGAAGGATTTTTGGCTCGAAACTTGTTAGACGTGATCCTTGTATTTTTTTTGGCGTGCACAAAAAAATTCAGCTAAAAACTCGAAGTGTACAAGATTTTGTAACCATTTGAAAAAAGTGTCCCCACTTCAGACACTTTAATGGCTACTGGCAACAAACCTGTAAAATCTCAAATGCTCTTTAAGGGGGTGTGAGTTCTTGAGGTTTGATGAGGGATAAGGGGCCAATATAAGGGCCAAGTACCACACCCATTGCACATCATGTGCGCACGCCCCCTCGGCCCCCCCGATCGTCGGAACCCTATTGCCGTCGGTCAGGTTCTCCGACGATGCTCCGGTGATGGTGCCCCGACGAAGAAAAATACGGCGCCAGCATATGCCCAAGCCCAGCATGTGGTGCCACAACCCTCGGTCTGGTCTGATCTTAGACTGGGAATGAACTCGGTATGCTTAGACTGGGAATGAACTCCGTATGCCTAAGTCAACCCACAAAACGAGCGTGCGGGTGCTCAGCCGGCCAAAGGGGCAGGAAGCACAAGCCGGGGATCGGTCGGGTCCTCCTCTGCGTGATGCCGATCCTGCTGCTGCAACCATCTATCCAATCTGATCTTAGACTGGGAATGAACTCTGTATGCCTAAGCCAACCGATGAAACGAGCAGGCAAGCGGGCGGGCGGGCACTATGTCGGCCAAAGAGACGGGACGCTCAAGCCACGGATCGATAGGCTGGTAGGTGGGTTTAGGCACATCTTCATATTTTTGTATGCCAATGCCATTTTCATGGCTTGTAAATTCATACAATGGTCCCTTAAGCCTTCACGTGAAGTTTCTTGGCAAGATGACTCGTTTTCTATTTTTTATGATTTTCAAACCTTTTTGCAGTTCGGGATTTTTTAAAATTTTTTTGGAAGGATTTTTGGCCCCAAACTTGGTAGACATGATCCTTGTATTTTTATTGGCACGCACAAAAAAATTCAGCTAAAAACTCGAAGTGTACTAGATTTTGTGACCATTTGAAAAAACTGTCCCCATTTCAGAAACTTTAATGGCTACTGGCAGCAAACCTATAAAATCTCAAATGCTCTTTAAGGGGGTGTGAGTTCTAGAGGTTTGATGAGGGATAAGGGGCCAATATAAGGGCCAAGTATCAGCACCCATCGCACATAATGTGTGCACACCCCCCTCGGCTCCTTCGATCGTCGGAACCCCAATGCCGTCGGTCAGGTTCTCCGATGATGCTCCGACGATTGTGCCCCGACGAAGAAAAATGTGGCACCAGCACATGCTCGAGCCCAGCATGTGCTGTCGCAACCCTTGGTCTGATTCCATATTAGACTGGGAATGAATTTCGTATGCCTAAGTCAACCCACGAAATGAGCATGCGGGCGCTCAGTCGGCCAGATGGGTGGGATTCGCAAGCCTGGGATCGGCCGGGTCCCTCTTTGCATGCTGCCCATCCTGCTGTCGCAACCCTCGGTCTGGTCTGATCTTGGACTGGGAATGAACTCCGTATGCCTAAGATAACCGACGAAATGAGCGGGCGGGCACTACGCCGGCCAGAGAGACGGGATACGCAAGCCGTGGATCGATAGGGTGGTAGGTGGGTTTAGGCACATCTTCATATTTCTGTGTGCCAATGCCATTTTTATGGCTTGTAAATTCATACAATGGTCCCTTAATCCTTCATGTGAAATTTCATGGCAAGATGACTCATTTTCTATTTTTCATAATTTTTGAAACTTTTTGCGGTTCGGGATTTTTTAAAATTTTTTTGGAAGGAGTTTTGGCCCCAAACTTGTTAGACGTGATCCTTGTATTTTTGTTGGCATGCACAAAAAAATTCAATTAAAAACTCAAAGTGTATAAGATTTTGTGACCATTTGAAAAAAGTGTCCCCATTTTAGATACTTTAATGGCTACTGGCAGCAAACCAGTAAAATCTCAAATGCTCTTTAAGGGGGTGTGAGTTCTCAAGGTTTGATGAGGGATAGGGGGCCAATATAAGGGCCAAGTACCAGCACCCATCCTACATCATGTGCGCACACCCCCCCAGGCCCCCCAGATTGTCGGAACCCTAATACCGCTAGTCAGGTTCTCCGGTGATGCTCTGGCGATGGTGCCCCGACGAAGAAAAATGTGACACCAGCACATGCCCGAGCCCAGCATGTGCTACCACAACACTTGGTTCGGTCCAATCTTAGACTGCGAATGAACTCCATATGCCTAAGTCAACCCACGAAACGAGCATATGGGTGCTCAGTCGGCCAGAGGGGCGGGATTCGCAAGCTGGGGATCGGCCGGGTCCCTCTCTGCATGCTGCCCATCTTGCTACCGCAACCCTCGGTCCGGTCTGATCTTGGACTGGGAATGAACTCCGTATGCCTAAGCCAACCGATGAAACTAGCGGGCGGGCAGACGGGCGGACGGGCGGGCATTACGTCGGCCAGAGAGACGGGATGCGCAAGCCGTGGATAGATAGGGTGGTAAGTGGGTTTAGGCACATCTTCATATTTCTGCATGCCAATGCCATTTTTATGGCTTGTAAATTCATACAATGGTCCCTTAATCCTGTGCGCACACCCCCCCATTTTTATGCCATCGCACATCATGTGCGCACACCCCCACAGCCCCCCCGATCGTCGGAACCCCAATGCCGTCGGTCAGGTTCTCTGTCGATGCTCCGACGATGGTGCCCCGGTGAAGAAAAATACGACACCAGCACATGCCCAACCCAGTATGTGCTACCGTAACCCATGGTCCGATCTGATTTTTGACTGGGAATGAACTCCGTATGCTGAGACTAGAAATGAACCTCGTATGCCTAAGTCAACCCACGAAACGAGCGTGCGTGTGTTGGCTCCAAACTTGGTAGACGTGATCCTTGTATTTTCTTTGCCATGCACAAAAAAATTCAGCTAAAAACTGAAAGTGTACAAGATTTTTTGACCATTTGAAAAAAACTGTCCCCATTTCAGACACTTTAATGGCTACTGGCAGCAAACCTGTAAAATCTCAAATCCTCTTTAAGGTGGCGTGAGTTCTTGAGGTTTAATGAGGGATAGGGGGCCAATATAAGGGCCAAGTACTAGCACCAATCGCACATCATGTGCGCACACCCCCCCGGCCCCCCGATCACCTGAACCCTAATGTCGTAGATCAGGTTCTTTGGCGATGCTCCGACGATGGTGCCCTGGTGAAGAACAATGCGGCACCGGCACATGCCTGAGCCCAGCATGTGCTGTCGCAACCCTCGGTCCGGTCTGATCTTAGATTGGGAATGAACTTCGTATGCTTAGACTAGGAATGAACTCCGTATGCCTAAGTCAACTCACGAAACGAGCGTGCGAGCGCTCAGCCGGCCAGAGGGGCAGGATGCACAATCGGGGATCGATCGGGTCCCCCTCTACATACTGCCGGTCCTGCTGCCGCAACCCTCAGTCTGGTTCAATCTTAGATTGGGAATTCACTCCGTATGCCTAAGCCAACCGTCGAAACGAGCGAGCGGGCGGGCGGGCGAGCACTACGTCGGCCAGAGAGACGAGACGCGCAAGCCGTGGATCGATAGGGTGGTAGGTGGGTTTAGGCACATCTTCATATTTCTACATGCCAATGCCATTTTTTTGGCTTGTAAATTCATACAATGGTCCCTTAAGCCTTCACGTGAAGTTTCATGGCAGGACGACTCGTTTTCTATTTTTTATGATTTTTGAAACTTTTTACGGTTCGGGATTTTTTAAAAATTTTTCAGAAGGAGTTTTGGTCCCAAACTTGGTAAACGTGATCCTTGTATTTTTGTTGGCATGCACAAAAAAATTCAGCTAAAAACTCAAAGTGTACAAGATTTTGTGACCATTTGAAAAAAGTGTCCCCATTTTAGACACTTTAATGGCTACCGGCAACAAACCTGTAAAATCTCAAATGCTCTTTAAGGGGGAGTGAGTTCTCGAGGTTTGATGAGGGATAGGGGGCCAATATAAGGGCCAAATACTAGCACCCATCGCACATCATGTGCGCACACCCCCCCGGCCCCCCCGATCACTGGAACCCCAATGCCGCCGGTCAGGTTATCCGACGATGCTCCGGCGATGGTACCCCGACGAAGAAAAATGTGGCACCAACACATGCCCAAGGACCAGCACCCATCGCACATCCTGTGCGCACAACCCCCCAGCCCCCCCGATCATCGGAACCCCAATACCGCAGGTTAGGTTCTCCGGCGATGATCCGACGATGGTGCCTCGACAAAGAAAAATACGACACCAGCACTTGCCTGAGCCCGGCATGTGCTGTTGCAACCCTCGGTCCAGTCTGATCTTAGACTGGGAATGAACTCCGTATGCTTAGACTGGGAATAAACTCCGTATGCCTAAGTCAACCCGCGAAACAAGTGGGCGGGCGCTCAGCCGGCTAGAGGGGCGGAATGCACAAGCCGAGGATTGATCGGGTCCCCCTCTGCGTGCTGTCAAACCTGCTACCGCAACCCTCAGTCTGGTTCAATCTTAGACTGGGAATTCACTCCGTATGCCTAAGCCAACTGACGAAATAAGCGAGCGGGCGGGCGGGTGAGCACTACGTCGGCCAGAGAGACGGGATGCGCAAGTTGTGGATTGATAGGGTGGTAGGTGGGTTTAGGCACATCTTCATATTTCTAAATGCCAATGACATTTTTATGGCTTGTAAATTCATACAATGGTCCCTTAAGCGTTCACGTGAAGTTTCATGGCAGGACGACTCGTTTTCTATTTTTCATGATTTTTAAAACTTTTTACGGTTTGGGATTTTTTAAAATTTTTTCGGAAGGAGTTTTGGTCCCAAACTTGGTAGACGTGATCCTTGTATTTTTTTTTGGCATGCACAAAAAAATTCAGCCAAAAACTCAAAGTGTACAAGATTTTGTGACCATTTGAAAAAAGTGTCCCCATTTCAGACACTTTAACGACTACTGGCAGCAAACCTGTAAAATCTCAAATGCTCTTTAAGGGGTGTGAGTTCTCGAGGTTTGATGAGGGATAAGGGGCCAATATAAGGGCCAAGTACCAGCACCCATCACACATCATGTGTCCACACCACCCCCGGCACCCCCCGATCGCCGGAACCCCAATGCGGCCGGTTAGGTTCTCCGGCGATGCTCCGGCGATGGTGCCCTGACGAAGAAAAATGCGGCACCAGCACATGCTTGAGCCCAGCATGTGCTGCCGCAACCCTCGGTCCGGTCCAATCTTAGACTGGGAATGAACTCCGTATGCTTAGACCTGGAATGAACTCCGTATGCCTAAGTCAACCCACGGAACGAGCGTGCAGGCACTCAACCGGCCAGAGGGGCGGTATGCGCAAGCCGACGATCGGTCGGGTCCCACTCTGCATGCTGCCGATCCTGCTACCGTAATCCCTGGTCTGGTCTGATCTTAGACTGGGAATGAACTTCGTATGCCTAAGCCAACCGACGAAACGAGCGGGCGGGTGGGCACTATGCCGGCCAGAGAGATGGGATACACAAGCTGTGGATCGATAGGGTGGTCAGTGGGTTTAGGTACATCTTCCTATTTCCGCATGCCAATTCCATTTTTATGGCTTGTAAATTCATACAATGGTCCCTTAAGCCTTCACGTGAAGTTTCATGGCAAGACCAGTCGTTTTCTATTTTTTACGATTTTCAAAATTTTTTGCTGTTCGGGATTTTTTAAAATTTTTTCGAAAGGAGTTCTGGCCCCAAACTTTGTAGACGTGATCCTTGTATTTTTGTTGGCAGGAACAAAAAAATTCAGCTAAAAACTCCAAGTGTACAAGATTTTGTGACCATTTGAAAAAAGTGTCCCCATTTCAGACACTTTAATGGCTACTGACAGCAAACCTGTAAAATCTCAAATGCTCTTTAAGGAGGTGTGAGTTCTCGAGGTTTGATGAGGGATAGGGGGCCAATATAAGGGCCAAGTACCAGCACCCATCGCACACCATGTGCACATACCCCCCCCGACGCCCCCGATCACCGGAACCCTAATGCCGCCGGTCAGGTTCTCCGACGATGTTGCCCCGACGAAGAAAAATATGGTACCAGCACATGCCCGAGCCCAGTATGTGCTACCGCAACCGTCGGTTCAGTCTGATCTTAGATTGGGAATGAACTCCATATGCTTAGACTGGGAATGAACTCTGTATGCCTAAGTCAACCCACGAAATGAGTGTGTGGGCGCTCAGCCGGCCAGAGAGGCGAGATGCACAAGCCGGGGATCGGCCGGGTCCCCATCTGCATGCTGTCGATCTTGCTGCCGCAACCCTTGGTCCGGTCCAATCTTAGACTGGGATTGAACTCCGTATGCCTAAGCCAACCGACGGAACAAGCGGGCGGACGGGCGGGCGGGCACTACGTCGGCAGAGAGACGGGATGCGCAAGCCGTGGATCGATATGGTGGTAGGTGGGTTTAGGCACATCTTCATATTTCTGCATGCCAATTCCATTTTTATGGCTTGTAAATTCATACAATGATCCCTTAAGCCTTCACGTGAAGTCTCATGGCAAGACGACTCGTTTTCTATTTTTCACAATTTTCAAAACTTTTTATGGTTTGGGATTTTTTAAAATTTTTTCGAAAGGAGTTTTGGCCGCAAACTTGGTAGACGTGATCCTTGTATTTTTTTTGGCATGCACAAAAAAATTCAGCTAAAAACTCAAAGTGTACAAGATTTTGTGACCATTTGAAAAAAATGTCCCCATTTTAGACACTTTAATGGCTACTGGCAGCAAACCTGTAAATCTCAAATGCTCTTTAACTGGGTGTGAGTTCTCGAGGTTTGATGAGGGATAGGGGGCCAATATAAGGGCCAAGTACCAGCACCCATCACACATCATGTGCACACACCCCTCCCGGCCCCCCGATCGCTGGAACCCCATTGTCGCTGGTCAGGTTCTTTGGTGATGCTCCGACGATGGTGCCCCGGTGAAGAAAAATACAGCACCAACACATTCCTGAGCCCAGCATGTGCTGCCGCAACCCTTGGTCTGATTCGATCTTTGACTGGGAATGAACTCCGTATGCTTAGACTGGGAATGAACTCCGTATGCCTAAGTCAACCCACGAAACGAGCGTGCAGCCGCTCAGCCAGCCAGAGGGGCGGGATGCGTAAGCCGAGGATCGATCGGGTCCCCCTCTGCAATCTATCGATCCTACTGCTGAAACCTTCGATCCGGTCTAATCTTAGACGGGGAATGAACTCTGTATGCCTAAGCCAACTGACGAGACGAGCGGACGGGCAGGCCGGCACTACGCCAGCCAGAGAGACGGGATGCGCAAGCCGTGCATCGATAGGGTGGTAGGTGGGTTTAGGCACATCTTCATATTTCTACGTGCCAATACCATTTTTATGGCTTGTAAATTCATACAATGGTCCCTTAAGCCTTCACGTGAAGTTTCATGGCAAGACGACTCGTTTTTTATTTTTCACCATTTTCAAAACATTTTACGGTTTGAGATTTTTTAAAAATTTTTTGGAAGGAATTTTGGCCCCAAACTTGATGGACGTGATCCTTGTATTTTTGCTGGTATGCACAAAAAAATTCAGCTAAAAACTCGAAGTGTACGAGATTTTGTGACCATTTGAAAAAAGTGTCCCTATTTCAGACACTTTAATGGCTACTGGCAGCAAACCTGTAAAATCCCAAATGCTCTTTAAAGGGGTGTGATTTCTCGAGGTTTGATGATGGATAGGGGGCCAATATAAGGGCCAAGTACTAGCACCCATCGCACATCATGTGCGCACACCCGCCCCGGCCCCCCCGATCATCGAAACCCCAATGCCATCGGTAAGGTTCTCCTTGTATTTTTGTTGGCATGCACAAAAAAATTGAGCTAAAAACTCGAAGTGTACAAGATTTTGTGACCATTTGAAAAAACTGTCCCCATTTCAAACACTTTAATGGCTACTGGCAGCAAACCTATAAAATCTCAAATGCTCTTTAAGGGGGCTGAGTTCTCGAGGTTTGATGTGGGATAGAGGGCCAATATAAGGGCCAAGTACCAGCACCCATTGCACATCATGTGCGTACACCCCCCGGCCCCCCCGATTGTCGGAACACCAATGCCACCGGTCAGGTTCTCCGGTGATGCTCCGACGATGGTGCCCCGGTGAACAAAAATGCGGCACCAGCTCGTGCCGGAGCCCAGCATGTGCTGGCATAACCCTCGGTCCGGTCCAATCTTAGACTGGGAATGAACTCCGTATGCCTAAGTCAACCCATGAAACGAGCGTGCGGGCGCTCAGTCGGCCAGAGGGAAGGGATACGCAAGCCGGGGATCGATCGGGTCCCCCTCTGCGTGCTATCAATCCTGCTATTGCAACCCTGGGTTCGGTCCGATCTTAGACTAATAATGAACTCCGTTTGCCTAAGCCAACCGATGAAACGAGCGGGCGGGCGGACGGGCGGGCACTACGCCGGCCAGAGAGAGGGGATGCGTAAGCCGTGGACCGATAGGGTGGTAGGTGGGTTTAGGAACATCTTCATATTTCTACGTGCCAATGGCATTTTTGTGGCTTGTATTCATACAATGCTCCCTTAAGCCTTCACGTGAAGTTTCATGGCAAGACGACTCGTTTTCTATTTTTCACGATTTTCAAAAACTTTTTGCGGTTGGGGATTTTTTAAAATTTTTTCAGAAGGAGTTTTGGCCCGAAACTTGGTAGATGCGATCCTTGTATTTTTTTTTGGCACGCATAAAAAAATTCAGCTAAAAACACGAAGTGTACAAGATTTTGTGACCATTTGAAAAAAATCTCCCCATTTCAGACACTTTAAAGGCTACTGGCAGCAAACCTGTAAAATCTGAAATGCTCTTTAAGGGGGTGTGAGTTCTCAAGGTTTGATGAGGAATAGGGGGCCAATATAAGGGCCAAGTACCAGCACCCATCGCACATCATGTGCGCACACCCCCTCAGCCTCCCCGATCGTCGGAACCCCAATGCCGTCAGTCAGGTTCTCTGGCGATGCTCCAACGATGGTGCCCCGACGAAGAAAAATTTGGCATCAGCACATGCCCGAGCCCAGCATGTGCTGTCGCAACCCTCGGTCCGATCCAATTTTAGACTGGGAATGAACTCCATATGCTTAGGCTGGGAATGAACTCCGTATGCCTAAGCCAACCCACAAAACGAGCGTGCGGGCGCTCAGCTAGCCAGAGGGGCAGGATGCGCAAGTCGGGGATCAGCCGGGTCCCCCTCTGCGTCCTGTCGATCCTGCTGCTGCAACCCATGGTCCGGTCTGATCTTAGACTGGGAATGAACACCGTATGCCTAAGCCAACCGATGAAACGAGCGGGCGGTGGGGCGAGCACTATGTCGGCCAAAGAGACGGGATGCACAAGCTGTGGATTGATAGGGTGGTAGGTGGGTTTAGGTGCATATTCATATTTCTACATGCCAATGCCATTTTTATGGCTTGTAAATTCATACAATGGCCCCTTAAGCCTTCACGTGAAGTTTCATGGCTAGACGACTCGTTTTCTATTTTTCATGATTTTTGAAACTTTTTGCGGTTCGTGATTTTTTAAAATTTTTTCGAAAGGACTTTTGGCCCCAATTTTGGTGGACGTGATCCTTGTATTTTTACTGGCAGGCACAAAAAATATCAGCTAAAAACTCAAAGTGTACAAGATTTTGTGACCATTTGAAAAAAGTGTCCCCTTTTTGGACACTTTAATGGCTACTGGCAGTAAACCTGTAAAATCTCAAATGCTCTTTAAGTGGGTGTGAGTTCTCAAGGTTTGATGAGGGATAGGGGACCAATATAAGGGCCAAGTACCAGCACCCATCGCACATCATGTGCACACACCCCCCTAGCCCCCCGATCGCCAGAACCCTAATGTCGCCGGTCAGGTTCTTCGACGATGCTCCGACGATGGTGCCCCGACGAAGAAAAATGCGGCACCAGCACATGCCCGAGCCCAGCATGTGCTACCGCAACCCTCAGTCCGATCCGATCTTAGACTATGAATGAACTCCGTATGCTTAGACTGGGAATGAACTTTGTTTGCCTAAGTCAACCCACGAAACGAGCGTGCGGGCGCTCAGCCAGCCAGAGGGGCGGGATGCACAAGCCGGGGATCGGCCGGGTCCCCCTCTGCGTCCTGTCAATCCTGCTGTCATAACCCTCGATCTGGTCTGATCTTAGACTATGAATGAACTCCGTATGCCTAAGCCAATCGACGAAATGAGCGGGCAGATGGGCGGGCGGGCACTATGCTGGCCAAAGAAAGGGGATGCACAAGCCGTGGATCGATAGGGTGGAAGGTGGGTTTAGGCCCATCTTCATATTTCTGCATGCCAATGGTATTTTTATGGCTTGTAAATTCATACAATGGTCCCTTATGCCTTCACGTGAAGTTTCATGGCAAGACGACTCGTTTTCTTTTTTTCATGATTTTTGAAACTTTTTGCAGTTTGGGATTTTTTAAAATATTTTCGGAAGGAGTTCTGGCATCAAACTTGGTAGACATGATCCTTGTATTTTTGTTAGCGTGCACAAAAAAATTCAGCTAAAAACTCGAAGTGTACAAGATTTTGTGACCATTTGAAAAGAGTGTCCCCATTTCAGACACTTTAATGGCTACTGGCAGCAAACCTGTAAAATCTAAAATGCTCTTTAAGGGGGTGTGAGTTCTCGAGCATTGATGAGGGAAAGGGGGAAAATATTAGGGCCAAGTACCAGCACCCATCGCACATCATGTGCGCACACCCCCCCCCGGCCCCCCCGATTGTCGGAACCCCAATGCCATCGGTCAAGTTCTCCAACGATGCTCTAGCGATGGTGCCCCGACGAAGAAAAATGCGGCACCAGTACATGCCCGAGCCCAGCATGTGCTGCCGCCACCCTCGGTCCGGTCCGATCTTAGACTGAGAATGAACTCCGTATGCCTAAGCCAACCGACGAAACGAGCGGGCGGGCGGACGGGCACTACGCCGCCCAGAGAGACGGGATTCGCAAGCCCTGGATCGATAGGGTTGTAGGTGGGTTTAGGCACATCTTCATATTTCTGCATGCCAATGCCATTTTAGAGGCTTGTAAATTCATGCAATGCTCCCTTAAGCCTTCACGTGAAGTTTCATGGCAAGACGACTCGTTTTCTATTTTTCACGATTTTCAAAACTTTTTCCGGTTTGGGATTTTTTAAAATTTTTTCGGAAGGTGTTTTGGCCCCAAACTTGGCAGACATGATCCTTGTATTTTTTTTGGCATGCACAAAGAAATTCAGCTAAAAACTCAAAGTGTACAAGATTTTGTGATCATTTGAAAAAAGTGTCCCCATTTCAGACACTATAATGGCTACTGGTAGCAAACCTGTAAAATCTGAAATGCTCTTTAAGGGGGTATGAGTTCTCGAGGTTTGATGAGGGATAGGGGGCCAATATAAGGGCCAAGTACCAGCACCCATCGCACATCATGTGCGCGCACCTCCCGGCCCCCCGATCATCGGAACCCCAATGCCGTCGGTCAGGTTCTCCGACGATGCTCCGGTGATGGTGCCCCGGTGAAGAAAAATGCCGTACCAGCACATGCCCGAGCCTAGCATTTGCTGTCGCAACCCTCGGTCCGGTCCGATCTTAGACTGGGATTGAACTCCGTATGCTTAGAATGGGAATGAACTCCATATGCCTAAGTCAACCCACGAAACGAATGTGCGGGTGCTCAGCCGGGCAGAGGGATGCGCAAGCCGGGGATCGATCGGGTCCCCCTCTATGTGCTGTGATCCTACTGCCATAACCCTCGGTCCAATCTGATCTTAGACTGGGAATGAACTCCGTATGCCTAAGCCAAATGACGAAATGAGCGTGCGGGCGGGCGGGCACTACGTCGGCCAGAGAGACGGGATGCGCAAGCCGTGGATCGATAGGGTGGTAGGTGGGTTTAGGCACATCTTCATATTTCTACGTGCCAATGCCATTTTTATGGCTTGTAAATTCATACAATGGTCCCTTAAGCCTTCAAGTGAAGTTTCATGGCAAGACGACTCGTTTTCTATTTTTCACGATTTTCAAAACTTTTTACGGTTCGAGATTTTTTAAAATTTTTTCGGAAGGAGTTTTAGCCCCAAATATGGTAGACATGATCCTTGTATTTTTGTTGGTGTGCACAAAACAAGTCAGCTAAAAACTCGAAGTGTACGAGATTTTGTGACCATTTGAAAAAAGTGTCCCCATTTCAGACACTTTAATTGCTACTGGCAGCAAACCTGTAAAATCTCAAATGCTCTTTAAGGGGGTGTGAGTTCTCGAGGTTTGATGAGGGATAGGGGGCCAATATAAGGGCCAAGTACCAGCACCCATCTCACATCAAGTGCGCACACCACCCGGCCCCCTCGATCGTCGGAACCCCAATGCCACCGGCAGGTTCCCCTGTGATGCTCCGGCGATGTTGCCCTGGCGAAGAAAAATGCAGCACCAGCACATGCCTGAGCCCAGCATGTGCTGCCCAACCCTCGGTCCGGTCTGATCTTAGACTAGGAATGAACTCCGTATGCTTAGACTGGGAATGAACTCCATATGCCTAAGTCAACCCAGCGGGCGCTCAGCCGGCCAGAGGGATAGGATGCACAAGCCGGGGGTCGGTCGGGTCCCCCTCTGCGTGCTGCCAATCCTGCTACCGCAACCCTCGATCTGATCCAATCTTAGACAAGGAATCAACTCCATATGCCTAAGCCAACCGACGAAACGAGAGGTGGGTGGGTGGCCGGGCACTACGCCTGTCAGAGAGACGAGATGCGCAAGCCGTGGATCGATAATGGTAGGTGGGTTCAGGCATATCTATATATTTCTACATGCCAATGCCATTTTTATGGCTTGTAAATTCATACAATGGTCCCTTAAGCCTTCACGTGAAGTTTCATGGCAAGACGACTCGTTTTTTATTTTTCATGATTTTGGAAACTTTTTACGGTTCAGGATTTTTTTTAATTTTTTCGGAAGGAGTTTTGGCTCCAACCTTGGTAGACGTGATCCTTGTATTTTTCTTGGCATGCAAAAAAAAATTCAGCTAAAAACTTGAAGTGTAGAAGATTTTGTGACCATTTAAAAAAAATGTCCTCGTTTCAGACACTTTAATGGCTACTGACAGCAAACCTATAAAATCTCAACTGCTCTTTAAGGGGGTGTGAGTTCTCGAGGTTTGATGAGGGATAGGGGGCCAATATAAGGGCCAAATATAAGGCACCCATCGCACATCAAGTGCGCACACCCCCCCGGCCCCCTGATCATCGGAACCCCAATGTCGTCGGTCAGGTTCTCCGGTGATGCTCCGACGATGGTGCCCCGGTGAAGAAAAATGCGGCACCAGTACATGCCCAAGCCCAGCATGTGCTGCCGCAACCCTCGGTTCGGTCCGATCTTAGACTGGGAATGAACTACGTATGCTTAGACTGGGAATGAACTCCGTATGCCTAAGTCAACCCACGAAACGACCGTGCGAGCGCTCAGCCGGCCAGAGGGGCAGGATGCGCAAGCCGTGGTTCGGCCGGGTCCCCCTCTACGTGCTGTCGACCCTGCTACCGCAACCCTCGGTCTGGTCTGATCTTAGACTGGGAATGAACTCCGTATGCCTAAGCCAACCAACGAAACGAGCGGGC
Organism: Durio zibethinus; assembly: GCF_047325235.1. Taxonomy (NCBI): domain Eukaryota; kingdom Viridiplantae; phylum Streptophyta; class Magnoliopsida; order Malvales; family Malvaceae; genus Durio; species Durio zibethinus. Next base: position 14,228,497 of record NC_143174.1, read on the forward strand.
GTGCGGGCGGGCGGGCACTACGCCCGCCAGAGAGATGGGATGCGCAAGCCGTGGATCGATAGGGTGGTAGGTGGGTTTCGACACATCTTCATATTTCTGTGTGCCAATGCCATTTTTATGGCTTGTAAATTCATACAATGGTCCCTTAAGCCTTCATGTCAAGTTTCATGGCAAGACGACTCGTTTTCTATTTTTCACTATTTTTGAAACTTTTTGCGGTTCGAGATTTTTTTAAATTTTTTCGGAAGGATTTTTGGCCCCAAACTTGGTAGACGTGATCCTTGTATTTTTGTTGGTATGCACAAAAAAATTCAGCTAAAAACTCGAAGTGTAGAAGATTTTGTGACCATTTGAAAAAAATGTCCCAATTTCAGACACTTTAATGGCTACTGGCAGCAAACCTGTAAAATCTCAAATGCTCTTTAATGGGGTGTGAGTTCTCGAGGTTGGATGAGGGATAGGGGGCCAATATAAGGGCCAAGTACCAGCACCCATCGCTCATCATGTGCGCACACCCCCCCGGCCCCCCGATCGCCGGAACCCCAATTTCGTCAGTCAGGTTCTCCGACGAAGAAAAATACGGCACCAGCACATGCTCGAGCCCATCATGTGTTGCCGTAACCCTCGGTCTGATCTGATCTTAGACTGGGAATGAACTCTGTATGCTTAGATTGGGATTGAACTTCGTATGCCTGAGTCAACCCACGAAACGAGCGTGTGGGCGCTCATCCAGCCAGAGGGGCGGGATACGCAAGCCGGGGATCGTCCAGGTCCCCCTCTGTGTGCTACCGATCCTACTGTCACAACCCTCGGTCTGTCCGATCTTAGACTGGGAATGAACTCCGTATGCCTAAGCCAACCGACGAAACGAGCGTGCGGGTGGCACTACGCCGGCTAAAGAGACGGGATGCGCAAGCCGTGGATCGATAGGGTGGCAGGTGGGTTTAGGCACATCTTCTTATTTCTACGTGCCAATGCCATTTTTATGGCTTGTAAATTCATACAATGGTCCCTTAAGCCTTCACGTGAAATTCCATGGCAAGCTGACTCATTCTCTATTTTTCACGATTTTTGAAACTTTTTACGGTTAGGGATTTTTTCAAATTTTTTCGAAAAGAAGTTTCGGCCCCAAACTTGGTAGACGTGATCCTTGTATTTTTGTTGGCATGCACAAAAACATTCAGCTAAAAACTCGAAGTGTACAAGCTTTTGTGACCATTTGAAAAAATGTCCCCATTTCAGACACTTTAATGGCTATTGGCAGCAAACCTGTAAAATCTCAAATGCTCTTTAAGGGGGTGTGAGTTCTCGAGGTTTGATGAGGGATATAGGGCCAATATAACGGCCAAGTACCAGCACCCATCGTACATCACGTGCGCACACCCCCTCGGCCCCCCCGATCGTCGGAACCAAAATGCTGTCGGTCAGGTTCTCCGGCGATGCTCTGACGATGGTGCCCCGGTGAAGAAATATGCGACACCAGTACATGCCCGAGCCCAGCATGAGCTACCACAACCCTCGGTCCGGTCTGATCTTAGACTGGGAATGAACTCCGTATGCCTAAGTCAACCGACAAAACGAGCGTGCGTGCACTCAGCCGGCCAGAGGGGCAGGATGCACAAGCCGGGGATCAGCCGAATCCCCCTCTGCGTGCTGCCGATCTTGCTGACACAACCCTCAGTCCGGTCTGATCTTAGACTGGGAATGAACTCTGTATGCCTAAGCCAACCGATAAAATGAGCGGAAGGGCGGGCGGGAGGGCGGGCACTATGTCGGCCAGAGAGACGGGATGCACAAGCCGTGGATCGATAGGGTGGTAGGTGGGTTAAGCCACATCTTCATATTTCTACATGCCAATGCCATTTTCATGGCTTGTAAATTCATACAATGGTCCTTTAAGCCTTCACGTGAAGTTTCATGGCAAGACGACTCGTTTTCTATTTTTCACGAATTTGAAAACTTTTTGAGGTTTAGGATTTTTTAAAATTTTTTCGAAAGGATTTTTGGCCCCAAACTTGGTAGACATGATCCTTGTATTTTTTTTGGCATGCACAAAAACTTTCAGCTAAAAACTCAAAATGTACAAGATTTTGTGACCATTTGAAAAAAGTGTCCCCATTTCAGACACTTTAATGGCTACTGGTGGCAAACCTGTAAAATCTCAAATGCTCTTTAAGGGGGTGTGAGTTCTCGAGCTTTGTTGAGGTATAGGGGGCCAATATAAGGGCCGAGTACCAGCACCCATCACACATCATGTGCGCACACCACCCCGGCCCTCTGATCATCGAAACCCCAATGTCGCCGGTCAGGTTCTTCGGTGATAGTGCCCCGGTGAAGAAAAATGCGGCACCAGCATGTGCTACCGCAACCATCGGTCTGGTCCGATTATAGACTTGGAATGAACTCCATAAGCTTAGATTGGAATGAACTCCATATGCCTAAGTCAACCCACGAAACGAAGGTGCAGGTGCTCAGCCGACCAGAGGGGTGGGATGCGCAAGCTCGGGATCGGTTGGATCCCCCTCTGCGTGCTGTCGATCCTGTTGCCGTAACTTTTGGTTCGGTCTGATCTTAGACTAGGAATGAACTCCGTATGCCTAAGCCAACTGATGAAACGAGTGAACGGGCGGGCGGGCGGGCGGGCACTACGTCGGGCAGAGAGAAGGGATGCGCAAGCCGTGGATCGGTAGGGTGGTAGGTGGGTTTAGGCACATCTTCATATTTCTACGTGCCAATGCCATTTTTATGGCTTGTAAATTCATACAATGGTCCTTTAAGCCTTCACGTGAAGTTTCATGTCATGACGACTCGTTTTCTATTTATCACGATTTTTGAAACAATTTACGGTTCGTGATTTTTTTAAATTTTTTTGGAAGGAGTTTTGGCCCCAAACTTGGTAGACGTGATCCTCGTATTTTTGTTGGCATGCACAAAACAATTCAGCTAAAAACTCGAAGTGTACAAGATTTTGTGACCATTTGAAAAAAGTGTCCCCATTTCAGACACTTTAATGGCTACTGGCAACAAACCTGTAAAATCTCAAATGCTCTTTAAAGGGGTGTGAGTTCTCGAGGTTTGATGAGGGATAGCGGGCCAATATAAGGGCCAATACCGCAACCCTCGATCTGGTCTGATCTTAGACTGGGAATGAACTCCGTATGGCTAAACTGGGAATGAATCCCGTATGCCTAAGTCAACCTACGAAACGAGCGTGCGGGCGCTCAGCCGGCCAGAGGGGTGGGATACGTGAGCTGGGGATCGACCGCGTCCCCCTCTGCATGCTGCTGATCCTACTACCGTAACCTTCGGTCCCGTCCAATCCTAGACTGGGAATGAACTCCGTAAGCCTAAGCCAACCGACGAAACGAACGGACGAGCGGGCAGGCGGGCACTATGCCGACTAGAGAGACGGGATGTGCAAGCCGTGGATTGATAGGGTGATAGGTGGGTTTAGGCACATCTTCATATTTCTGCATGCCAACACCATTTTTATGGCTTGTAAATTTATACAATGGTCCCTTAAGCCTTCACATGAAGTTTCATGGCAAGACGACTCGTTTTCTTTTTTTCACGATTTTTGAAACTTTTTACAGTTTGAGATTTTTTAAAATTTTTTAGGAAGGACTTTTGGCCCCAAACTTGGTAGGTATGATCCTTGTATTTTTGCTGGCATGCATATAAAAATTCAGCTAAAAACTTGAAGTGTACAAGATTTTGTGACCATTTGAAAAAAGTGTCCCCATTTCGGACTCTTTAATGGCTACTGGCAGCAAACCTGTAAAATCTCAAATGCACTTTAAGGGGGTGTGAGTTCTCAAGGTTTGATGAGGGATAGGGGGCCAATATAAGGGCCAAGTACCAGCACCCATTGCACATCATGTGCGCACACCCCCCCCGGCCTCCCCGATCGTCGGAACCCCAATGCCTTCGGTTAGGTTCTCCGGCGATGCTCTGGCGATGGTGCCTCGACGAAGAAAAATACGGCACCAGCACATGCCCGAGCCCAGCATGTGCTGCTGCAACCCTCGGTTCGGTCCGATCTTAGATTGGGAATTAACTCCGTACGCTTAGACTGGGAATGAACCCGTATGCCTAAGTCAACCCACGAAACGAGCATGCGGGCGCCCAGTCAGCCAGAGGGGCGAGATGCACAAGGCGGGGATGATCGGGTCCCCTTCTACGTGCTACCGATCCTGTTTCCACAACCCTCGATCTAGTCTGATGTTAGACTGTGAATGAACTCCGTATGCCTAAGCCAATCGAGGAAACAAAAGGGCGAGCGGGCCGGCAGCCACTACGTCGGCCAGAGAGATGGGATGCGCAAGCCGTGGATCGATAGGGTGGTAGGTGGGTTTAGGTACATCTTCATATTTCTACGTACCGATGCCATTTTTATGGCTTGTAAATTCATACAATGGTCCCTTAAGCCTTCATGTGATGTTTCATTGCAAGACGACTCGTTTTCTTTTTTTCATAATTTTTGAAACTTTTTACGGTACGGGATTTTTCAAAATTTTTTCGGAAAGGGTTTTGGCCCCAACTTGGTAGACGTGATCCTTGTATTTTTGTTGGCATGCACAAAAAAATTTAGCTGAAAACTCGAAGTGTACGAGATTTTGTAGCCATTTGAAAAAAATGTCCCCATTTCAGACACTTTAATGGCTACTGGCAGCAAACCTGTAAAATCTCAAATGCTCTTTAAGGGGGTGTGAGTACTCGAGGTTTGATGAGGGATAGCGGGCCAATATAAGGGCCAAGTACTAGCACCCATTGCACATCATGTGTGCACACCCCCCCCGGCCCCCTTGATCGTCGGAACCCCAATGCCGTCGGTCAGGTTCTCCGGCATTGCTCCGACGATGGTGCCCCGACGAAGAAAAATACGGCACCAGCACATGCCCGAGCCCAGCATGTGCTGCCGCAACCCTCAGTCCGATCCGATCTTAGATTGGGAATGAACTCCGTAAACTTAGATTGGGAATGAACTCCGTTTGCCTAAGTAAACCCATGACACAAGCGTGCCGGCGCTCTGCTAGCCAGAGGGGCGAGATACGCAAGCTGGGGATCGACCGGGTCCCTCTCTCCGTGCTGCCGATCCTGCTGCCATAACCCTTAGTTTGGTCCAATCTTAGATTGGGAATTAACTCCGTATGCCTAAGCCAACCGACGAAACGAGCGGGCGGGCGGGCAGAATGGCACTACGCCGGCCAGAGAGACAGGATGCGTAAGCCGTGGATCGATAGGGTGGTAGGTGGGTTTAGGCACATCTTCATATTTCTCCATGCCAATGATATTTTTATGGCTTGTAAATTCATACAATGGTCCCTTAAGCCTTCATGTGAAGTTTCATGGCAAGACGACTCGTTTTTTATTTTTCACGATTTTTGAAACTTTTTACGGTTTGAGATTTTTTAAAATTTTTTCGGAAGGAGTTTTGACCCCAAACCTGGTAGATGTGATCCCTTTATTTTTGTTGGCATGCATAAATAAATTAAGCTAAAAACTTGAAGTGTACAAGATTTTGTGACCATTTGAAAAAAGTGTCCCCATTTCAGACACTTTAATTGCTACTGGAAGCAAACCTGTAAAATCTAAAATGCTCTTTAAGGGGGTGTGAGTTCTTGAGGCTTGATGAGGGATAGGGGGCCAATATAAGGACCAAGTCCCAGCACCCATCGCACATCATGAGCGCACACCCACCCGGCCCCCCGATCGTCGGAACCCCAATGCCGTCGATCAGGTTCTCTGGCAATGGTGCCCCGACGAAGAAAAATGCGGCACCAGCACATGCCCGAGCCCAGCATGTGCTGCAGCAACCCTTGGTTCCAGTCCGATCTTAGACTGGGAATGAACTCCGTATGCTTAGGCTGGGAATGAACTCCGTATGCCTAAGTCAACCCACGAAATGAGCGTGCAGGCGTTCAGCTGGCCAGAGCGGCGGGATGCGTAAGTCGAGGATCGGCTGGGTCCCCCTCTGCGTGCTGTCAATCCTGCTATCCCAACCCTTGATCCAGTCTGATCTTAGACTAGGAATTAACTCTGTATGCCTAAGCCAACCGACGAAACGAGCGAGCAGGCGGGCGAGCGGGCACTACGTCGGCCGGAGAGACGGGACGCACAAACCGTGGATCGATAGGGTGGTAGGTGGGTTTAGGCACATCTTCATATTTCTGCATGCTAACACCATTTTTATGGCTTTTAAATTCATAGAATGGTCCTTTAAGCCTTCACGTGAAGTTTCATGGCAAGACGACTCGTTTTCTATTTTTCACGATTTTTGAAACTTTTTCCGGTTCGAGATTTTTTAAAATTTTTTAGGAAGGACTTTTGGCCCCAAACTTGGTAGGTGTGATCCTTGTATTTTTGTTGGCATGCACAAAAAAATTTAGCTAAAAACTTCAAGTGTACAAGATTTTCTGACCATTTGAAAAAAGTGTCCCCATTTCAGACACTTTAACGGCTACTGGCAGCAAACCTGTAAAATCTAAAATGCTCTTCAAAGGGGTGTGAGTTCTCGAGGTTTGATGACGGATAGGGGGCCAATATAAGGGCCAAGTACCAGCACCCATCGCACACCATGTGCGCACACCCCTCCAAGCCCCCCGATCGTCGAAACCCTAATGCCGTCGGGTAGGTTCTCCGATGATGCTCCGACGATGGTGCCCCGGCGAAGAAAAATACGGCACCAGCACATGCCCGAGCCCAGCATGTGCTGCCACAAATGTCGGTCCGATGTGGTCTTACACTGGGAATGAACTCCGTATGCCTAAGTCAACCCACGAAACGACCGTACGGGCGCTCAACCGGCCAGAGGGGTAGGATGCGTAAGCCAGGGATCGATCGGGTCCCCCTCTGTATGCTGCCGATCCTGCTGCTGCAACCCTCGGTCCGATCCAATCTTAGACTGGCAATAAACTTCGTATGCATAAGCCAACCGACGAAACGAGCGAGCAGGCGGGCGGGTGGGCACTACGTTTGCCAGAGGGACGGGATGCGCAAGCCGTGTATCGATAGGGTGGTAGGTGGGTTTAGACACATCTTCATATTTCTGCATGCCAATGCCATTTTTATGGCTTGTAAATTCATACAATGGTCCCTTAAGCCTTCACGTGAAGTTTCATGGCAAGACGACTCGTTTTCTATTTTTCATAATTTTTGAAACTTTCTACGGTTCAGGATTTTTTAAAATTTTTTCGGACGGAGTTTTGGCCCCAAACTTGGTAGATGTGATCCTTGTATTTTTTTTGGCATGCACAAAAAAATGCAGCTAAAAACTCAAAGTGTACAAGATTTTGTGACCATTTGCAAAAAGTGTCCCCATTTTAGACACTTTAATGGCTACTGGCAGCAAACCTGTAAAATCTAAAATGCTCTTTAAAGGGGTGTGAGTTCTCGAGGTTTGATGACGGATAGGGGGCCAATATAAGTGCCAAGTACCAGCACCCATCGCACACCTTGTGCGCACACCCCCTAGGCCCCCCCGATCGTCGGAACCCCAATTCCACCGGTCAGGTTCCCCGACGATGCTCCGGCGATGGTGCCCTGACGATGAAAAATACGACACCAGCACGTGCCCGAGCCCAGCATGTGCTGTCGTAACCCTCGGTCTGGTCCGATCTTAGACTGGGAATGAACCTCGTATGCTTAGACTAGGAATCAACTCCTTATGCCTAAGTCAACCCATGAAATGAGTGTGTGGGCGCTCAATCGGCCAGAGGGACGAGATGCGTAAGCCGGGGATCGGGTGGGTCCCCCTCTGCGTGTTGTCGATCCTGCTACTGCAACCCTCGGTCCGATCCGATCTTAGACTGGGAATGAACTCTGTATGCCTAAGCCAACTGACAAAATGAGCGAACGGGCAGGCGGGCGGGCACTACGCTGGCTAGAGAGACGGGATGCGCTAGCCATGGATCGATAGGGTGGTAGGTGGGTTTAGGCACATCTTCATATTTTTGTGTGCCAATGCCATTTTTATGGCTTTTAAATTCATACAATATTCCCTTAAGCCTTCACGTTAAGTTTCATGGCATGACAAATCGTTTTCTATTTTTCATGATTTTCAAAACTTTTTGCGGTTCGGGATTTTTTAAAATTTTTTCGGAAGGATTTTTGGCCCCAAACTTGGTAGACGTGATCCTTGTATTTTTGTTGGCTTGCACAAAAAAAGTCAGCTAAAAACTCGAAGTGTACAAGATTTTGTGACCATTTGAAAAAAGTGTCCCCATTTTAGACACTTTAATGGCTATTGGCAGCAAACCTGTAAAATCTCAAATGCTCTTTAAGGGGGTGTGAGATCTTGAGGTTTGATGAGGGATAGGGGGCCAATATAAGGGCCAAGTACCAGTACCCATCGCACATCATGTGCGCACACCCCCCCCGCCCCCCGATCGTCGGAACCTCAATGCCATCGGTTAGGTTCTCCGACGATGCTCCGACGTTGGTGCCCTGGCGAAGAAAAATGTGGCACCAGCACATGCCCGAGCCCAGCATGTGCTGCCGTAACCCTCGGTCTGGTTCGATCTTAGACTGGGAATGAACTCCGTATGCTTAGACTGGGAATGAACTCCGTATGCCTAAGTCAACCCATGGAATGAGCGTACGGGCGCTGAGCAGGCCAGAGGGGCGGGATGCCCAAATAGGAGATCGATCGGGTCCCCCTTTGCGTGCTACTGATCCTGCTACTACAACCCTCGGTCCGATCTGATCTTAGACTGGGGATGAACTCCAACTGATGAAATTAGCGGGCGGGCGGGTGGGCGGGCGGGCGGGCAGGCACTACGTCGCCAGAGAGACGTGATGCGCAAACTGTGGATCGATAGGGTGGTAGGTGGGTTTAGGCACATCTTCATATTTCTACATGCCAATGCCATTTTTATGGCTTGTAAATTCATACAACGGTCCCTTAAGCCTTCACAGGAAGTTTAATAGCAAGACGACTCGTTTTCTATTTTTCATGATTTTTGAAATATTTTACGGTTTGGGATTTTTTGAAATTTTTTCGAAAGGAGTTTTGCCCCAAACTTGGTAGAAGTGATCCTTGTATTTTTGTTGGCATGCACAAAAAAATTCAGCTAAAAACTCGAAGTGTACAAGATTTTGTCACCATTTGAAAAAAGTGTCCCCATTTCAAACAATTTAATGGCTATTGGCAGCAAACCTGTAAAATCTGAAATGCCCATTAGGAGGGAGTGAGTTCTCAAGGTTTGATGAGGCATAGGGGGCCAATATAAGGGCCAAGTACCAGCACCCATCGCACATCAAGTGTGCACAACCCTCCGGCCCCCCCGATCGTCAGAACCCTAATGCCGTCGGTCAGGTTTTCCGACGATGCTCCGATGATGGTGCCCCGGCGAAGAAAAATGTGGCACCAGCACGTGACCGAGCCCAACATGTGCTACCGTAACCCTCAGTCTGATTCGATCTTAGACTGGGAATGAACTCCGTATGCCTAAGTCAACCCATGAAACGAGTGTGCGGGCACTCAGCCGGCCAGAGGGGCGGGATGCGCAAGCTGGGGATCGGTCGGGTCCCCCTCTGCGTGCTGCCAATCTTGCTGCTGCAACCCTCGGTCTAATCCGATCTTAGACTGGGAATAAACTCCGTATGCCTAAGCCAACCGACGAAACGAGCGGGCGGGCGGGCAGGCGAGCGCTACGCCGGCCAGAGAGACGGGATGCTTAAGCCGTAGATCGATAGGGTGGTAGGTGGGTTTAGGCACATCTTCATATTTCTGCATTCCAGTGCCATTTTTATGGCTTGTAAATTCATACAATGGTCCCTTAAGCCTTCACGTGAAGTTTCATGGCAAGACGACTCGTTTTCTATTTTTCATGATTTTTCAAACTTTTTCAGTTCGGGATTTTTTTAAATTTTTTTGAAAGGACTTTTGGCCCCAAACTTGGTAGGTGTGATCCTTGTATTTTTGTTGGCATCCACAAAAAAATTCAGCTAAAAACTTCAAGTGTACAAGATTTTTGACCATTTGAAAAAAGTGTCCCCATTTCAGACACTTTAATGGCTACTGGCAGCAAACCTGTAAAATCTAAAATGCTCTTCAAGGGGGTGTGAGTTCTCGAGGTTTGATGAGGGATAGGGGCCCAATATAAGGGCCAAGTACCAGCACCCATCGCACATCATGTGCGCACACCCCCCCGGCCCCCCCAATCGTCGGAACCCCAATGCCACCGGTCAAGTTCTCCGGCGATGCTCCGACGATGGTGCCCCGATGAAGAAAAATGCGGCACCGACACATGCCGAAGCCCAGCATATGCTGTCGTAACCCTCGGTCTGGTCCTATCTTAGACTAGGAATGAACTACGTATGCTTAGACTGGGAGTGAACTCCGTATGCCTAAGTCAACCCATGAAACGAGCGTGCGGGCGCTCAGCCGGCCAGAGGGGCGGGATGCGCAAGCCGAGGATCGATCGTGTCCCCCTCCGCATGCTGCCGATCCTGCTGCCACAACCCTCGGTCCAGTCCAATCTTAGACTGGGAATGAACTCCGTATGCCTAAGCCAACTGACGAAACAAGCAGTCGGGCACAACGCCGGCCAAAGAGGCAGGATGCGCAAGCCGTGGATCGATAGGGTTGTAGGTGGGTTTAGGCACATTTTTATATTTCTGCATGCCATTGCCATTTTTATTCCTTTTAACTTCATACAATGGTCCCTTAAGCCTTCACGTGAAGTTTCATCGCAAGACGACTCGTTTTATATTTTTCACAAATTTTGAAACTTTTTACGGTTCTGAATTTTTTAAAATTTTTCGGAAAGAGTTTTGGCCCCAAACTTCGTAGACGTGATCCTTGTGATTTTTTTGGCATGCACAAAACAATTTAGTTAAAAACTCAAAGTGTACAAGATTTTGTGACCATTTGAAAAAAGTGTCCCCATTTCAGACACTTTAATGGCTACTGGCAGCAAACCTGTAAAATCTCAAATGCTCTTTAAGGGGGTTTGAGTTCTTGAGGTTTGATGAGGGATAGGGGAACAATATAAGGGCAAGTACCAGCACCCATCACACATTCTTTGCGCACACCCCCCGGCCCTCCTGATCGTCGGAACCCCAATGCCGCCGGTCAGGTTCTCCGACGATGCTTCAACGAAGAAAAATACGACACCAGCACATGCCCGAGCCCAGCATGTGCTGCTGTAACCCTCGATCCGAACCGATCTTAGACTGGGAATGAACTCCGTATGCTTAGACTGGGAATGAACTCTGTATGCCTAAGTGAACCCACGAAACGAGCGTACGGGCGCTCATCCGGCCAGAGGGGCAGGACGCGCATGCCGGGGATTGGTCGTGTCCCCCTCCGCATGCTGTTGATCTTAGACTGGGAATGAATTTCGTATGCCTAAGCCAACCGACGAAACGAGCAGGCGGGCGCTATGCCGGCCAGAGAGACGAGATGCGCAAGCCGTGGATAAATAGGGTGGTAGGTGGGTTTAGGCACATCTTCATATTTCTGCATGCCAATGCCATTTTTATGGCTTGTAAATTCATACAATGGTACCTTAAGCCTTCACGTGAAGTTTCATGGCAAGACAACTCGTTTTATATTTTTCACAAATTTTGAAACTTTTTACGGTTCTGGATTTTTTAAACTTTTTTCAGAAAGATTTTTGGCCCCAAACTAGGTAGACGTGATCATTGTATTTTTTTTGGCATGCACAAAAAAATTCAGCTAAAAACTCAGAGTGTACAAGATTTTGTGACCATTTGAAAAAAGTGTCCCCATTTTAGACGCTTTAATGGCTACTGGCAGGAAACCTGTAAAATCTGAAATGCTTTTTAAGGGGGTTTGAGTTCTTGAGGTTTGATGAGGGATAGAGGGCCAATATAAGGGCAAGTACCAGCACCCATCGCACATCATGTGCGCACACCCCCCGGCCCCTCCGATCGTCGGAACCCTAATGCCGCTGGTAAGGTTCTCCGACGATGCTCCGACGAAGAAAAATGCTGCACCAGCATGTGCTGTCGCAACCCTCGATCCGGTCTGATCTTAGACTGGGAATGAACTCCGTATGCTTAGACTTAGAATGAACTCCGTATGCCTAAGTCAACCCACGGAACAAGCGTGCGGGCGCTCAGCCGGCCAGAGGGGCGGGATGTGTAAGCCGGGGATTGGTCGGGTCCCCCTATCTGTGCTACTGATCCTATTGTGGTAACCCTCAGTCCGGTCCAATCTTAGACTGGCAATGAACTCCGTCTGCCTAAGCCAACCGACGAAACGAGCGGGCGGGCGGGCACTACGTCGGCCAGAGAGACGAGATGCGTAAGCCGTGGATCGATAGGGTGGTAGGTGGGTTTAGGCACATCTTCATATTTCTATGTGCCAATGCCATTTTTATGGCTTGTAAATTCATACAATGGTCCCTTAAGCCTTCACGTGATGTTTCATGGCAAGACGACTCGTTTTCTATTTTTCACGATTTTTAAAACTTTTTGAGGTTTCGGATTTTTAAAAATTTTTTCGTATGGAGTTTTGGCCCCAAACTTGGTAGACGTGATCCTTGTATTTTTGTTGGCATGCACAAAACAATTCAGCTAAAAACTCGAAGTGTACAAGATTTTGTGACCATTTGAAAAAAGTGTCCCCATTTCAGACACTTTAATGGCTACTGATAGCAAACCTATAAAATCTCAAATGCTCTTTAAGGGGGTGTGAGTTCTCGAGGTTTGATGAGGGATAGGGGGCCAATATAAGGGCCAAGTACCGGCACGCATTGCACATCATGTGCCACACCCCCCCAGCCCCCCCGATCGGCGGAACCCCAATGCCATCGGTCAGGTTCTCCTACGATGCTCCGACGATGGTGCCCCGACGAAGAAAAATATGGCACCAGCAAATGACTGAGCCCAGCATCTGCTGTAGCAACCCTCGGTCCAGTCTGATCTTAGATTGGGAATGAACTCCGTATGCTTAGACTGGGAATGAACTCTGTATGGCTAAGTCAACCCACGAAATGAGCGAGCAGGCGCTCAGCCGGCCAGAGGGGCAGGATGCGTAACCCCTGGTCCCCCTCTACGTGCTGTCGATCCTGCTACTGCAACCTCGATTTGGTTTGATCTTAGACTCAGAATGAACTCCGTATGCCTAAGCCAACTGACGAAACAAGCGGGCGGGCACTATGCCGGCCAAAGAGATGGGATGCGCAAGCCGTGGATCGATAGTGTGGTAGGTGTGTTTAGGCACATCTTCATATTTCTGCGTGCCAATGCCATTTTTATGGCTTGTAAATTCATACAATGGTCCCTTAAGCCTTCACCTGAAGTTTAATGGCAAGATGACTCGTTTTCTATTTTTCACGATTTTTGAAACTTTTTACGGTTCAAGATTTTTTAAAATTTTTTGGAAGGAGTTTTAGCCCCAAACTTGGTAGACATGATCCTTGTATTTTTTTTGGCATGCATAAAAAAATTCAGCTAAAAACTTGAAGTGTACAAGATTTTGTGACCATTTGAAAAAAGTGTCCCCATTTCAGACACATTAATGGCTACTGGCAGCAAACCTGTAAAATCTCAAATGCTCTTTAAAGGAGTGTGAGCTCTTGAGGTTTGATGAGGGATAACGGGCCAATATAAGGGCCAAGTACCTGGACCCATCGCACATCATGTGCGCACACCCCCCCGGCCCCCCATCGTCGGAACCCCAATGCCGCCGGTCAGGTTCTCTGACGATGCTTCGACGATCCTGCTTGCTCCGTCAGTCGGGTCCCCCTTTTTGTGCTACCGATCTTGCTTTCGTAACCCTTGGTCCAGTCTGATCTTAGACTGGGAATGAACTCTGTATGCCTAAGCTAATCGACGAAACGAGCGGGTGGGCGGGCGGGCACTACTCCGGCTAGAGAGACAGGATGCGCAAGCCGTGGATAGATAGGGTGGTATGTTGGTTTAGGCACATCTTCATATTTCTGCATGCCAATGCCATTTTTATGGCTTGTAAATTCATACAATGGTCCCTTAAGCCTTCACGTAAAGTTTCATGGCAAGATGACTCGTTTTCTATTTTTCACGATTTTTAAAAATTTTTGTTGTTCGAGATTTTTTAAAATTTTTTTGGAAGTAGTTTTGGCCCCAAACTTGTTAGACGTGATGCTTGTATTTTTTTTGGCATGCACAAAAAAATTCAGCTAAAACCTCGAAGTGTTGAAGATTTTGTGACCATTTGAAAAAAGTGTCCCAATTTCAGACACTTTAATGGCTACTGGCAGCAAACCTGTAAAATCTCAAATGCTTTTTAAAGGGGTGTGAGTTCTCGAGGTTTGATGAGGGATAGGGGGCCAATATAAGGGCCACGTACCAGCACCCATCGCATATCATGTGCGTACACCCCCCCGGCCCTCTATCGTCGGAACCAAAATGCGTCGGTTAGGTTCTCCGACGATGGTGCCCCGACGAAGAAAAATGCGGCACCAGCACATGCTCGAGCCCAGCATGTGCTGGCGTAACCCTCGGTCTGGTCTGATCTTAGACTGGGAATGAACTCTGTATGCCTAAGTCAACATAGGAAACGAGCGTGCGGCCACTCAGCTGGCCAAAGGGGCGGGATGCGCAAGCCGGGGATCAACCGGGTCCCTCTCTGCGTGCTACCGATCCTACTGCCATAACCCTCGATCCGGTCCAATCTTAGATTGGGAATGAACTCCGTATGCCTAAGCCAACTAACGAAAAGAGCGGGCGGGCGGGCATTACGTCGGCCAGAGAGGCGGGATGCGTAAGCCGTGGATCGATAAGGTGGTAGGTGGGTTTAGGGACATCTTTATATTTCTGCGTGCCAATGCCATTTTTATGGCTTGTAAATTCATACAATGGTCCCTTAAGCCTTCACCTGAAGTTTAATGGCAAGATGACTCGTTTTCTATTTTTCACGATTTTTGAAACTTTTTACGGTTCAAGATTTTTTAAAATTTTTTGGAAGGAGTTTTAGCCCCAAACTTGGTAGACATGATCCTTGTATTTTTGTTGGCATGCACAAAAAAATTCAGCTAAAAACTTGAAGTGTACAAGATTTTGTGAGCATTTGAAAAAAGTGTCCCCATTTCAGACACATTAATGGCTACTGGCAGCAAACCTGTAAAATCTCAAATGCTCTTTAAAGGAGTGTGAGTTCTTGAGGTTTGATGAGGGATAACGGGCCAATATAAGGGCCAAGTACCCGGACCCATCGCACATCATGTGCGCACACCCCCCCGGCCCCCCATCGCCGGAACCCCAATGCCGCCGGTCAGGTTCTTCGACGATGCTTTGACGATCCTGCTTACTCCGTCGGTCGGGTCCCCCTTTTCGTGCTGCCGATCCTGCTTTTGTAACCCTCGATCCGGTCTGATCTTAGACTGGGAATGAACTCCGTATGCCTAAGCCAACCGACGAAACGAGCGGGTGGGCGGGCGAGCACTACTCCGGCTAGAGAGACAGGATGCGCAAGCCGTGGATAGATAGGGTGGTATGTTGGTTTAGGCACATCTTCATATTTCTGCATGCCAATGCCATTTTTATGGCTTGTAAATTCGTACAATGGTCCCTTAAGCCTTCACGTGAAGTTTCATGGCAAGACGACTCGTTTTCTATTTTTCACGATTTTTAAAACTTTTTGTTGTTCGGGATTTTTTAAAATTTTTTTGGAAGTAGTTTTGGCCCCAAACTTGTTAGACGTGATGCTTGTATTTTTGTTGGCATGCACAAAAAATTCAGCTAAAAACTCGAAGTGTTGAAGATTTTGTGACCATTTGAAAAAAGTGTCCCAATTTCAGACACTTTAATGGCTACTGGCAGCAAACCTGTAAAATCTCAAATGCTTTTTAAAGGGGTGTGAGTTCTCGAGGTTTGATGAGGGATAGGGGGCCAATATAAGGGCCACGTACCAACAACCATCGCATATCATGTGTGTACACCCCCCCGACCCCCCTATCGTCGGAACCAAAATGCCGTCGGTTAGGTTCTCCGACGATGGTGCCTCGACGAAGAAAAATGCTGCACCAGCACATACTCGAGCCCAGCATGTGCTGGCGTAACCCTCGGTCCGGTCTGATCTTAGACTGGGAATGAACTCTGTATGCCTAAGTCAACACAGGAAACGAACGTGCGGCCACTCAGCCGGCCAAAGGGGCGGGATACGCAAGCCGGGGATCAACCGGGTCCCTCTCTGCGTGCTGCCGATCCTACTACCTTAACCCTCGATCCGGTCCGATCTTAGACTGGGAATGAACTCCATATGCCTAAGCCAACTGACGAAAAGAGCGGGCGGGCGGGCATTACGCCGGCCAGAGAGGCGGGATGCGTAAGCCGTGGATCGATAAGGTGGTAGGTGGGTTTAGGGACATCTTTATATTTCTACGTGCCAATGCCATTTTTATGGCTTGTAAATTCATACAATGGTCCCTTAAGCCTTCACCTGAAGTTTAATGGCAAGATGACTCGTTTTCTATTTTTCATGATTTTTGAAACTTTTTACGGTTCAAGATTTTTTAAAATTTTTTGGAAGGAGTTTTAGCCCCAAACTTGGTAGACATGATCCTTGTATTTTTGTTGGCATGCACAAAAAAATTCAGCTAAAAACTTGAAGTGTACAAGATTTTGTGAGCATTTGAAAAAAGTGTCCCCATTTCAGACACTTTAATGGCTATTGGCAGCAAACCTGTAAAATCTCAAATGGTCGTTAAGGGGGTGTGAGTTCTCGAGGTTTGATGGAGGATAGTGGGCCAATATAAGGGCCAAGTACCAGCACCCATCGCACATCATGTGCGCACACCCCCTAGCCCCCCTATCATCGAAACCCAAACGCCGTCGGTCAGGTTCTCCGGCGATGCTCCAAAAATGGTGCCCGACGAAGAAAAATGAGGCACCAGCACATGCCCAAGCGCAGCATGTGCTACCGTAACCCTTGGTCCGGTCCGATCTTAGACTGGGAATGAAGTCCGTACGCTTAGACTGGGAATTAACTTCGTATGCCTAAGTCAACCCACGAAATGAACGTGCGGGCGCTCAGCCGGCCAGAGAGGCAGGTCGCGCAAGCCAGGGACCGGTCGGGTCGCCCTCTACGTGCTGTCGATTCTGCTGTCGCAACCCTCGATCCAGTCTGATCTTAGATTGGGAATGAACTCGTATGCCTAAGCCAACTGATGAAACAGGCGAGCGGGCAAGGGGGAGGGCATTATGTGGGCCAAAGAGACAGGATGCGCAAGCCGTGGATCGATAGGGTGGTAGGTGGGTTTAGGCACATCTTCATATTTCTGCATGCCAATGCCATTTTTATGGCTTGTAAATTCATACAATGGTCCCTTAAGCATTCACGTGAAGTTTCATGGCAAGACGGCCCGTTTTCTATTTTTCACGATTTTCGAAACTTTTTACGGTTCGAGATTTTTCAAAATTTTTTTGGAAGGAGTTTAGGCCCCAAACTTGGTAGACGTGATCCTTGTATTTTTGTTGGCATGCACAAAACAATTCAGCTGAAAACTCGAAGTGTACAAGATTTTGTGACCATTTGAAAAAAGTGTCCCCATTTCAGACACATTAGTGGCTACTGGCAGCAAACCTGTAAAATCTCAAATGCTCTTTAAGGGGGGGTGAGTTCTCGAGGTTTGATGAGGGATAGGGGGCCAATATAAGGGCCAAGTACCAGCATCCATCGAACATCATGTGCACACGCCACCCCCGGCCCTCCCGATCGCCGGAACCCCGATGCCGTCGGTTAAGTTCTCCGGCGATGCTCCGACGATGGTGCCTCGACGAAGAAAAATGCGGCACCAGCACATGCCCGAGCCCAGCATGTCCTATCGCAACCCTCGGTCCGGTCCGATCTTAGACTGGGAATGAACTCCGTATGCCTATGTCAACCCACGAAACGAGCGGGATGCAAAAGCCGGGGATCGACCGGTCTGCCTCTACGTGCTACCGATCTTTCTGCCGTAACCCTCGCTCTGATCTGATCTTAGACTGGGAATGAACTCCGTATGCCTAAGCCAACCGACGAAATGAACAGGCGGGCGGACGGGCACTACGCTGGCCAGAGAGACGAGATACGCAAGCCGTGGATCGATAGGGTGGTAGGTGGGTTCAGGGACATCTTCATATTTTTGTGCGCCAATGCCATTTTTATGGCTTGTAAGTTTATACAATGGTCCCTTAAGCCTTCATGTGAAGTTTAATGGCAAGATGACCCGTTTTTTATTTTTCACGATTTTTAAAACTTTTTGCGGTTCGGGATTTTTTAAAATTTTTTGGAAGGAGTTATGGCCCAAAACTTGGTAGATGTGATCCTCGTATTTTTTCTAGCATGCATAAAAAAATTCAGCTAAAAACTTGAAGTGTACAAGATTTTGTGACCATTTGAAAAAAGTATCCCCATTACGGACACTTTAATGGCTATTGACAGCAAACCTGTAAAATCTCAAATGCTCTTTAAGGGGGTGTGAGTTCTCGAATTTTGATGAGGGATAGGGGTCCAATATAAGGGCCAAGTACTAGCACCCATCGCACATCATGTGCGCACACCCCCCCGAAACCCCCGATCGTCGGAACCCTAATGCCGCTAGTCAGACGCTCCGGCGATGCTCCGGTGTGGTGCCTCGGTGAAGAAAAATGCGGCACCAGCACATGCCCAAGTCTAGCATGTGCTGCCACATCCCTCGATCCCGTCCGATCTTAGACTGGGAATGAACTCCATATGCTTAGACTGGGAATGAACTCCGTATGCCTAAGTCAACCCACGAAACAAGCGTGCGGGCGCTCAGTCGGCCAGAGGGGTGGGATACGAAAGCCGGGCATCGATCGAGTGCCCCTCTGCATGCTGCCGATCCAGCTACCGCAACCCTTAGTCCGGTCTGATCTTAGACTGGGAATGAACTCTGTATGCCTAAGCCAACCGACGAAACGAATGGGCGGGCACTATGCCGGCCAGAGAGACGAGATGCGCAAGCCGTGGATCAATAGAGTGGTAGGTGGGTTTAGGCACATCTTCATATTTCTGCGTCCCTTAATCCTTCACATGAAGTTTCATGGCAAGATGACTCGTTTTCTATTTTTCACGATTTTTGAAACTTTTTACGGTTCGAGATTTTATAAAATTTTTTTGGAAGGATTTTTGGCCCCAAACTTGGTAGACGTGATCTTTGTATTTTTGTTGGCATGCACACAAAAATTCAGTTAAAAACTTAAAGTGTACAAGATTTTGTGACCATTTGAAAAAAGTGTCCCCATTTCAGACACTTTAATGGCTACTGGCAGCAAACCTGTAAAATCTCAAATGCTCTTTAAGGGGGTATGAGTTCTCATGGTTTGATAAGGGATAGGGGGCCAATATAAGGGCCAAGTACCAGCACCCATTGCACATCATGTGCGCACACCCCCAGCCCCCCCGATCGTCGGAACCCCAATGCCGCTGGTTAGGTTCTCCGGCGATGCTCCAGTGATGGTGCCCCGGCGAAGAAAAATGCGACACCAGCACATGCCCAAGCCCAGCATGTGCTGTCACAATCCTCAGTCTGGTCTGATCTTAGACTGGGAATGAACTCTGTATGCTTAGACTGGGAATGAACTCCGTATGCCTAAGTCAACCCACGAAACGAGCGTGCGAGCGCTCAATCGGCCAGAGTGGCGGGATGTCCAAGCTGGGGATCGGTCGGGTCCCCCTCTACGTGCTGCTGATCCTGCTACCGCAACCCTCAGCTCGATCTGATATTAGACTGAGAATGAGCTCCGTATGCCTAAGCCAATCGACGAAATGAGCGGACGGGCGGGCAGGCCGTGGATTGATAGGGTGGCAGGTGGGTTTAGGCATATCATCATATTTCTATGTGCCACGACCATTTTTATGGCTTTTAAATTCATACAATGGTCCCTTAAGCCTTCACGTGAAGTTTCATGGCAAGACGACTCGTTTTCTATTTTTCACGATTTTTGAAACTTTTTGAGGTTCAGGATTTTTTAAAATTTTTTCGGAAGGAGTTTTGGCCCCAAACTTGGTAGACGTGATCCTTGTAGTTTTGTTGGCATGGACAAAAAAATTCAGCTAAAAACTCGAAGTGTACAAGATTTTGTGACTATTTGAATAAAGTGTCCCCATTTCAGACACTTTAATGGCTACTGGCAGCAAACCTGTAAAATCTCAAATGCTCTTTAAGGAGGTGTGAGTTCTCGAGGTTTGATGAGGGATAGGAGGCCAAAATAAGGGCCAAGTACCAGCACCCATCGCACATCATGTGCGCACACCCCCCGACCCCCCCGATCGCAAGAACCACAATGTCACCGGTCAGGTTCTCCGGTGATGCTTCGACGATGGTGCCCTGATGAAGAAAAATGCAGCACCAGCACATGCCCGAGCCCAGCATGTGCTGTCGTAACCCTCAGTCCTATCCGATCTTAGACTGGGAATGAACTCCATATGCTTAGACTGGGAATGAACTTCGTATGGCTAAGTCAACCCACGAAACGAACGTGCAGGCGCTCAGCCGGCCAGAGGGGTAGGATGCGCAAGCCGGGGATCGGTCGGGTCCCCCTCTGCTTGCTTCCGATCCTGCTACCGTAACCCTTGGCTCGGTCCGATCTTAGACTGGGAATGAGTTTCGTATGCCTAAGCCAACCTACAAAATGAGTGGGCGGGCGGGCGGGCACTACGTCGGCTAGAGAGACAGGATGTGCAAGTCGTGGATCGATAGGGTGGTAGGTGGGTTTAGGCACATCTTCATATTTCTGTATGCCAAAGCCATTTTTATGGCTTGTAAATTCATACAATGGTCCTTTAAGCCTTCACGTGAAGTTTCATTGCAAGATGACTCGTTTTTTATTTTTCACAATTTTGTGAAACTTTTTACGGTTTGGGATTTTTTAAAATTGTTTTGAAACAAGTTTTAGCCCCAAACTTGGTAGATATGATGCTTGTATTTTTGTTGGCGTGCTAAAAAAAATTCAGCTAAAAACTTGAAGTGTACAAGATTTTGTGACTATTTGAAAAAAGTGTCCCCATTTCAAACACTTTCAGACACTTTAACTTCGTATGCCTAAGTCAACCCACGAAATGAGCGTGCGGGTGCTCAACCGACCAGAGGGGTGGGATACGGAAGTCGGGGATCAGTAGGGTCCCCCACTATGTGCTGTCTATCCTGCTACCGCAACCCTTGGTCCGGTCTAACCTTAGACTGGGAATGAACTCCGTATGCCTAAAGCAACCGACGAAATGAGCGAGAGGACGGGCGGGTGGGCACTATGTCGGTCAGAGAGACGGGATGCACAAGTCGTGGATCGATAGGGTGCTAGGTGGGTTTAGGCACATCTTCATATTTCTGCGTGCCAATGCCATTTTTATGGCTTGTAAATTCATACAATGGTCCCTTAAACCTTTACGTGAAGTTTCATGGCAAGACGACTCGTTTTCTATTTTTCACGATTTTCAAAACTTTTTACGGTTCAGGATATTTTAAAATTTTTTCAGAAGGAGTTTTGGCCCTAAACTTCGTAGACGTGATCCTTGTATTTTTGTTGGCATGCACAAAAAAATTCAGCTAAAAAACTTGTATTTTTGTTGGCATGAATAAAGTGTCCTCATTTCAGACACTTTAATGGCTACTGGCAGCAAACATGTAAAATCTCAAATGCTCTTTAAGGGGGTGTGAGTTCTCGAGGTTTGATGAGGGATAGGGAGCCAATATAAGGGCCAAGTAACAGCACCCATCGCACATCATGTGCGCACACCCCCCTCGGCCCCCACGATCGCTGGAACCCCAATGCCGCCGGTCAGGTTCTCCGGAGATGCTCCGACGATGGTGCCCCAACGAAGAAAAATGCGGCACCAGCACATGCCCAAGCCCAGCATGTGCTGCCGCAACCCTCGGTCTGATCCGATCTTAGACTGAAAATGAACTCCATATGCTTAGACTGGGAATGAACTCCGTATGCCCAAGTCAACCCACGAAACGAGCATGCGGGCGCTCAGCCGGCCAGAGGGGCGGGATGCACAAGCCGAGGATCGCCTGGGTCCCCCTCTGTGTGTTGCCGATCCTACTGCCGCAACCCTCGGTTCGGTCCGATCTTAGATTGGGAATGAACTCCGTATGCCTAAGCCAACCGACGAAATGAGCGGGCGGGCGGGCACTACGCCAGCCAGAGAGACGGGATGCGCGAGCCGTGGATTGATAGGGTGGTAGGTGGGTTTAGGCACATCTTCATATTTCTGCATGCCAATGCCATTTTTATGGCATGTAAATCCATACAATGGTCCCATAAGCCTTCACGTGAAGTGTCATGGCAAGACGACTCGTTTTCTATTTTTCACGATTTTTGAAACTTTTTGCTGTTTGGGATTTTTTAAAATTTTTTCAGAAGGAGTTGTGGCCCCAAACTTGGTAGACATGATCGTTGTGTTTTTGTTGGTATGAACAAAAAAATTCAGGTAAAAACTCGAAGTGTACAAGTTTTTGTGAACATTTGAAAAAAGTGTCCCCATTTCAGACACTTTAATGGCTACTGGTAGCAAACCTTTAAAATCTCAAATGCTTTTTAAGGGGGTGTGAGTTCTCGAGGTTTGACGAGGGATAGCGGGCCAATATAAGGGCCAAGTACCAGCACCCATCTCGCATCAAGTGCGCACACCCCCCCCGGGGCCCCCGATCGTCAGAACCCTAATGCCGTCGGTCAGGTTCTCCGGTGATGCTCTGGTGATGGTGCCTCGGCGAAGAAAAAAGTGACACCAGCACATGCCCGAGCCTAGCATGTGCTACCGTAACCCTCGGTCTAGTCCGAACTTAGACTGGGAATGAACTTCATATGCTTAGACTGGGAACGAACTCCGTATGCCTAAGTCAACCCACGAAACGAGTGTGCGGGCGCTCAGCCGGCCAGAGCGGTGGGATGCGCAAGCTGGGGATCGGCCGGGTCCCCCTCTGCTTGCTGCCGATCCTGCTGCCACAACCCTCGATCCGGTCCAATGTTAGACTGGGAATGAACTCTGTATGCCTAAGCCAACCGACGAAACGAGCGGGCGGGCGGGCACTACGCCGGCCAGAGAGACGGGATACGCAAGCCATGGATCGATAGGGTGGTAGGTGGGTTTAGGCACATCTTCATATTTTTGCATGCCAATGCCATTTTTATGGCTTGTAAATTCATACAATGGTCCCTTAAGCATTCACGTGAAGTTTCATGGCAACACGACTCATTTTTTATTTTTCACGATTTTTAAAACTTTTTACGGTTTGGGACTTTTTAAAATTTTTTCGAAAGGAGTTCTGGCCCCAAACTTGGTAGACGTGATCCTTGTATTTTTGATGGCATGCACAAAAAAATTCAGCTAAAAAATCGAAGTGTACAAGATTTTGTGACCATTTGAAAAAAGCGTCCCCATTTCGAACACTTTAATGGCTACTGGCAGCAAACCTGTAAAATCTCAAATGCTCTTTAAAGGGGTGTGAGTTCTCAAGGTTTGATGAGGGATAGGGGGCCAATATAAGGGCCAAGTACCAGCACCCATCTCACATCATGTGCGCACACCCCCCCGACCCCCCCGATCCCCGAAACCCCAATGCCACCGGTTAGGTTCTCCAGCGATGCTCCGACGATGGTGCCCCGACGAAGAAAAATACGGCACTAGCACATGCCCGAGCCCAGCATGTGCTGTCGCAACCCTCGGTCCATTCCGATCTTAGACTGGGAATGAACTCCGTATGCTTAGATCAGGAATGAACTCCGTATGCCTAAATCAACCCACGAAATGAGCATGCGGGCACTCAGTTGGCCAGAGGGGCGGGATGCACAAGTTGGGGATCAGCCGGGTCCTCCTCTACGTGCTGCCGATCGTTCTGCCACAACCCTTGGTTCAGTCTGATCTTAGACTGGGAATGAACTCCGTATGCCTAAGCCTACCGATGAAACGAGCGGGCGGGCGGGTGGGCACTACGACGGCCAGAGAGGTGGGATGCGGAAGGCGTGGATCGATAGGGTGGTAGGTGGGCTTAGGTGCATCTTCATATTTCTATGTGCCAATGCCATTTTTATGGCTTGTAAATTCATACAATGGTGCCTTAAGCCTTCACGTGAAGTTTCATGGCAAGACGACTCGTTTTCTATTTTTTACG
Source organism: Durio zibethinus (assembly GCF_047325235.1). Taxonomy (NCBI): domain Eukaryota; kingdom Viridiplantae; phylum Streptophyta; class Magnoliopsida; order Malvales; family Malvaceae; genus Durio; species Durio zibethinus. The sequence goes on from NC_143174.1 coordinate 14,252,565, forward strand.
ATTTTCAAAACTTTTTACGGTTCGGGATTTTTTTTAAATTTTTTGGAAGGTGTTTTGGCCCCAAATTTGGTAGATGTGATCCTTGTATTTTTGTTGGCTTGCACGAAAAAATTCAGCTAAAACTAGAAGTGTACAAGATTTTGTGACCATTTTAAAAATTGTCCCTATTTCAGACACTTTAATGGCTACTAGCAGCAAACCTGTAAAATCTCAAATGCTCTTTAAGGGGGTGTAAGTTCTCGAGCTTTGATGAGGGATATGGGGCCAATATAAGGGCCAAGTACCAGCACCCATCGCACATCATGTGCGCACACCCCCCTCGGCCCCACCGATCGTCGGAACCCCAATGTCGCCGTTCAGGTTCTCCGATGCTGCTCCGACGATGGTGCTCCGGTGATGGTGCCCCGGTGAAGAAAAATGTGACCCCAGCACATGCTCGAGCCCAACGTGTGCTATCGTAACCCTCGGTCCAGTCCGATCTTAGGCTGGGAATGAACTCCGTATGCTTAGACTGGAAATGAACTCCGTATGCCTATGTCAACCCACGAAACGAGCGAGCAGGTGCTCAGCCGGCCAGAGGGGCGGGATACACAAGTCGAAGATCGGTCGGGTCCCCCTCTGTGTGCTATCGATCCTACTACCGTAACCCTCAATCTGGTCTGATCTTAGACTGGGAATGAACTCCGTATGCCTAAGCCAACCGACGAAATGAATGGGCGGGCGGGCACTACGCCGACCAGAGAGACGGGATGCGCATGCTGTGGATCGATGGGGTGGTAGGTGGGTTTAGGCACATCTTCATATTTCTATGTGCCAATGCCATTTTTATGGCTTGTAAATACATACAATGGTCCCTTAAGTCTTGACGTGAAGTTCATGGCAAGACGACTCGTTTTCTCTTTTTCATGATTTTTGAAACTTTTTGCAATTTGGGATTTTTTAAAATTTTTTCAGATGGGGTTTTGGACCCAAACTTGCTAGACGTGATCCTTGTACTTTTGTTGGCATGCACAAAAAAATTCAGCTCAAAACTCGAAGTGTACAAGATTTTGTGATCATTTGAAAAAAGTGTCCCCATTTCAGACACTTTAATGGCTATTGGTAGCAAACCTGTAAAATCTCAAATGCTCTTTAAGGGGGTGTGAGTTCTCAAAATTCGATGAGGGATAAGGGGCCAATATAAGAGCCAATTACCAGTACCCATCGCACATCATGTGCGCACACCCCCCGGCCCCCCAATCATCGAAACCCCAATGCTGTCGGTCAGGTTCTCCGACGATGGTGCCCCAACGAAGAAAAATGCGGCACCAGCACATGCCCGAGCCCAGCATGTGCTACTGTAACCCTCGGTCCGGTCTGATCTTAGACTGGGAATGAACTCCGTATGCTTAGACTAGGAATGAACTCCGTATGCCTAATTCAACCCACGAAACGAGTGTGCGGGCGCACAGACGGCCAGAGGGGCAGGATGCGCAAGGCCGGGATCTTGCTGTGTGCTACCGATCCTGCTGCCACAACCTTCAGTCTGGTTCAATTTTAGACTGGGAATGAACTCCGTATGCCTAAGCCAACTGATGAAACGAGCGGACGGGCGGGCGGGTGGGCACTATGCCAGCCAGAGAGATGGGATGCGCAGGTCGTGAAACGATAGGGTGGTAGGTGCGTTTAGGCACATCTTCATATTTTTATGTGTCAATGCAATTTTTATGGCTTGTAAATTCATACAATGGTCCCTTAAGCCTTCACGTGAAGTTTCATGGCAAGACGACTCGTTTTCTATTTTCCATGATTTTTGAAACTTTTTGCGATTCGGGATTTTCTAAACTTTTTTCAGAAGGAGTTTTGGCCCCAAACTTAGTAGATGTGATCCTTATATTTTTTTTGGCTTGCACAAAAAAATTCAGCTCAAAACTCGAAGTGTACAAGATTTTGTGACCATTTGAAAAAAGTGTCCCCATTTTCAGAGACTTTAATGGCTACTGGCAGCAAACCTGTAAAATCTCAAATGCTCTTTAAGGGGGTGTGAGTTCTCGAGGTTTGATGAGGGATAGGGGGCCAAAATAAGGGCCAAGTACCAGCACCCATCGCACATCATGTGCGCACACCCCCCCGATCGTTGGAACCCCAATGTCGCTAATCAGGTTCTCTGACGATCCTATGACGATGCTGCCCCGGCGAAGAAAAATTTGACACCAGCACATGCCCGACCCAGCATGTGCTACCATAACCCTCGGTCTGGTCTGATCTTAGACTGGAAATGAACTCCGTATGCTTAGACTGGGAATGAACTCTTATGCCTAAGTCAACCCATGAAACAAGCGTGCGGGTGCTCAGCCGGCCAGAGGGGCGAGATGCACAAG